>NC_140997.1:115009032-115609032 GCF_052327205.1 Somniosus microcephalus | reverse complement strand
GGAATTCAATCCCAGGTGATCTATCTATTCTCTCTATATTATGGTCACTGATTCCCTCGAATTATCTACTGCTCCTTTCTTAGTGAGTTTTTGTCCCGGTAAGGTCTCTGCGTTATGTTCACTGATTTTACTTTCAGGCGTTTGTGATCCTCTTCCTTTACTTACTGGGCCTATGTTAATTTTCTGCAACAGTTTATTTTCTGTTGCTCCTGGGCTATGCTGCCAGTGCTGCCTGTCCATTCTCACAGTCTGGTTTCCCCTTCCTCTTCATTGAAAAATTCTTTAATCCTGTTCTCTATATTCCCGGTTCCTATGAATCCTCATTTTACACAGCTATCATCAACAGAAATAATTTGGGCTATTGTGGCTGCCCAATCAAGACCTAGTGCCACAGCTGAGGGACATTCCGTGATGTAGTGTGGAAAGGATGCCGGTTGGGAAATGGGAGTTTGATTTCTTGGCCTTCCTCTCTGTGAGCCTAACCCTGACTCATTTCCTCATTGCCCAGCACAGCCAGCATGCTATTTGGAACATCTCATTTCCTCTCCAACTGTCCAGTGCTTCTCTGAGTTAATCATGCCGTTTATGTTCACTTATTCTCACTCCCTGGTTTCTGTTCCACTATCTGTGATCAAACTGTCTTCTGATCCTCATTCAGTTTCCCAGTCCAACTGTTCATGTGCAGAGCCAGTCCCCTGGAATTCCACATCACAAAAATTGTGGATTTGAGGATCCAAAAGGAAGATCGGGCCACCAAATGACCCGATGCAAAAACTGTCAGCGATTTGCAGGCCCAAACCCTGCCTGCAAATTGCTGACAGCACTAAATGTTAGACTATTCTCCAGTGAATGAGTCTCTATTGAAATATAAGATGAACTTCAATCTAGAGCAAAGTGTAGGTCCGCGTGAGCACTCACCCAGTCAACAAGCCTTCGGTATCAGGATACTGAGCCCCACACTGAGCAGGAAAGGCCCAGGCTCCAGGCTCCAGCCCTGTCCTGTACTAATCCCACAAGTGATGGGAGGGCTGCCAACTCTGGTTGAAGGCATTCCTGGAGGTTTGATCATGTGACATTCTGACCACATGACATCTGATCACATGATGTCTACAAATGGTATTATATTTACCTTTTACAGGTTGGGTTTGCGGTGGTTAAGTATTGTTACTTGTGGATTTTTGTGTGTCTGTGCATGATGGAGTACGTATGTGTACAGGGTGTGTGTGTGCGCATGGGGAGGAGTGAGTGTGCATGGGGAGGTGTAAGTGTGCACGGGGGTTGCGAGTGTGCACTTGGAGGTGTGAGTGTGCCAGGGAGTTGTGAGTGTGCACGGGGAAGTGTGTGTGCGTATGGGGAGGTGTGAGTGTGCATGGGGAGGTGTGAGTGTGCACGGGGGGGTGTGAGTGTGAATGGGGAGGAGTGAGAGTGCACGGGCGTGTGTGTGCATGGGGAGGTTTAAGTGTGCACGGGGAGGTCTGTGTCTGCATGGGGAGGTGTGAGTGTGCACGGGGAGGAGTGAGTGTGCATGGGGAGGTGTGTGTGTGCACAGGGAGGTGTGCATGTTCACGGGGAGGTGTGAGTGTGCATGGGGAGGAGTGAGTGTGCACGGGGAGGTGTGAGTGTGCACAGGGAGGTGTGTGTGTGCACCGGGAGGTGTGAGTGTGCATGGGGAGGTCTGTGTGTGCACAGGGAGGTGTGAGTGTGCACAGGGAGGTGTGTGTGTGCAAGGGGAGGTGTGAGAGTGCATAGAGAGGTGTGAGTGTGCATGGGGGGTGTGAGAGTGCACGGGGAGGTGTGAGTGTGTATGGGGAGATGTGAGTGTGCACGGGGAGGTCTGTGCATGCACGGGGAGGTGTGAGAGTGCCCAGGGTGGAGTGATTGTGCACAGAGAGGTGTGTGTGTTCAGGGAGGAGTGATTGTGCATGGAGAGGATTGTTTGTGCATGGGGAGGTGTGTGTGTGTGCACGAGGAGGAGTGAGTGTGCATGGGGAGGTGTCATTGTGCATGGGTAGGATTGTTTGTGCACGGGGAGGTGTGAGTGTGCACGTGGAGGTGCGAGTGTGCACAGGGAGGAGTGTGTGTACACAGGGAGGTATGAGTGTGCACAGGGAGGTGTGAGCGTACATGGAGAGGTGTGAACGTGCACAGGGGCTGTGAGTGTGCATGGAGAGGTGTGAGTGTGCATGGGGAAGAGTTTTTGTGCACGGGGAGGTGTGAGTGTGCATGGAGAGGTGTGAGTGTACACGGGGAGGTGTGAGAGTGCATGGAGAGGTGTGACTGTGCATGGGGAAGTGTGAATGTGCACAGGGATGTTTGTGTGTGCACGGGGTGGTGTGAGAGTGCACAGGGAGTTGTGAGTGTGCATGGGGAGGTGTGAGAGTGCATGGGGAGGTGCGAGTGTGCACGGGGAGGTGTGAGTGTGCATGGGGAGGTCTGTGTGTGTACGGGGAGGTGTGAGGGTGAGTGTGCATGGGGAAGTGTGATTGTGCACGGGGAGGTCTGTGTGTTCATGGGGAGGTGTGTGTGTGCACAGAGAGGAATGTGTGTTCATGGGGAGGTGTGTTTGTTATTGGGGTGGAGTGAGTGTACACGGGGAGGAAAAAGTGTGCATGGGGATGTGTGAGTGTGCATGGGGAGGTGTGTGTGTGCACAAGGGTGTGTGAGTGTGCACTGGGAGGATTGTTTGTGCACGGGGAGGTGTGATTGTGCACAGGGAGGTGTCAGTGTGCACGGGGAGGCATGAGTGTGCACGGGCAGGTGTACTTGTGCATGGAGAGGTGTGAGTGTGCACGTGGAGGAGTGAGTGTGCATGGATAGGTGTTTGTGTGTGCACAGGGAGTTGTGTGTGTGCACGGTGAGGAGTGAGTGTGCACAAAGAGGTGTGTGTGTGCATGGAGAGGAGTGAGTGTGCACAGATAGGTCTTTGTGTGTACATGGGGAAGAGTGAGTGTGCACGAGGGTGTGTGTGTGCATGAGTGTGTATGATTGTGCATGGGAAGGTGTGTGTGTGCACAGGAAAGTGTGAGTGCGCACAGGGAGGTGTGAGTGTGCACAGGGAGCAGTGTGTTTGTACAGGGAGGTGTGATTGTGCACGATGAGGAGTGAGTGTGCATGGGGAGGTGTGAGTGTGCAAGGGGAGGTGCGACTGTGCACGGAGAGGAGTGAGTGTGCACGGGGAGGTGTGAGTGTGCTCAGGGAGGAGTGAGTGTGCATGGGGAGGAGTGATTGTGCACGGGGAGATGTGATTGTGCACGGGAGGTGTGATTGTGCATGGGGAGGTGTGCGTGTTCATGGGGAGATGTGAGTGTGCATGGGGCGGTGTGAGTCTGCATGGGGAGGAGTGAGTGTTCAAAGAGAGATGTGAGTGTGCACGTGGAGGTGTGAGTGTTCACGGGGAGGTGTGAGTGTTCACAGGGAGATGTAAGTGTGCACAGTTTGTTGTGTGTGCGCGCGGGGAGGAGTGAGTCTTCACAGGGAGATGTGAGTGTGCACGTGGAGGTGTGTGTGTCTTCACTGGGCAGTGTGCGTGGGCACAGTGAGGAGTAAGTGTGCATGGGGAGGTGTGTATGTGCACAAGAGTGTGTAAGTGTGCACGGGGAGGAGTGGTTGTACACAGGGAGGTGTGATTGTACACAGGGAGGTGTGAGTGCGCACGGGGATGAGTGAGTGTGAACAGAGAGATGTGTGTATTCACAGGGAGGTGAGATTGTGCACGGTGAGGAGAGAGTGTGCACAGGCATGTGTGATTGTGCATGGGGAGATGTGAGTGTGCACGAGCACGTGTGATTGTGCACGGGCAGGTAAGATTGTGCACGGGCAGGTTTGAGTGTGCATGAAGTGGTGTGAGTGTGCACGACATTGTGTGTGTGTGCACAGGGAGAAGTGATTGTGTATGGGGAGCTGTGATTGTGCACAGGGAGGTGTGAGTGCACACGGGGATGAGTGAGTGTGAACGGAGAGATGTGTGTATTAACAGGGAGGTGTGATTGTGCACGTGCAGGTTTGAGTGTGCATGGAGTGTATAGAGAGGTGTGAGTGTGCACAGAGAGGTGTGAGTGTTCACGGGCAGGTGTGAGTGTGCACAACATTGTGTGAGTCTGCACGGGGAGGAGTGATTGTGCACGGGGAGCTGTGAGTGTGCACAGGGGTTGTGAGTGTGCACGGGGAGGTGTGTGTGTGCACCGGGAGGTGTGAGTGCACACAGGGAGGTGAGACTGTGCACAAGGGTGTGTGAATGTGCACGGGGAGGTGTGAGTGTGTACGGGGAGGAGTGAGTGTGCATGTGGGGGGTGCACAGTGAGGTGTGAGTGTGCACGGGTGTGTGTGTGTGCGCAGGGAGGTGTGACTATGCACGGGGAGGTCTGTGCCTGCACTGGGAGGTGTGAGTGTGCACGGGGAGGTGTGAGAGTGCATGGGTTTGTGTGTGCATGGGGAGCTTTGAGTGTGCACAGGGATGAGTGAGTGTGCACGGGAGGTGTGTGCAGGGAGATGTTACTGTGCACGGGGAGGTCTGTGTGTGCATCAGGAGGAGTGAGTGTGCATGGAGTGGTGTGAGTGCACGGGGAAATGTGAGTGTGCACAGGTAGGTGTGTGTGCAGGGAGATGTGACTGTGCACGGGGAGGTCTGTGTGTTCACCGGGAGGTGTGAGTGTGCATGGGGAGATGTGAGTGTGCACAGGGAGGTGTGAGTGTGCATAAGGTGGTGTGCCTTTCCACATGGAGGTGTGTGTGTGCTCACGGGGAGGTGTGTGTGCTCACGGGGAGGTGTGTTTGTGCACAGGGAGGAGTGAGTGTGTACGGAGAGTTGTGAGTCTGCACAGAAAGTTCTGAGTGTGCACGGGTAGGTGTGATTGTGCACGGGAAGGAGTGCGTATGAATGGGGAGGTGTATGTGTGCATGGAGAGGTGTGTGGATGCACGGGGAGGTGTGTGGATGCACGGGGAGGGGTGAGTGTGCACAGGGTGGCGTGTTTGTGCATGTGGTGGTGTGTTTGTGGATAGGGTGGTGTGAGTGTGCACAGGGAGGTGTGAGTGTGAATGACGTTGTGTGAGTCTGCACGGGGAGGAGTGATTGTGCATGGCAAGGTGTGAGTGTGCATGGAGGTTGTGAGTGTACAAGGGGAGGTATGTGTGTGCACGGAGAGGTGTGAGTGCGCAGGGGGAGGTGTGACAGTGCACAAGGGTGTGTGAGTGTGAACCAGGAGGTGTGAGTGTATACAGGGAGGAGTGAGTGTGCACAGGGTGTGTGTGTGTGCACAGGGAGGTGTGAGTGTGCACGGGTGTGTGTGTGCACGGGGAGGTGTGAATGTGCATGGGAAGGTCTGAGTGTGCACGGGGTGGTGCGAGAGTGCACAGGGTGGAGTAATTGTGCATGGAGAGATGTGTGTGTACGCAGAGGAGTGATTGTGCACAGAGAGATGTGTGTGCACGCATGGGGGGAGTGAGTGTACATGTGGAGCTGTGAGTGTGCACAGGGTTGTAAGTGTGCTCAGGGAAGTGTGTGTGCACACGGGGAGGTGTGAGTGTGTACGGGGAGGAGTGAGTATGCATGAGTGTGTGTGTGTGCACGGGGAGGTGTGAGTGCACTCGGTGAGGAGTGAGTATGCATTGTATGTGTGTGTGTGCACAGGGAGGTGTGACTGTGCACGTGTGTTTGTGTGCACGGGGATGTGTGAGTGTACACAGGGAGGAGTGAGTGTGCACGGGGAGGTGTGTGCGCAGGGAGGTGTGAGTGTGCATGGGGAGGTCTGTGTGTGCACTGGGAAGTGTGAGTGTGCACAGGGAGGTGAGTGTGTGCACCGGGACATGTGAGAGGGCATGGAGTGGTATGAGTGTGCACGGAGAGGTGTGAGTGTGCACGGGGAGGTGTGAGTGTGCACAGGAAGGTGTGCGTGTGAACAGGGTGGAGTAATTGTCCACATGGAGGTGTGTGTGTGCATGGGAAGGTGTGAGTGGGCATGGGGAGGTGTGAGTGTGCACAGGAAGGAGTGAGTGTGCACAGGGTGGTGTGTTTGTGCACGGGGAGGCATGAGTGTGCACTGGGAGGTTTGAGTGTGCACAGGGAGGTGTGTGTGTTCAGGGGAGGAGTGAGTGTGCATGGAGAGGTGTGAGTCTGCACAGAAAGGTCTGAGTGTGCATGGGTAGGTGTGATTGTGCACAGAGAGGAGTGAGTGTGCACGGGCAGTTGTGAGTGGGCATGGGGAGGTGTGTTTGTGCAGGGGGAGGAGTGAGTGTGCACAGGGCAGGGCGTTTGCACAAGGGGAGGTGTGAGTGTGCACTGGGAGGTTTGATTGTGCACCGGGAGGTGTGTGTGTACAGAGGGCGATGTGATTGTCCACATGGAGGAGTGTGTGTGCACGGGAAGGTTTGTGTGTTCATGGGTAGGTGCCTGTTTGCATGGGGAGGAGTGAGTGTGCAGGGAGATGTGTGAGTCAGCACAGGAATGTCTGAGTGTGCACGGGTAGGTGTGATTGTGCACAGGAAGGAGTGAGTGTACACAGGGAGGTGTTTGTGTGCATGGGGAGGTGTGAGGGTGCACAGGGAAGAGTGATTGTGCAGAGGCTGGTGCGAGTGGGCACAGGGTGGCGTATTTGTGCTTGGGGAGGTGTAAATGTGCACCGGGAGGCGTGAGAGTGCACAGGGTGGTGTGTATGTGCACAGGGTGGAGTGATTGTCCACATGGACGTTTGTGTGTGTACGGGGAGGTGTGAGACTGAGTGTGCATGGGGGGAGTGATTGTGCACGCGGAGGTGTGTGTGTTCAAGGGAAGTTGTGTGTGTGCACGGAGAGGAATTTGTGTTCACAGGGAGGTGTGTGTGTTCGCAGGGTGGAGTGAGTGTGAACGGGGAGGAGAGAATGTGCATGATGATGTCTGAGTGTGCACGGGGAGGTGTGTGTGTGCACGACGGTGTGTGAGTGGGCACAGGAATTATTGGTTGTGCATGGGGAGGTGTGAGTGTGCACAGTGATGTGTCAGTGTGCAGGGGAGGTGTGAGTGTGCACGGGCAGGCCTAATTGTTCACAGGGAGGTGTGAATGTGCACGGGGAGGAGTGAGTGTGCATGACGTGTTAGTGTGCACGGGCAGGATTGATTGTGCACGGGGAGGTGTGAGTGTGCATGGGGGTTATGAGTATGCACAGGGAGGTGAGTATTTGCACGGGGAAGTGATAGTGTGCTTGGGGAGGTGTGACAGTGCACAAGGGTGTGTTAGTGTGCACATGGAGGTGTATGTATGGGGAGGAGTGAGTGTGCACTGGGGTGCGTGTGTGCACAGAGAATTGTGAGTGTGCACAGGTGTGTGTGTCCACGAGGAGGAGTGAGTGTGCACGTGGAGGCCTGTGCCTGCACGGGGAGGTGTGGGTGTGCATGGGGAGGTGCGTGTGTTCATGGGGAGCTGTGAATGTGCATGGGGAGGAGTGAGTGTGAATGGGGAGGTCTGTGTGTGCATGGGGAGGTGTGCGTGTGCACGGGGAGGCCTGTGTGTGCACGGGGAGGGGCGAGTTTGCACGGGGAGGGATGTGTGTGCATTGGGAGGTGTGAGAGTGCATGAAGAGGTGTGAGTGTGCACGGGGTGGTGTGAGAGTACATCGGGAGGTGTGAGTGTGCACAGGGAGGTCTGAGTGTGCACAGGGAGGTCTGTGTGTGCACGGGGAGGTGCGAGAGTGCACAGGGTGGAGTGATTTTGCACAGAGAGGTGTGTGAGTAGCGGGGAGAAGTGATTGCGCATGTGGAGGATTGTTTGTGCACGGGCAGGTGTGAGTGTGCACGTGAAGATGTGAGTGTGCACAGGGAGGAGTGTGTGTACACGGGGAGGTGTGAATGTGCACGGGGAGGTGTGAGTGTGCACAGAGAGGTGTGAGTCTGTACAGGAAGGTCTGAGTGTGCATGGGTATGTGTGATTTTGCATGGGGAGGATTGAGTGTGCACCAGCAGGTGTTTGTGTGCACAGGAAGGTGTGTGGGTGCACAGGGAACAGTGATTGTGCACGGGCAGGTGTGAGTGGGCACGGGGAGGTGTGTTTGTGCACACGGATAAGTGAGTGCGCACAGGTTGGTGTGTTTGTGCATGGGGAGGTGTGAGTGTGCACGGGGAGTTGTGAGTGTGCATGGCATTGTATCAGTGTGCACAGAGTGGAGTGATTGTGCACGGGGAGGTGTGAGAGTGCACAGGTTGGAGAGATTTTGCACAGAGAGGTGTGTGAGTAGCGGGGAGAAGTGATTGTGCACAGAGAGGATTGTTTGTACATGGGAGGTGTGTGTGTGCACGGAGAGGAGTGAGTGTGCATGGGGAGGTGTGATTGTGCATGGGGAGGATTGTTTGTGCGAGGGGAGGTGTGACTGTGCACGTGGAGGTGTGAGTGTGCACAGGGAGGAATGTGTGTACACGAGGAGTTGTGATTGCGCACACGGAGGAGTGTGTGTACCTGGGGAGGTGTGAGTGTGCACAGGGATGTGTGAGTGTGCACGGAGAGGTGGGAGTAAGCACATGGGCTGTGAGTGTGCATGGAGAGGTGTGAGTGTGCGTGGGGAAGTGTGTGTGTGCATGGGGAGGTGTGAGTGTGCATGGGGAGGTGTGTGTGTGCACAGGGAGGTGTCAGTGTGCACGGGGATGCATGAGTGTGCATGGGCTGGTGTAATTGTGCACGGGGAGGTGTGAGTGCACACGGGGAGGAGTGAATGTGCATGGATAGGTGTTTGTGTGCGCACGGGGAGGTGTGTGTGTGCACAGGGAGAAGTGAGTGTGCACAGAGAGGTGTGTGTGGTCACGGAGAGGAGTGAGTGTGCACGGGGTGATGTGACTGTGCTTAAGGGTGTGTTAGTGTGCACGGGGAGGTGTGAGTGTGTACGGCGAAGAGTGAGTTTGCACGGGGGGGGTGTGTGTGCACTGGGAGGTGTGAGTGTGCATGTCTTTGTGTGTGCGCACGGGGAGGTGTCAGTGCGGACGGGGAGGTCTGTGCCTGCACGGGGAGGTGTGAGTGTGCATGGGGAGGTGTGTGTGTGCACGGAGAGGTGTGAGTGTGCACGGGGAGGTGTGAGTGTGCACAGGGAGGAGTGCGTGTGAACAGGGTGGAGTGATTGTCCACATAGAGATGTGTGCGCGCACGGGAAGGTGTGTGTGTTCACGGGGAGGTGTGTGTGCACGGGAAGGAGTGAGTGTGCACAGAGAGGTGTGAGTCTGCACAGAAAGGTCTGAGTGTGCATGGGTAGGAGTGATTTTGCACAGGGAGGAGTGAGTGTGCACGGGGAGGTGTTTGTGTGCACGGGGAAGTGTGTGGGTGCACAGTGAAGAGTGATTGTGCACGAGCAGGTGTGAGTGGTCATGGGGAGGATTGTGTGCACATGGAGGAGTGAGTGTGCATAGGGCGGTGTATTTGTGCACAGGGAAGCATGAGTGTGCACTGGGAGGTTTGGGTGTGCACAGGGAGGTTTGTGTGTGCACAGGGCGATGTGATTGTCCACATGGAGTTGTCTGTGTGCGCGGCAAGGTGTGTGTGTTCACAGGGTGATATGTGTGTTCAGGGGGAGGAGTAAGTGTGCACGGAGAGGTGTGAGTCTGCACAGAAAGGTCTGAGTGTGCACGGGTAGGTGTGATTGTGCACAGGGAGGAGTAAGTGTGCACGGGCATATGTTTGTGTGCACAGGAAAGAGTGATTGTGCAGAGGCTGTTGTGAGTGGGCACAGGGTGGCGTATTTATGCTTGGGGAGGCGTAAGTGTGCACCGGGAGGCGCGAGTGTGCACAGGGTGGTGTGTATGTGCACAGGATGGAGTGATTGTCCACATGGACATTTGTGTGTGTACGGGGAGGTGTGAGACTGAGTGTGCATGGGGGGAGTAATTGTGCACGCAGAGGTGTGTGTGTTCATGGGAAGTTGTGTGTGTGCACGGAGAGGAATGTGTGTTCACAGGGAAGTGTGTGTGTTCACAGGGTGGAGTGAGTGTGAACGGGGAGGAGAGAATGTGCATGATGATGTCTGAGTGTGCATGGGGAGGTGTGTGTGTGCACGATGGTGTGTGAGTGGGCACAGGAATTATTGGTTGTGCACGGGGAGGTGTGAGTGTGCATAGGGATGTGTCAGTGTGCACGGGGAGGCATGAGTGTGCACGGGCAGGTGTAATTGTTCACAGGGAGGTGGGAATGTGCATGGGGAGGTGTGAGTGTGCATGACATTGTGTTAGTGTGCACAGGCAGGATTGATTGTGCATGGGGAGGTGTGAGTGTGCATGGGGGTTATGAGTGAACACAGGGTGGTGTGTATTCACACGGGGTGTTGTGAGTGTGCATGGGGAGGTGTGACAGTGCACAAGGGTGTGTTAGTATGCACAGGGAGGTCTGAGTACGTATGGGGAGGAGTGAGTGTGCACGGGGGTGTGCATGTGCACAGGGAGGTATCTGGGTGCATAGGGAAGAGTGATTGTGCATGGGCAGGTGTGAGTTTGCAAGGGGAGGTGTGAGTGTGTATGGGGAGGAGTGAGTATGCACATGTGTGTGTGTGTGCACAGGGAGATGTGAGTGTGCACTGGTGTGTGTGTGTGTGCATGGGAAGGTGTGAGAGTGCATGGGTGTGTGTGTGCACGGGGAGCTGTGAGTGTGCACAGGGATGAGTGAGTGTGCACGGTGAGGTGTGTGTGCAGGGAGATGCGACTGTGCACGGGGAGGTCTTTGTGTGCACCGGGAGGTGTGAGTGTGCATGGAGTGGTGTGAGTGTGCACGGGGAGATGTGAGTGTGCACGGGGAGGTGTGTGTGCAGGGAGATGTGACTGTGCATGGGGAGGTCTGTGTGTGCACTGGGAGGTGTGATTGTGCATGGACTGGTGTGAGTGTGCACAGAGAGGTGTGAGTGTGCATGGGGAGATGTGAGTGTGCACAGGGAGGTGTGTGTGTGCATAGGGTGGTGTGACTTTTCACATGGAGGTGTGTGTGTGTGCGCAGGGACGTGTGTGTGCTCATGGGGAGGTGTGTTTGTGCACAGGGAGGAGTGAGTGTGTACGGAGAGTTGTGACCCTGCACAGAAAGTTCTGAGTGTGCACGGGTAGGTGTGATTGTGCACGGGGAGGAGTGTGTGTGCATGGGGAGGTGTATGCGTGCATGGAGAGGTGTGTGGGTGCACGGGGTGGTGTGTGGGTGCATAGGGAAGAGTGATTGTGCACGGGCAGGTGTGAGTGGGCATGGGGAGGTGTGTTTGTGCACGGGGAGGCGTGAGTGTGCATGGGGAGGTGTGATTGTGCACAGGGTGGTGTGTGTGTGCACAGGGCGATGTGATTGTTCACATGGAGGTGTGTTTGTGCACGGCAAGGTGTGTGTGTTCACAGGGAGATGTGTGTGTGCACGGGGAGGAGTGAGTGTGCACGGAGAGGTGTGAGTGTGCACGGGGGTTGTGAGTGTGCACAGGGTGGTGTGTATTTGCACGGGGAGTTGTGAGTGTGTACGGGGAAGTGTGATTGTGCACACAGATGTGTTAGTGTGCACAGGGAGGTGTGAGTGTGTACAGGGATGGATGCATGTATACTGTGTGTGTGCACAGGGAGGTGTGAATTTGCACTTGTGTGTGCGCACGGGGAGGGGTGAGTGTGCACGTGGATGTCTGTGCCTTCATGGGGATGTGTGAGCGTGCACGGGGAGGAGTGAGTGTGCATGGGGATATCTGTGTGTGCATGGGGAGGTGTTAGTGTGCACAGGGAGGTGTGTGTGTGCATGGGGAGGTGTGAGAGTGCACAGGGTGGAGTGATTGTGCACGGAGATATGTGTGCATACAGGGAGGAGTGATTGTGCAAGGAGAGGATTGTTTGTACACGGGGAGGTGTGTGTGTTCATGGAGAGGAGTGAATGTGCATGGGGAGGTGTGATTGTGCATGTGGAGGATTGTTTGTGCACGGGCAGGTGTGAGTGTGCACATGAAGGTGTGAGTGTTCACAGGGAGGAGTGTGTGTACACGGGGAGGTGTAACACTATGTTACAGCTTGCCATAAACAGAGGGACAACCACTAAATATAAGAAAAGAGTATATATAAATTATATGAAAGTATATTTATACACTCAGGGATATATCTGTTTATACACTGTATGGATAGATCTGTATTTTTGTGAACAAACATGAATGTTTTCTGATGCTTTGGCAACATAAGATGTAACTTGTCATGCCAATAAAGCGATTTGAATTGAATTGAATTGAATTGAGTGTGCACGGGGAGGTGTGAGTGTGCACGGAGAGGTGTGAATCTGCACAGGAAGGTCTGAGTGTGCATGGGTACGTGTGATTTTTGCATGGGGAGGATTGAGTGTGCACCAGCAGGTGTTTGTGTGCACAGGGAGGTGTGTGGGTACACAGGGAAGAGTGATTGTGCACGGGCAGGTATGAGTGGGCACGGAGAGGTGTGTTTGTGCTTGCGGATAAGTGAGTGCGCACAGGTTGGTGTGTTTGTGTATGGGGAGGCGTGAGCATGCACAGGGAGTTGTGAGTGTGCATGGCATTGTGTCAGTGTGCACAGAGATGAGTGATTGTGCACAGGGAGGTCTGTGTGTGCACGGGGAGGTGTGAGAGTGCACAGGGTGGAGTGATTTTGCACAGGGAGGTGTGTGAGTAGCGGGGAGAAGTGATTGCGCACAGAGAGGATTGTTTATACATGGGAGGTGTGTGTGTGCATGGAGAGGAGTGAGTGTGCATGGGGAGGTGTGATTGTGCATGGGGAGGATTGTTTGTGCGAGGGGAGGTGTGACTGTGCACATGAAGGTATGAGTGTGAACAGGGAGGAATGTGTGTACACGAGGAGTTGTGAGTGTGCACAGGGAGGAGTGTGGGTACCTGGGGAGGTGTGAGAGTGCACAGGGATGTGTGAGTGTGCACGGAGAGGTGGGAGTATGCACGGGGGCTGTGAGTGTGCATGGAGAGGTGTGAGTGTGCATGGGGAAGTGTGTGTGTGCACGGGGAGGTGTGAGTGTGCATGAGGAGGTGTGTGTATGCACAGGGAGGTGTCAGTGTGCATGGGGATGTGTGAGTGTGCACGGGCTGGTGTAATTGTGCATGGGGAGGTGTGAGTGCAAACGGGGAGGAGTGATTGTGCATGGATAGGTGTTTGTGTGTGCACAGGGAGAAGTGAGTGTGCACAGAGAGGTGTGTGTGGTCATGGAGAGGAGTGAGTGTGCACGGGGCGATGTGACTGTGCACAAGGGTGTGTTAGTGTGCACAGGGAGGTGTGAGTGTGTACGGCGAAGAGTGAGTTTTCATGGGGGGTTTGTGTGTGCACAGGGAGGTGTGTGTGCATGTGTGTGTGTGTGTGTGCACGAGGAGGTGTCAGTGCAGCCGGGGAGGTCTGTGCCTGCACGGGGAGGTGTGAGTGTGCATGGGGAGGTGTGTGTGTGCACGGGGAGGTGTGAGAGGGCATGCAGTGGTGTGAGTGTGCACAGAGAGATGTGAGTGTGCATGGGGAGGTGTGAGTGTGCACAGGGAGGAGTGCGTGTGAACAGGGCGGAGTGATTGTCCACATGGAGGTGTGTGTGTGCACGGGGAGGTGTGTGTGTGCACAGGAAGGAGTGAGTGTGCACAGAGAGATGTGTGTCTGCACAGAAAGTTCTGAGTGTGCAGGGGTAGGAGTGATTTTGCATGGGGAGGAGTGAGTGTGCACGGGGAGGTGTTTGTGTGCACGGGGAGGTGTGTGGGTGCACAGTGAAGAGTGATTGTGCACGAGCAGGTGTGAGTGGTCATGGGGAGGTGTGTGTGCACATGGAGGAGTGAGTGTGCACAGGGCGGCGTGTTTGTGCACGGGGAGGCATGAGTGTGCACTGGGAAGTTTGGGTGTGCACAGGTAGGTTTGTGGGTGCACAGGGCGATGTGATTGTCCACATGGAGGTGTGTGTGTGCACGGCAAGGTGTGTGTGTTCACAGGGAGATATGTGTGTTCAGGGGGAGGAGTGAGCGTGCACGGTGAGGTGTGAGTCTGCACAGAAAGATCTGAGTGTGCACGGGTAGGTGTGATTGTGCACAGGGAGGAGTGAGTGTGCACGGGCAGATGTTTGTGTGCACGGGGATGTGTGTGGGTGCACAGGAAAGAGTGATTGTGCACGGGCAGTTGTGAGTGGGCACGGGGAGGTGTGTATGTGCAGGGGGAGGAGTGGGTGTGCACAGGGCGGGGTGTTTGTGCATGGGGAGGCGTGAGTGTGCACTGGGAGGTTTGAGTGTGCACCTGGAGGTGTGTGTGTGCACAGGGAGATGTGATTGTCCACATGGAGGTGTGTGTGTGCACGGGAAGGTTTGTGTGTTCACAGGTAGGTGCATGTGTGCACAGGGAGGAGTGAGTGCGCACGAGCTGGTGTAATTGTGTACGGGGAGGTGTGAGTGCATGGGGAGAAGTGACTGTGCACAGAGAGGTGTGTGTGTGCATGGAGAGGAATGAGTGTGCACGGGGTGGTGTGACTGTGCACAAGGGTGTGTTAGTGTGCACGGGGAGGTGTGAGTGTGCACGGCCAAGAGTGAGTTTGCACGGGGTGTGTGTGTGTGCACAGGGAGGTGTAAGTGTGGACGGGGAGGTCTGTGCCTGCACGGGGAGGTGTGAGTGTGCACGGGAAGGAGTGAGTGTGCATGGGGAGGCTTGTTTGTGCACGGGGAGGTGCGTCTATACAGGGGGAGCTGTGAGTGTGCATGGGGAGGAGTGAGTGTGCACGTGGAGCTCAGTGTGTTTTCACAGAAAGGTGTGAGTGTGCACAGGGTGGTGTGAGAGTGCACGGGGAGGTGTGAGTGTGCACAGGGAGGTGTGTGTGTGCACGGGGAGGTCTGTGTGTACACAGGGAGGTGTGAGAGTGCACAGGTGGAGTGTGTAGAGTATGTGCCTTTAAGAGCCCCAGGTGTGCTGTGGTGCCGGTGATTGCCACTCAGGCTATATAAGCCTGTGTATTGTGTATATCCATTAGAACCCCCCCCCCCAGACTTTGCTTAGTAAATACCTATGAACCAACTCCTGTCTTCAGTGTCTTTATCAACACACGGACACTACAGTGGCGATGAAGTGGAAACGGACTTACCTGCAATTCGGCAGCACCTCAAGGACATCGATTCCTCGGGCATCCTGAAGACTCAAGGAAGTGAGAGGAGCTGTTGTTTCACCAGCTGGTCAAGCTGGTGGCAGGTACTGCGCTAATCCTTCCTGGGCGTCAGGCTGGGGCTCCAGCGGCTGGCTCTACAGCTGAGACAGTCAGCGAAATCGGAGGCAAGCAATAACGGACTGGGAGGGAGCACTCGGGAGACGGCCGGCGCGGCAAGCAGGTCAGCGTTCAGACCTGGAGAGAAACTCCGGCGGGAACGAGTCTCCAACAGTAAAATAAAAAAAATAAAAAAACAAACGGAAACCGCAGTAAACAGCATTGTCATTGGCAGCAGCGGCGGGAAAACGCGGGAAGCGCCATATCTTTTCTACAGAAAAGAAAGAAAAGCACGGGAAGCGCCATATCTTTTCTAAGATGCCTAATTCTGGCAATATTGATGTTTTTGATAACGAGATAGAGGATTGGACCACATATGTGGAAAGAGTGGAAGTATATTGCACCGCAAATGGAATAGAAGATGAAAAAAAAAACTTCAGTGCTTCTGGATCTAATGGGCGCAAAGACATACAAGCTGTTACGAAACTTAATCACTCCAGCCGAACTGATGGACAAGAATTTTGAGGAGATTGTTGATACCCTACACTGCCAATTTGAGGCAGGACTGGCAGGTTCTCTGCGAGACAAATTCATCTGCGATCCCCTAAGTGTAGAAACACAAAAAAAGGTATCTTCTGAGAAAGATTTAACACTGGACAAGGCTTTCAGTGCAATAGGAGCTGCAAAGATACAGCAAAGGCCACAGGATTTCGGCACCCATGAAATGACACGGGGTTTCGAGAGATGTTATCGCTGCGGCAGATCCACCCATGACCAGAGGGACTGCTGGTTCAAGGAAAAAGCATGCAGGCGATGCGGAAAGATGGGACACATTCCACGTGTGTGCCGATCTGAAAACAAAAAATCCACTAACGGGAAAAGAATCAATAAGGAAAAGCACAGAAAGGTACAAATGATGACGGACAGTAGCTCCGAAGACCAGAAGAGCGATAGCGACTCCGGGAACAAGAGACTAAGCTCTCTCAAATTACATAATGTAATTGCCAAAGAAGATTACCAGACCATTTGGGTTACCCTCACAATAGCAGGGTCTCCAGTTAAAATGGAGCTAGATACAGGATCAGCTCTGACCATGATAAATCGATGGGATTATGAGTGGCTATTTCCGCATATACCTTTAAAAGACACATCCATTATCTTGAAAACATATACGGGGCAGAAAGTATACCCCAAAGGAAAAATAAGGGTGCCTGTTGTATACAATGGCAAGGAAATACAGAAGTTGTATTTATACGTCCTACAAGATGGTGGTCCGCCGCTGTTGGGACGTGAATGGATCAGAAAAATATGTTTAGACTGGCACTCCATTCAGGCACTGACGGTGACCAGTAAGGAAAAAAATGATGATGACGTCATAGCTGAACGATTAAAAGACATCTTGGCCAACGCCAAGGAAGTATTTCAAGAGAAACTAGGAACCTTGAAAGGCATTACCGCCTCAATAAAAGTGGAAGATGCAGCAATTCCCAAGTTTTTTAAGGCAAGACCGGTGCCATACGCAATTCGTCCAGCAGTCGAGGCAGAGCTGGAGAATTTGGAAAAGGCAGGCGTATTATCTAAAATCGATTGGAGCGAGTGGGCAACACCCATCGTCCCAGTCATGAAGAAAGCATTGAAGAATGATAAATCTGAAGAACAGAGAAAAATTCGCATCTGTGGAGACTTCAAGGTGACTTTAAACCCGGTCCTTCACACGGTACAGTATCCTCTTCCGAGGATAGAAGATATTTTCGCCTCACTATCCGGAGGGAAACGTTTCACCAAAATTGACTTGGCACAGGCATATCTACAGATGGAGGTTGAAGAGGCCTCTAAAAAAAAATCTCACGATAAATACACACAAAGGTCTGTACCAGTACAATCGACTGGTTTTCGGAGTAGCATCCGCTCCAGCTATCTGGCAAAGAGCTATGGAGCAAGTCCTCCAAGGGATTCCGGGGACTCAATGCTACCGAGACGACATCCTTGTAACAGGAGAAAATGACAACGAGCACCTTGCCAATTTAGAGCAGGTGCTCACTAGGCTGAGAGAACGGGGCCTACGAGCAAATCGCTCCAAGTGCGAATTTTTCTGAAATCAAATATCATATTGTGGCCACATAATAAATAAGGAAGGGTTGCATAAGTCACCTGAAAAATTTGAGGCGGTCATAAAAGCCCCAGCACCTGAAAATGTTTCACAATTAAGGTCGTTCCTGGGATTAATAAATTACTATCATAAATTTTTACCGAACTTATCAACTCTTCTACACCCTCTTAATGAACTGCTACAAACAGGAGTAATTTGGAAATGGAACGAAGACTGCAAAAATGCCTTCCATAAATGCAAAGACTTAATCACATCCAAAGAAGTTTTGGCTCATTACAACCCATCACTGCCAATCAGACTGGCGTGCGATGCATCCCCTTACGGCATAGGAGCAGTATTGGCCCAGAAATTCCAGAACGGGGCTTGCAGCGCGTGCAAGCCCCGTATTTACACTTACCCCGCGCTACTGCCGATCAGCTCCAGGGACGCCTGGAATTGGTGTTTCCAGAAGAAGAATCCCGGGCAGCGTATGACGTCACGCCGCCCAGGAGTGCAGCCGGCGCGAAGTCAGGAGCGTGCAGTGCAAGTGAGACACGCCCCTTGAGGTCTCAGTTTCACTGGACACGCCCCCAATGTTTCTGTCAAGCTGCTAACCATTTTTACATGCAAAGCAGCAGTTTAAATAGGTTTTTGGAAGTTTTTTGAAGATTTTGGTAACTTTCATAAACTTTTTAAAATGTTTACATTATTTTGAGTAATCTGAAGTAGTTTTAAAGAGAATTAAAGCAATTTAAAGACTTTTAAAAGCCCTAAAAGAATTTTTTTAATTCCATTTATTTATTTAGCAATGTCGTCGTCATACGTGTCTTCACACTGTTCCCTTTGGGGAATTGTATGAAGTGGTGGAAGGATTTATGGCCATGATTAACGCTCATTCCGTGACCGTAACCTTCTTTGAACCAGCCATTAGGGCGGTTAGTCCTATGGCGGGAGGGTTTTACGGGCTCCCACAAGCTATACAAGGAGGGGGGGCCACCCACACCCACGGACGCAAATATCCCACTGGATGTCAACCCAGAATTTAGAGCCGGAGCTCCGACTCCACTTGCCGGGACTGTCTGGAGCGGGGTTCGAAACCCTACCCTGATCTGGCCCAGCGGCAGGGATCCTACCGCTATGACAAAGGCCCAATCCAATTAGCAACGTGAAATGGCAGCATAGGGCTCCAGTCACGGGGAGGGAAAAGGCGCAGGAAATGTATGGGTGTCACCTTTTGTGCGGAGTGGGCTTTTTGCGTAGCAGTAAGCATCCCCGCCGCTGGGCCAGAAGGAGTAGGGTTTTGAACCCCACTCCAGACAGTCCCGGCAAGTGGAGTCGGAGCTCCAACTTTAAATTCTGGGTGGACATCCAGCGGGATGCTTGCGTCCGTGGATGTTGGTGGCCCCCTCCCCTCAGATGGGATGTGGGAGCCCGTAAAACCCGCCCGCCACAGGACTAACCACCCTAATGGCTGGTTCAAAGATGGTTACGGTCACGGAATGAGCGTTAATCACGGCCATAAATCCTTCCACCACTTCATACAGTTCCCCAAAGGGAACAGTGTGAGGATATGTACGATGATGACCTCTTGCGCAATGCACCTCCTTGGACCCTCAGTCGCAGATGCGAGGGGGCAAGTTGTGCAATTGTTAAATTTTTTATTTTATTGACATGTAAAATGTTGGCCCAGTAATTCCCTTCCAAATGCGCTAGTATGGTCAGGGTACTTACGCATCTGGCCGGATGAAATGCCGGTTTTCAGCATGCACAGTGCATGTGGGGAAAACCAGCATTTCCTTTCCTCTGAACGAAAGGGTTCAGAGGCAGAACGCGTGCGATTGCACAGGCAGTGCGTGCGCAGTATAATTCGCCGCTTTCATTAATGCTTTCAGTGAGGTCCAGTCATTACAACTTACACATGAAAAAAGCATGGGTACAGTTGCTCCAGAGGCTGCGGAGGAAGATATTTATTATCGTGGAGCTTCTGAAAGTATGTATGTCTGTATATATTCCTTTGCGTGTTATGTATATATTCCTTTACTTATGTGTATGAATGTATTATTTAATTATGACTTTCAGAGAAAGTAACTTATTGGAAAATCATAATTAAAAATATACATTCATACACATTAGTAAAGGAATATAAAACATACATACATATACGTAAAGGAATATATGTGGACATACATACATAACTCATTCTCACATTCCATTCACACAGCCACAATTGCTCCTTCTACCTACCATTCTGAAAACCCGTTTAAAAAAAATAAATGAAAGTTTAAAACTTAGTTAAAATTTCTTAAAATAACTTCCCTCCCTTTCCCAAACCTAAATATTGCATTTCATAAGCTCCTCCATAAAATATATCTCCTTCCCCAGCCAATGAACAACTTTACACTTGCTTTTTTTAAGTGCAAGTTCTAGGGACTTACCCTCACTGAATCCATCAGTGAAATCTACAAAGTTCACTGCGCAAGCGCTGCCTGTGCAGTCGCACGCGCTGTGAATAGACCTCGGGTCTGGAAATGCCGGCATTCCCCGCATGCGCTGTTCCTGCTGAACGCCGGCATTTCCAATGGCCAGATGCGTGAGTAACCCGACCGTACTCACGCTTCTGGCCTGGAATTTCTGGCCCATTATCGCATAAATTCCCTGATGGCTCGGAACGGCCGATAGCATTTGCGTCACGCTCATTGAACTCAGCTGAGCGTAACTATGCCCAAATCGACAGGGAAGTAATCAGCCTGGCATGGGGAGTAAAGAAATTCAACCATTACCTACACGGGCAAAAATTTACCTTGTTGACTGACCATCAACACCTCATCTCCATATTCAACCCTAAAAAGGGTGTTCCCATTATGACAGCACAAAGGCTACAGAGGTGGTCCCTTTTTCTAGGGGCACACCAATACAACATAGAATACAAAGGGTCAAAACAGCATGGGAATGCTGACGGTTTATCACGCCTACCGTTGCCAATGGTAGAAGAGGCACCTACAGTAGACCCAATGGAGATGTTCCACTCTACCATAGTGGAATGTCTACCAGTAACAAATTCAGCCATTGAAAGGGAAACGAGAAATGACCCGACTCTTTCACGGGTCTACGATTTAACAGTGAAGGGATGGCCAGCACATGGCGAACCACTGTTGCCAGCATTCTCGCAAAGAAAAGAACAGCTGTCAGTGTGCCAAGGAACCTTGATGTGTGGATCCAGAGTGGTGATTCCATCCAAACTCCAGGATAAAGTGCTAAAGGAGCTTCACGAGGGGCATCTGGGTGGAGTGAAAATGAAGAACCTAGCCAGGGCGTTTGTATGGTGGCCAGGTATCGATGGAGACATTGAAGAAATGACCAAGAGCTGCCTAGGATGCGAGAAGGTCCAAAACGCTCCACCACAAGCCCCTCTACATCCATGGGAGTGGCCCTCATCTCCCTGGCAAAGGGTACACATCGACTTTGCTGGTCCATTTATGGACTCAATGTTCTTAATCACGGTTGATGCACACTCCAAGTGGCCGGAGGTAATAAAGATGTCCTCCACCACCACGGAAAAAACCATCACAGTATTAAGGACCATATTTGCCAGGAATGGGCTGCCAGAGCAGATCTGTTCTGATAATGGACCGCAATTTGTGTCCGAAGAAGTCAGAAAGTTCTTAAAAAACAATGGGGTTAAGCACTACACGTCCGCCCCATACCATCCCGCCACCAATGGATTGGCTGAAAGGTTTGTCCAGACCTTCAAGAAGGCCATAAAGGCCATGAGTAATGAAGACATAAAACTTCAGCACAAGGTGGATAACTTCTGATTCGCATACAGGAATGCAATGCATATGGTTACCAACCAAACTCCCGCCATGATGTTCTTCAATAGAAACCTAAGATGCCGGCTGGATTTGGTCAAGCCCAACATCAGAAGGGACGTGGAGAACCGGCAGTTTCAAGGCATGAATGAAAGGCCAACTAGAACCTTCCAGATAGGTCAACAAGTTTTGGCCCGGGACTACCGTACCGAGAAATGGCAGCCTGGAACTATCTGCACATGACTAGGACCACTGATGTATACCGTGGACATCGGAGAAAGCATAATAAGGCGCCATGCTGACCAAATCATAAAGTCATCCGAAAAGGGACAACCTACACCACAACTCTATACATCTAACAATGAAGTAGAGATACCCATATCTACCTCCGATCCGGTGATACTGGAACCCGATGAACCCGACACTGGCATTCAAGCTGAATCAGCCTTGCCAGAAAAACCTACTACACCACCAGAAACTACTACACCCCCGAGGCGTTATCCGGACCGAGTCAGGAAGCCTCCTGAGAGACTGACTTATGATTAATTAACTACAACAATGTATATTATTTTGCTTATAACATGTAATTAATAATTACTTAAAATATGATGTACTGGTTAGCTAAAAGGGGAGGAATTGTAGTGTATGTGCCTTTAAGAGCCCCAGGTGTGCTGTGGTGCCGGTGATTGCTACTCGGGCTATATAAGTGTATTGTGTATATCCGTTTGAAACCCCCCCAGACTTTGCTTAGTATATACCTATGAACCAACTCCTGTCTTCAGTGTCTTTATCAACACACGGACACTACAGAGTGATTGTGCACGGAGAGATATGTGTGTATGGGGAGGAGTGATTGTGCATGGAGAGGATTGTTTGTGCACGGGGAGGTGTGTGTGTGCATGAAGAGGTGTGATTGTGCATGGGGACAATTGTTTGTGCACAGGGAGGTGTGAGTGTGCACGTGGAGGTGTGAATGTGCATGGGGAGGAGTGTTTGTACACGGGGAGGTGTGAGTGTGCACAGGGAGGAGTGTGTGTACCCGGGGAGGTGTGAGTGTGCATAGGGGCTGTGAGTGTGCATGGAGAGGTGTGGGTGTGCACGGGGAAGAGTGTGTGTGCATGGGGAGGTGAGTGTGCATGGGAAGGTGTGTGTGCACGGGGAGGTATGACAGTGCATGAAGTTTGAATGTGCATGGGGATGTCTGTGTGTGCACGAGGTGGTGTCAGAGTGCACGGGGCATTGTGAGCGTGCCCGGGGAGGTGTGATTGTGCATGGGGTGGTGTGTATGTGCACAGGGTGGCGTGATTGTCCACATGGAGGTTGGTGTGTGTACGGGGAGTTGTGAGACTGAGTGTGCATGGGGGGAGTGATTGTGCACGCAGATGTGTTTGTGTTCATGGGGAGGTGTGTGTGTGCATGGAGAGGAATGTGTGTTCACAGGGAGGTGTGTGTGTTCACGGGGTGGAGTGAGTGTGAACGGGGAGGTGGGAATGCGCATGATGATGTGTGAGTGTGCATGGGGAGGCATGAGTGTGCACGGGCAGCTGTAATTATTCACGGGGATGTGTGAATGTGCACGGGGAGGAGTGAGTGTGCACGGGGAGGTGTGTATTCACACGGGGTGTTGTGAGTGTGCATGGGAAGGTGTGAGAGTGCACAAGGGTGTGTTAGTATGCACAGGAATGTGTGAGTATGTATGGGGAGGAGTGAGTGTGAACAGGGGTGTGCATGTGCACAGGGAGGTGTGAGTGTGCATGGGTGAGTGTGTGTGCACGTGGAGGAGTGAGTGTGCATTGTGAGGCCTGTGCCTGCACAGGGAGGTGTGAGTGTGCACGGGTGAGTGTGTGTTCATGGAGAGCTGTGAGTGTGCATGGGGAGGAGTGAGTGTGCATGGGGAGGCCTGTGTGTGTACGTGGAGGTGTGAGTGTGCACAGGGAGGTCTGTGTGTGCACGGGGAGGGGTGTGTGTTCACGGGGATGTGTGAGAGTGCATGCAGAGGTGTGAGTGTGCAAGGGGTGGTGTGAGAATACACCGGGAGGTGTGAGTGTGCACAGGGAGGTCAGAGTGTGCACTGGGAGGTCTGAATGTGCACGGGGAGGAGTGATTGTGCATGGAGAGGATTGTTTGTGCACGGTGAGGAGTGTTTGTGCACGGGAGGTGTGTGTGTGCATGGAGAGGAGTGAGTGTGCATGGGGATGTGTGACTGTGCATGGGGAGGATTGTTTGTGCGAGGGGAGGTGTGAGTATGCACGTGGAGGTGGGAGTATACACAGGGAGGAGTGTGTGTACACGAGGAATTGTGAGTGTGCACAGGGAGGAGTGTGTGTAGCTGGGGAGGTGCAAGTGAGCACGGGGAGGTGTGAGTGTGCACGGAGAGGTGTGAGTGTGCATGGGGGCTGTGAGTGTGCATGGAGAGGTGTGAGTGTGCATGGGGAAGAGTGTGTGTGCACGGGGAGGTGTGAGTGTGCACAGGGATGCGTGAGTGTGCACGGGCCAGTGTAATTGTGCACGGGGAGGTGTGAGTGCACACAGGGATGAGTGAATGTGCATGGATAGGTGTGTGTGTGTGCACAGAGAGGAGTGATTGTGCACGGGGAGGTGTGAGTGTGCATGGGGGTTGTGAGTGTGCACAGGAAGGTGTGTATTCACATGGGGAGTGGTGAGTGTGCATGGGGAGGTGTGACTGTGCACAAGGGTGTGTTAGTGTGCACGGGGAGGTGTGATTGTGTACAGCGAAGAGTGAGTTTGCACGGGGGGGTGTGTGTGCACAGGGAGGTGTGAGTGTGCACGTGTGTATGTGTGTGCATGGGGAGGTGCCAGTGTGCACGGGGAGGTCTGTGCCAGCACGGGGAGGTGTGAGAGTGCACAGGTAGGAGTGAGTGTGCACGGTGTGGTCTGTGTGTGCACGTGAAGGTGTGAGTGTGCACAGGGTGGTATGAGAGTGCACGGGCAGGTGTGAATGTGCACATGGAGGTGTGTGTGTGCACAGTGAGGTCTGTGTGTGCACGGGGATGGGTGAGAGTGCACAAGGTGAAGTGACTGTGCACGGAGAGATGTGTGTGTATGGGGAGGAGTGATTGTGCACGGCGAGGATTGTTTGTGCACGGGGAGGTGTGTGTGCGCCTGGAGAGGAGTGAGTATGCATGGAGAGGTGTGATTGTGCATGGGGATGATTGTTTGTGCACGGGAAGTGTGAGTGTGTACGGGGAGGTGTGAGTGTGCACGGGAGTTCTGTGTGTGCATAGGGAGGTGCTAGTGTGCACAGGGAGGGGTGTGTGTGCACGGGGAGGTGTGAGAGAGCATGGAGAGGTGTGAGTGTGCAAGGGGTGGTGTGAGAGTACACCAGGAGGTGTGAGTGTGCCCAGGGAGGTCTGAGTGTGCACGGGGAGGTCTGTGTGTGCATGGGGAGGTGTGAGAGTGCACAGGGTGGAGTGATTTTGCATGGAGAGGTGTGTATGTAAAGGGAGGTTTGATTGTGCATGGAGAGGATTGTTTGTGCACGGGAGGTGTGTGTGTGCATGCAGAGGAGTGAGTGTGCATGGGGAGGTGTGATTGTGCATGGGGAGGATTGTTTGTGCGAGGGGAGGTGTGAGTGTGCACAAGGAGTTGTGAGTGCACACAGGGAGGAGTGTGTGTACCTGGGGAGGTGTGAGTGTGCACGGGGAGGTGTGAGTGTGCACAGAGAGGTGTGAGTATGCACAGGTCTGTGAGTGTGCATGGAGCAGTGCGAGTGTGCATGGGGAAGAGTGTGTATGCACAGGGAGGTGTGAGTGTGCACGGGGGTGCATGAGTGTGCACGAGCCAGTGTAATTGTGCACGGGGAGGTGTGGTGCACACGGGGATGAGTGAATATGCATGGATAGGTGTTTGTGTGTGCACGGGGAGGTGTGTGTGTGCACGGAGAGAAGTGAGTGTGCATAGGGTGGTGTGAGAGTGCACGGGGAGGTGTGAGTGTGCACAGGGAGGTGTGTGTGTGCACGGGGAGGTCTGTGTGGCATGGGGAGGTGTGAGCGTGCACAGGGTGGAGTGAATGTGCACGGAGAGATGTGTGTGTATGGGGAGGAGCGATTGTGCACGGAGAGGATTGTTTGTGCATGGGGAGGTGTGTGTGTGCATGGAGAGGAGGAAGTGTGCATGGAGAGGTGTGATTGTGCATGGGGATGATTGTTTGTGCACGGGGAGGTGTGAGTGTGCATGTGGAGGTGTGATTGTGCACGGGGAGGAGTGTGTGTACACGGGGAGCTGTGAGTGTGCAAAGAGAGGTGTGAGTGTGCACCGAGAGGTGTGAGTATGGACGGGTCTGTGAGTGTGCATGGAGAAGTGTGAGTGTGCATGGGGAAGAGTGTGTATGCACGGGGAGGTTTGAGTGTGCATGGGGAGGTGTGAGTGTGCACGGGCAGTTGTAATTGTGCACGGGAGGTGTTAATGTGCACGGGGAGCAGTGAGTGTGCACGGATAGGAGTGAGTGTGCAGGGGGAGGTGTGAGTGTGCATGATATTGTGTGAGTGTGCACAGGGAGGAGTGATTGTACACGGGGAGGTGTGAGTGTGCATGGGGTTGTGTGTGTGTGCAGGGGGTGTGTATTTGCATGGGGAGGTGTGCATGTGCACGGGGATGTGTGACGTGCATGGATAGGTATTTGTGTGTGCACGGGGAGGTGTGTGTGCATGGGGAGAATTGAGTGTGCACAGAGAGGTGTGTGTATGCACGGAGAGGAGTGATTGTGCACGGGGAGGTGTGAGTGTGCATGGGGGTTGTGAGTGTGCACAGTGAGGTGTGTATTCGCACGGGGAGGTGTGTTTGTGCATGGGGAGGACTGAGTGCTCACAGGGTGGCATGTTTGTGCACAGGGAGGCGTGAGTGTGCACGGGGAGGCGTGAGAGTGCATGGGGTGGTGTGTATGTGCACAGAGTGGATTGATTGTCCACACGGAGGTTTGTGTGTGTACGGGGAGGTGTGAGACTGAGTGTGCATGGGGGGAGTGATTGTGCACACAGAGGTGTGTGTGTTCACGGGGAGGTGAGTGTGCACATGGAGATGAATGTGTTCACAGGGAGGTGTATGTTCATGGGTAGAGTGAGTGTGAATGGGGAGGAGAAACTGTGCATGATGATGTGTGAGTGTGCACAGGGAGGTGTGTGTGTGTGCACTAGGGTGTGTGAGTGGGCACAGGGAATATTGTTTGTGCACGGGGAGGTGTGAGTGTGCACAGTGAGCTGTTAGTGTGCATGGGGAGGCGTGAGTGTGCACGGGCAGGTGTAATTGTGCACGGGGAGGCAGGAATGTGCACGGGGAGGAGTGAGTGTGCACGGGGAGGTGTGAGTGTGCATGACATTGTGTTAGTGTGCACGGGGAGGAGTGATTCTGCACGGGGAGGTGTGAGTGTGCATGGGGGTTATGAGTGTGCACAGGGAGGTGTGTATTTGCATGGGGAGGTGTGAGTGTGCAAGGGGAGGTGTGACGGTGCAAAAGGGTGTGTTAGTGTGCACAGGGAAGTGTGAGTATGTATGGGGAGGAGTGAGTGTGCATGGGCATTGTGAGTGTGCACAGTGAGGTGTGTATTCGCCTGGGGAGGTGTGAGTGCACATGGGGAGGTGTGACTGTGCACAAGGTTCTGTTAGTGTGCACGGGGAAGTACGAGTGAGTACGGTGAAGTGAGAATTTGCACAGGGGTTGTGTGTGTGCACAGGGAGGTGTGAGTGTGCATGTGTGTGTGTCTGTGTGACAGGGAGGTGTCAGCGTGCACGGGGAGCTCTGTGCCTGCATGGGGAGGTGTGAGTGTGCACAGGGAGGAGTGAGTGTGCGTGGGGAGGGTTGTGTGTGCATGGGGAGGTGCGTATATTCAGGGGGAGCTGTGAGTGTGCATGGGGAGGAATGAGTGTGCATGGGGTGGTCAGTGTGTGCATGGGGAGGTGTGAGTGTGCACGGCATTGTCTGAGTGTGCACAGTGAGGAGTGATTGTGCACAGGGAGGTGTGATTGTGCACGAGGTGGATTGAGCGTATATGGGGAGGTGTGAGTCTGCACTGGGTGGTGTGGTAGTGCACAGGGAAGAGTGATTGTGCACAGAGGTATGAGTGTGCATGGGGATGAGTGAATATGCATGGATAGGTGTTTGTCTGTGCACGGGGAGGTGTGTGTGTGCACGGGTAGAAGTGAGTGCGCACAGGGTGGTGTGAGAGTGCATGGGGAGGTGTGAGTGCTCACAGGGAGGTGTGAGTGTGCACGGGGAAGTCTGTGTGGCACAGGGAGGTGGGAGTGTGCACAAGGTGGAGTGACTGTGCACGGAGAGATGTGTGTGTATGGGGAAGAGTGATTGTGCACGGAGAGGATTGTTTGTGCATGTGAAGGTGTGTGTGTGCATGGAGAGGAGGGAGTGTGCATGGAGAGGTGTGATTGTGCATGGGGACGATTGTTTGTGCACGGGGAGGTGTGAGTGTGTACATGGAGGTGTGATTGTGCACGGGGAGGAGTGTGTGTACACAGGGAGGTGTGAGTGTGCACAGGGAGGAGTGTGTGTAACCGGGGAGCTGTGAGTGTGCACGGAGAGGTGTGAGTATGCATGGGGGCTGTGAGTGTGCACGGGGGCTGTGAGTGTGCACGGAGAGGTGTGAGTGTGCATGGGGAAGAGTGTGTGTGCACAGGGAGGTGACTGTGCATGAGGAGGTGTGTGTGCACGGGGAGGTGTGTCAGTGCATGGAGAGGTGTGAGTGTGCATGGGGAAGTGTGAATGTGCACGGGGAAGTCTGTGTGCACATGAGGTGGTGTGAGAGTACACAGAGCATTGTGAGTGCGCACGGGGAGGTGCGAGTGTGCTCGGGGAGGAGTGAGTGTGCTGTGGACATGTGAGTGTGCATGGGGAGGTCTGTGTGTGTATGTGGTGGTGTCAGAGTGAGTGTGCATGGGAGGAGTGATTGTGCACGGGGTGGTGTGTGTGTTCAAGCGGAGGTGTGTGTATGCACGGAGTGGAAAGTGTGTTCACGGGGAGGTGTGTGTGTTCACGGGGTGGAGTGAGTGTGAATGGGGAGGAGAGAGTGTGCATGATGATGTGTGAGTGTGCATGGGGAGGAGTGTGTGTGCACGAGGGTGTGTGAGTGTGCACAGGGAGGATTGTTTGTGCACGGGGAGGTGTGAGTGTGTACAGGGAGGTGTCAGTGTGCATGGGGAGGTATGAGTGCGCATGGGGAGATGTGTGTGTGCACACGGAGCTGTCAGTGTGCACGGGGAGGTGTGAGTGTGCACAGGCAGCTGTAATTGTGCACAGGAGGTGTGAATGTGCATGGGGAGGAGCAAGTGTGCACGGATAGGAGTGAGTGTGCACAGGGAGGTATGAGTGTGCATGACATTGTGTGAGTGTGCATGGGGAGGAGTGATTGTACACAGGGAGGTGTGAGTGTGCATGGGGTTGTGAGTGTGCACAGGGAGGTGTGAGTGTGCACGTGTGTGTGTCTGTGTGCACAGGGAGGTGTGAGTGTGCATCGGGGTTATGAGTGTGCACAGGGAGGTATGTATTCGCACGGGGAGGTGTGAGTGTGCAAGGGGAGGTGTGACAGTGCAAAAGGGTGTGTTAGTATGCACAGGGAAGTGTGAGTATGTATGGGGAGGAGTGAGTGTGCATGGGGGTTGTGAGTGTGCACAGTGGGGTGTGTATTCGCCCGGGGAGGTGTGAGTGCACATGGGGAGGTGTGACTGTGCACAAGGCTGTGTTAGTGTGCACGGGGAAGTATGAGTGTGTACAGCGAAGTGTGAGTTTGCACGGGGGTTGTGTGTGTGCACAGGGAGTTGTGTGTGTGCACGTGTGTGTGTCTGTGTGCAAAGGGAGGTGTCAGTGTGCACGGAAAGCTCTGTGCCTGCACGGGGATGTGTGAGTCTGCACAGGGAGGAGTGAGTGTGCGTGGGGAGGGTTGTGTGTGCACGGTGAGGTGCGTATATACAGGGGGAGCTGTGAGTGTGCATGGGGAGGAAGGAGTGTGCACGGGGTGGTCAGTGTGTGCACAGGGATGTGTGAGTGTGCACGGCATTGTTTGAGTGTGCACAGTGAGGAGTGATTATGCACAGGGAGGTGTGATTGTGCATGAGGAGGAGTGAGCATACATGGGGAGGTATGAGTGTGCACTGGGTGGGGTGGTAGTGCACAGGGAAGCGTGATTGTGCACAGAGGTATGAGTGTGCATGGGGATGAGTGAATATGCATGGATAGGTGTTTGTGTGTGCACGGGGAGGTGTGTGTGTGCATGGAGAGGAGGGAGTGTGCATGGAGCGGTGTGATTGTGCATGGGGACGATTGTTTGTGCACGGGGAGGTGTGAGTGCGTACATGGAGGTGTGATTGTGCACGGGGAGGAGTGTGTGTAACCGGGGAGCTGTGAGTGTGCACGGAGCGGTGTGAGTGTGCACGGGGAAGGGTGTGTGTGCACAGGGAGGTGACTGTGCACGGGGATGTGTGTGTGCACGGGGAGGTGTGACAGTGCATGGAGAGGTGTGAGTGTGCATGGGGAAGTGTGAATGTGCATGGGGATGTCTGTGTGCACATGAGGTGGTGTGAGAGTGCACGGTGCATTGTGAATGTGCACGGGGAGGTGTGAGTGTGCTCGGGGAGGAGTGAGTGTGCTGTTGACATGTGAGTGTGCATGGGGAGGACTGTGTGTGTACAGGGTGGTGTCAGTGTGCACGGGGAGGTCTGAGTGTGCACGGGCAGCTGTAATTGTGCACAGGAGGTGTGAATATGCACGGGGATGAGTGAGTGTGCACGGATAGGAGTGAGTGTGCACAGGGAGGTATGACTGTGCATGACATTGTGTGAGTGTGCACGGGGAGGAGTGATTGTACACAGGGAGGTGTGAGTGTGCATGGGGTTGTGAGTGTGCACAGGGGGTGTGTATTTGCACGGGGAGGTGTGAGTGTGCACAGGGAGGTGTGACTGTGCACGGGGAGGTGTGAGTGCACACGGGGAGGAGTGAATGTGCATGGCTAGGTGTTTGTGTGTGCACGGGGAGGGGAGTGTGCACGGGGAGAAGTGAGTGTGCACAGAGTGCACGTGGAGGTTTGAGTGTGCATGGGGGTTGTGAGTGTGCACGTGGAGGTGTGAGTGTGCACGGGGAGGAGTTTGTGTTCATGGGGAGGTGTGAGTGTGCACAGGGAGTAGTGTGTGTATCCGGGGAGGTGTGACAGTGCATGGAGCAGTGTGAATGTGAACAGGGATGTCTGTGTGTGCATGAGGTGGTATGAGTGTGCACGGGGCATTGTGAGTGTGCACGGGGAGGTGTGAGGGTGCTTGGGGAGGAGTGAGTGTGCTGTTGACATGTGAGTGCACATGGGGATGTCTGTGTGTGTACAGGGTGGTGGCAGAGCGAGTGTGCATGGGGGGAGTGATTGTGCACGGGGAGATGTGTGTGTTCACGGGGAGGTGTGTGTGTGCACTGAGTGGAAAGTGTGTTCACGGGGAGGTGTGTGTTCACTGGGTGGAGTGAGTGTGAATGGGGAGGAGAGAGTGTGCATGATGATGTGTGAGTGTGCACGGGGAGGTGTGTGTGTGCATGAGGGTGTGTGAGTGTGCACAGGGAGGATTGATTGTGCATGGGGAGGAGTGAGTGTCTACAGGGAGGTGTGAGTGTGCACGGGGAGGTGTGAGTGTGCACGGGGATGTGTGAGTGTGCACGGGCAGGTCTGTGTGTGTACAGGAGGTGTCAGAGTGTGTGTGCATGGGGAGGTGTGAATGTGCATGGGGAGGTGTGTGTGTGTACAGGGAGCTGTCAGCATGCACGGGGAGGCATGAGTGTGCACGGGCAGTTGTAATTGTGCACGGGAGGTGTGCATGTCCATGGGGAGGAGTGAGTGTGCATGGATAGGAGTGAGTGTGCAGGGGGAGGTGTGAGTGTGCCTGATTTTGTGTGAGTGTGCATGGGAGGAGTGATTGTGCACGGGGAGGTGTGAGTGTACATGGGGTTGTGTGTGTGCACAGGGGGTGTGTATTTGCACGGGGAGTTTTGAGTGTGCACGGGGAGGCGTGAGTGTGCACGGGGATGTGTGAGTGTGCATGGGGAGGTCTGTGTGTGTATGGGAGGTGTCAGAGTGTGTTTGCATGGGGAGGTGTGAGTGTGCATGGGGAGATGTGTGTGTGCACAGGAAGCAGTCAGTGTGCACGGGGAGGTGTGAGTGTGCACAGGCAGCTGTAATTGTGCACAGGAGGTGTGAATGTGCACAGGGAGGAGTGAGTGTGCATGGATAGGAGTGAGTGTGCACGGGGAGGTATGAGTGTGCATGACATTGTGTGAGTGTGCACGGGGAGGAGTGATTGTGCACAGGGGTGTGTGAGTGTGCATGACGTTGTGTTAGTGTGCACAGGGAGGAGTGACTCTGCACGGGGAGGTATGAGTGTGCATGACATTGTGTGAGTGTGCACGGGGAGGAGTGATTGTGCACAGGGAGGTGTGAGTGTGCATGGGGTTGTGAGTGTGCACTGGGGGGGTGTATTTGCACGGGAAGGTGTGAGTGTGCACAGGGAGGTGTGACTGTGCACGGGGAGGTGTGAGTGCACACGGGGAGGAGTGATTGCGCATGGATAGGTGTTTGTGTGTGCACGGGGAGAATTGAGTGTGCACAGAGAGTTGTGTGTATGCATGGAGAGGGGCGATTGTGCACGGGGAGGTGTGCGTGCGCATGGGGGTTGTGAGTGTGCACAGTGAGTTGTGTATTCGCATGGGCAGGTGCGTTTGTGCATGGGGAGGAGTGAGTGTGTGCACGAGGGTGTGTGAGTGGGCACAGGGGATATTGTTTGTGCATGGGGAGGTGTGAGTGTGCTCAGTGAGCTGTCAGTGTGCACGGGGAGGCATGAGTGTGCACGGGGAGGTGTGAGTGTGCATGACGTTGTGTTAGTGTGCACGGGGAGAAGTGATTCTGCATGGGGAGGTGTGAGTGTACATGGGGGTTATGAGTGTGCACAGGGAGGTGTGTATTCACACGGGGAGGTGTGAGTGTGCAAGAGGAGGTGTGACAGTGCAAAAGGGTGTGTTAGTGTCACAGGGAAGTGTGAGTATGAATGGGGAGGAGTGATTGTGCACAGGCAATGTGTGCACAGGGAGGTGTGAGTGTGCACGGGCAGGTGTGAGTGTGCATGGGGGTTGTGAGTGTGCACAGTGGGGTGTGTATTCGCCCGGGGAGGTGTGAGTGCACATGGGGTGGTGTGACTGTGCACAATGTTGTGTTAGTGTGCACGGGGAAGTATGAGTGTGTGCGGTGAAGTGTGAGTTTGCACGGGGTTTGTGTGTGCACAGGGAGGTGTGAGTGTGCACGTGTGTGTGTCTGTGTGCACGGGGAGGTGTCATTGTGCATGGGGAGCTCTGTGCCTGCACGGGGAGGTGTGAGTGTGCACAGGGAGGAGTGAGTGTGTGTGGGGAGGGTTGTGTGTGCACGGGGAGGTGCATATATTCAGGGGGAGCTGTGAGTGTGCATGGGGAGGAATGAGTGTGCACGGGGTGGTCAGTGTGTGCACGGGGAGGTATGAGTGTGCACGGGGTGGTGTGAGTGTGCACGGCATTGTCTGAGTGTGCACAGTGAGGAGTGATTGTGCACAGGGAGGTGTGATTGTGCATGAGGAGGAGTGAGCATACATGGGGAGGTGTGAGTGTGCACTGGGTGGTGTGGTTGTGCACAGGGAAGAGTGATTTTGCACAGAGATATGAGTGTGCATGGGGAAGAGTGATTGTGTATGGAGAGGTGTGAGTGTGTATGGGAAGGTGTGAGTGTGTACAGGGAGGGGTGATTTTACATGTGGAGGTGTGAGTGTGCATGGAGAGGGGTGTGTGTACGGGGAGGCGTGATTGTGCACGTGGATGTGTGAGTGTGCACGGGGAGGTGAGATTTGTGCGCAGGGAGGTGTGAGTGTTCATGGGGAGTTGTGAGTGCACACGGGGAGGTGTGAGTGTTCACAGGGAGATGTGAGTGTGCATGTGAAGGTGTGTGTGTTCACAAGAAGGTGTGTGTGTAAACGGGGAGGAGTGAGTGTGCACAGGGAGGTGTATGTGTGTTCATGGGAAGGTGTGTGTGTGCACAAGGGTGAGTGAGTGTGCACGGGGATGAGTGATTGTGTACGCAGAGGTATGATTGTGCACAGAGAGGTGTGAGTGCACACAGGGATGAGTGAGTGTGCACGGAGAGATGTGTGTGTAAACGGGGAGATGTGATTGTGCACGGGGATGAGTGAGTGTGTATGGGCAGCTGTGATTGTGCACGGGGAGATGTGAGTGTGCACAGGCAGTTGTGATCATGCACGGTCAGGTGTGAATGTGCACGGGCAGATATGATTGTGAATCGAGGGGTGTGAGTGTGCACAAGAAGGTGTGAGTGTGCATGGGTAGGTGTGATTGTGCACAGGGGGTTGTGTGTGTCCATGTTGTGGAGTGAGTGCACATGGGAAAGTATGAGTGTGCACGGGTAGTTGTGATTGTGCACGGGGAGGAGTGAGTGTGCATGGGGCAGATGTGATTGTGCACGGGCAGGCGTGATTGAGCACGGGCAGGTTTGAGTGTGCATGGAGTGCTGTGAGTGTGCACAGAGAGATGTCAGTGTGCACGGGGAGGTGTGAATGTGCACAGGGAGGTGTGTGTGTGCACGGGTAGGAGTGATTGTCCACAGGGAGTTGTGTGTGCACGGGAAGATGCGTGTGTTCACGGGGAGGTGTGTGTGTGCACGGGGAACAGTGAGTGTGCACAGAGAGGTGTGAATGTGCACAGGAAGGTGTGAGTGTGCACGGGTAGATATGATTGTGCATGGGGAGGAGTGAGTGTGCATGGGAGGTGTTTGTGTACACGGGGAGTTGTGTGTGTGCACAGGGAGGAGTGATTGTGCAATGGGGTTGTGTGTTTGCACAGGGAGGTGTGAGTATGCATGGGTGTGTGTGCGCATGGGGAGGTGTGAGAGTGCACAGGGTGGAGTGATTGTGCATGGAAAGGTGTGCGTGTACGGGGAGGATTAATTGTGCACAGAGAGTGGTGTGTGTGTCTGCATGGGGAGAAGTGAGTGTGCATGAGGAGGTGTGAGTTTGCACGGGGAGGAGTGAGTGTGCATGGGGGTTGTGTGTGTGCACAGGGAGGTGTGAGTATGCACAGGGGTGTGTGCACATGGGGGCTGTGAGAGTGCACAGGGTGGAGTGATTGTGCATGATGGGGTGTGTGTGTATGGGGAGGAGTGATTGTGCACAGAGAGTGGTGTGTGTGTCTGCATGGGGAGGAGTGAGTGTGCACAGGGAGGTGTGAGTTTGCACGGGGGTTATGAGTGCACACGGGGAAGCGTGTGTGCACATGGGGAGGTGTGAGTGTGCACAGGGAGGTGTGAGTGTGCATGTGTGTGTGTCTGTGTGACAGGGAGGTGTCAGCGTGCACCGGGAGCTCTGTGCCTGCATGGGGAGGTGTGAGTGTGCACAGGGAGGAGTGAGTGTGCGTGGGGAGGGTTGTGTGTGCATGGGGAGGTGCGTATATTCAGGGGGAGCTGTGAGTGTGCATGGGGAGGAATGAGTGTGCATGGGGTGGTCAGTGTGTGCATGGGGAGGTGTGAGTGTGCACGGCATTGTCTGAGTGTGCACAGTGAGGAGTGATTGTGCACAGGGAGGTGTGATTGTGCACGAGGTGGATTGAGCGTATATGGGGAGGTGTGAGTCTGCACTGGGTGGTGTGGTAGTGCACAGGGAAGAGTGATTGTGCACAGAGGTATGAGTGTGCATGGGGATGAGTGAATATGCATGGATAGGTGTTTGTCTGTGCACGGGGAGGTGTGTGTGTGCACGGGTAGAAGTGAGTGCGCACAGGGTGGTGTGAGAGTGCATGGGGAGGTGTGAGTGCTCACAGGGAGGTGTGAGTGTGCACGGGGAAGTCTGTGTGGCACAGGGAGGTGGGAGTGTGCACAAGGTGGAGTGACTGTGCACGGAGAGATGTGTGTGTATGGGGAAGAGTGATTGTGCACGGAGAGGATTGTTTGTGCATGTGAAGGTGTGTGTGTGCATGGAGAGGAGGGAGTGTGCATGGAGAGGTGTGATTGTGCATGGGGACGATTGTTTGTGCACGGGGAGGTGTGAGTGTGTACATGGAGGTGTGATTGTGCACGGGGAGGAGTGTGTGTACACAGGGAGGTGTGAGTGTGCACAGGGAGGAGTGTGTGTAACCGGGGAGCTGTGAGTGTGCACGGAGAGGTGTGAGTATGCATGGGGGCTGTGAGTGTGCACGGGGGCTGTGAGTGTGCACGGAGAGGTGTGAGTGTGCATGGGGAAGAGTGTGTGTGCACAGGGAGGTGACTGTGCATGGGGAGGTGTGTGTGCACGGGGAGGTGTGTCAGTGCATGGAGAGGTGTGAGTGTGCATGGGGAAGTGTGAATGTGCACGGGGAAGTCTGTGTGCACATGAGGTGGTGTGAGAGTACACAGAGCATTGTGAGTGCGCACGGGGAGGTGCGAGTGTGCTCGGGGAGGAGTGAGTGTGCTGTGGACATGTGAGTGTGCATGGGGAGGTCTGTGTGTGTATGTGGTGGTGTCAGAGTGAGTGTGCATGGGAGGAGTGATTGTGCATGGGGTGGTGTGTGTGTTCAAGCGGAGGTGTGTGTATGCACGGAGTGGAAAGTGTGTTCACGGGGAGGTGTGTGTGTTCACGGGGTGGAGTGAGTGTGAATGGGGAGGAGAGAGTGTGCATGATGATGTGTGAGTGTGCATGGGGAGGAGTGTGTGTGCACGAGGGTGTGTGAGTGTGCACAGGGAGGATTGTTTGTGCACGGGGAGGTGTGAGTGTGTACAGGGAGGTGTCAGTGTGCACGGGGAGGCATGAGTGCACATGGGGACATGTGAGTGTGCACGGGGAGGTCTGTGTGTGTACGGGAGGTGTCAGAGTTTGTTTGCATGGGGAGGTATGAGTGCGCATGGGGAGATGTGTGTGTGCACACGGAGCTGTCAGTGTGCACGGGGAGGTGTGAGTGTGCACAGGCAGCTGTAATTGTGCACAGGAGGTGTGAATGTGCATGGGGAGGAGCAAGTGTGCACGGATAGGAGTGAGTGTGCACAGGGAGGTATGAGTGTGCATGACATTGTGTGAGTGTGCATGGGGAGGAGTGATTGTACACAGGGAGGAGTGATTGTACACAGGGAGGTGTGAGTGTGCATGGGGTTGTGAGTGTGCACAGGGAGGTGTGAGTGTGCACGTGTGTGTGTCTGTGTGCACAGGGAGGTGTGAGTGTGCATGGGGGTTATGAGTGTGCACAGGGAGGTATGTATTCGCACGGGGAGGTGTGAGTGTGCAAGGGGAGGTGTGACAGTGCAAAAGGGTGTGTTAGTATGCACAGGGAAGTGTGAGTATGTATGGGGAGGAGTGTGTGTGCATGGGGGTTGTGAGTGTGCACAGTGGGGTGTGTATTCGCCCGGGGAGTTGTGAGTGCACATGGGGAGGTGTGACTGTGCACAAGGCTGTGTTAGTGTGCACGGGGAAGTATGAGTGTGTACAGCGAAGTGTGAGTTTGCACGGGGGTTGTGTGTGTGCACAGGGAGTTGTGTGTGTGCACGTGTGTGTGTCTGTGTGCAAAGGGAGGTGTCAGTGTGCACGGGCAGCTCTGTGCCTGCACGGGGATGTGTGAGTCTGCACAGGGAGGAGTGAGTGTGCGTGGGGAGGGTTGTGTGTGCACGGTGAGGTGCGTATATACAGGGGGAGCTGTGAGTGTGCATGGGGAGGAAGGAGTGTGCACGGGGTGGTCAGTGTGTGCACAGGGATGTGTGAGTGTGCACGGCATTGTTTGAGTGTGCACAGTGAGGAGTGATTATGCACAGGGAGGTGTGATTGTGCACGAGGAGGAGTGAGCATACATGGGGAGGTATGAGTGTGCACTGGGTGGGGTGGTAGTGCACAGGGAAGCGTGATTGTGCACAGAGGTATGAGTGTGCATGGGGATCAGTGAATATGCATGGATAGGTGTTTGTGTGTGCACGGGGAGGTGTGTGTGTGCATGGAGAGGAGGGAGTGTGCATGGAGCGGTGTGATTGTGCATGGGGACGATTGTTTGTGCACGGGGAGGTGTGAGTGCATACATGGAGGTGTGATTGTGCACGGGGAGGAGTGTGTGTAACCGGGGAGCTGTGAGTGTGCACGGAGCGGTGTGAGTGTGCACGGGGAAGGGTGTGTGTGCACAGGGAGGTGACTGTGCACGGGGATGTGTGTGTGCACGGGGAGGTGTGACAGTGCATGGAGAGGTGTGAGTGTGCATGGGGAAGTGTGAATGTGCATGGGGATGTCTGTGTGCACATGAGGTGGTGTGAGAGTGCACGGTGCATTGTGAATGTGCACGGGGAGGTGTGAGTGTGCTCGGGGAGGAGTGAGTGTGCTGTTGACATGTGAGTGTGCATGGGGAGGACTGTGTGTGTACAGGGTGGTGTCAGTGTGCATGGGGAGGTCTGAGTGTGCACGGGCAGCTGTAATTGTGCACAGGAGGTGTGAATATGCACGGGGATGAGTGAGTGTGCACGGATAGGAGTGAGTGTGCACAGGGAGGTATGACTGTGCATGACATTGTGTGAGTGTGCACGGGGAGGAGTGATTGTACACAGGGAGGTGTGAGTGTGCATGGGGTTGTGAGTGTGCACAGGGGGTGTGTATTTGCACGGGGAGGTGTGAGTGTGCACAGGGAGGTGTGACTGTGCACGGGGAGGTGTGAGTGCACACGGGGAGGAGTGAATGTGCATGGCTAGGTGTTTGTGTGTGCACGGGGAGGGGAGTGTGCACGGGGAGAAGTGAGTGTGCACAGAGTGCACGTGGAGGTTTGAGTGTGCATGGGGGTTGTGAGTGTGCACGTGGAGGTGTGAGTGTGCACGGGGAGGAGTTTGTGTTCATGGGGAGGTGTGAGTGTGCACAGGGAGTAGTGTGTGTATCCGGGGAGGTGTGACAGTGCATGGAGCAGTGTGAATGTGAACAGGGATGTCTGTGTGTGCATGAGGTGGTATGAGTGTGCACGGGGCATTGTGAGTGTGCACGGGGAGGTGTGAGGGTGCTTGGGGAGGAGTGAGTGTGCTGTTGACATGTGAGTGCACATGGGGATGTCTGTGTGTGTACAGGGTGGTGGCAGAGCGAGTGTGCATGGGGGGAGTGATTGTGCACGGGGAGATGTGTGTGTTCACGGGGAGGTGTGTGTGTGCACTGAGTGGAAAGTGTGTTCACGGGGAGGTGTGTGTTCACTGGGTGGAGTGAGTGTGAATGGGGAGGAGAGAGTGTGCATGATGATGTGTGAGTGTGCACGGGGAGGTGTGTGTGTGCATGAGGGTGTGTGAGTGTGCACAGGGAGGATTGATTGTGCATGGGGAGGAGTGAGTGTCTACAGGGAGGTGTGAGTGTGCACGGGGAGGTGTGAGTGTGCACGGGGATGTGTGAGTGTGCACGGGCAGGTCTGTGTGTGTACAGGAGGTGTCAGAGTGTGTGTGCATGGGGAGGTGTGAATGTGCATGGGGAGGTGTGTGTGTGTACAGGGAGCTGTCAGCATGCACGGGGAGGCATGAGTGTGCACGGGCAGTTGTAATTGTGCACGGGAGGTGTGCATGTCCATGGGGAGGAGTGAGTGTGCATGGATAGGAGTGAGTGTGCAGGGGGAGGTGTGAGTGTGCCTGATTTTGTGTGAGTGTGCATGGGAGGAGTGATTGTGCACGGGGAGGTGTGAGTGTACATGGGGTTGTGTGTGTGCACAGGGGGTGTGTATTTGCACGGGGAGTTTTGAGTGTGCACGGGGAGGCGTGAGTGTGCACGGGGATGTGTGAGTGTGCATGGGGAGGTCTGTGTGTGTATGGGAGGTGTCAGAGTGTGTTTGCATGGGGAGGTGTGAGTGTGCATGGGGAGATGTGTGTGTGCACAGGAAGCAGTCAGTGTGCACGGGGAGGTGTGAGTGTGCACAGGCAGCTGTAATTGTGCACAGGAGGTGTGAATGTGCACAGGGAGGAGTGAGTGTGCATGGATAGGAGTGAGTGTGCACGGGGAGGTATGAGTGTGCATGACATTGTGTGAGTGTGCACGGGGAGGAGTGATTGTGCACAGGGGTGTGTGAGTGTGCATGACGTTGTGTTAGTGTGCACAGGGAGGAGTGACTCTGCACGGGGAGGTATGAGTGTGCATGACATTGTGTGAGTGTGCACGGGGAGGAGTGATTGTGCACAGGGAGGTGTGAGTGTGCATGGGGTTGTGAGTGTGCACTGGGGGGGTGTATTTGCACGGGAAGGTGTGAGTGTGCACAGGGAGGTGTGTGTGCACGGGGAGAATTGAGTGTGCACAGAGAGTTATGTGTATGCATGGAGAGGGGCGATTGTGCACGGGGAGGTGTGCGTGCGCATGGGGGTTGTGAGTGTGCACAGTGAGTTGTGTATTCGCACGGGCAGGTGCGTTTGTGCATGGGGAGGAGTGAGTGTGTGCACGAGGGTGTGTGAGTGGGCACAGGGGATATTGTTTGTGCATGGGGAGGTGTGAGTGTGCTCAGTGAGCTGTCAGTGTGCACGGGGAGGCATGAGTGTGCACGGGGAGGTGTGAGTGTGCATGACGTTGTGTTAGTGTGCACGGGGAGAAGTGATTCTGCATGGGGAGGTGTGAGTGTACATGGGGGTTATGAGTGTGCACAGGGAGGTGTGTATTCACACGGGGAGGTGTGAGTGTGCAAGAGGAGGTGTGACAGTGCAAAAGGGTGTGTTAGTGTCACAGGGAAGTGTGAGTATGAATGGGGAGGAGTGATTGTGCACAGGTAATGTGTGCACAGGGAGGTGTGAGTGTGCACGGGCAGGTGTGAGTGTGCATGGGGGTTGTGAGTGTGCACAGTGGGGTGTGTATTCGCCCGGGGAGGTGTGAGTGCACATGGGGTGGTGTAACTGTGCACAATGTTGTGTTAGTGTGCACGGGGAAGTATGAGTGTGTGCGGTGAAGTGTGAGTTTGCACGGGGTTTGTGTGTGCACAGGGAGGTGTGAGTGTGCACGTGTGTGTGTCTGTGTGCACGGGGAGGTGTCATTGTGCACGGGGAGCTCTGTGCCTGCACGGGGAGGTGTGAGTGTGCACAGGGAGGAGTGAGTGTGTGTGGGGAGGGTTGTGTGTGCACGGGGAGGTGCATATATTCAGGGGGAGCTGTGAGTGTGCATGGGGAGGAATGAGTGTGCACGGGGTGGTCAGTGTGTGCACGGGGAGGTATGAGTGTGCACGGGGTGGTGTGAGTGTGCACGGCATTGTCTGAGTGTGCACAGTGAGGAGTGATTGTGCACAGGGAGGTGTGATTGTGCATGAGGAGGAGTGAGCGTACATGGGGAGGTGTGAGTGTGCACTGGGTGGTGTGGTTGTGCACAGGGAAGAGTGATTTTGCACAGAGATATGAGTGTGCATGGGGAAGAGTGATTGTGTATGGAGAGGTGTGAGTGTGTATGGGAAGGTGTGAGTGTGTACAGGGAGGGGTGATTTTACATGTGGAGGTGTGAGTGTGCATGGAGAGGGGTGTGTGTACGGGGAGGCGTGATTGTGCACGTGGATGTGTGAGTGTGCACGGGGAGGTGTGATTTGTGCGCAGGGAGGTGTGAGTGTTCATGGGGAGTTGTGAGTGCACACGGGGAGGTGTGAGTGTTCACAGGGAGATGTGAGTGTGCATGTGAAGGTGTGTGTGTTCACAAGAAGGTGTGTGTGTAAACGGGGAGGAGTGAGTGTGCACAGGGAGGTGTATGTGTGTTCATGGGAAGGTGTGTGTGTGCACAAGGGTGAGTGAGTGTGCACGGGGATGAGTGATTGTGTACGCAGAGGTATGATTGTGCACAGAGAGGTGTGAGTGCACACAGGGATGAGTGAGTGTGCACGGAGAGATGTGTGTGTAAACGGGGAGATGTGATTGTGCACGGGGATGAGTGAGTGTGTATGGGCAGCTGTGATTGTGCACGGGGAGATGTGAGTGTGCACAGGCAGTTGTGATCATGCACGGTCAGGTGTGAATGTGCACGGGCAGATATGATTGTGAATCGAGGGGTGTGAGTGTGCACAAGAAGGTGTGAGTGTGCATGGGTAGGTGTGATTGTGCACAGGGGGTTGTGTGTGTCCATGTTGTGGAGTGAGTGCACATGGGAAAGTATGAGTGTGCACGGGTAGGTGTGATTGTGCACGGGGAGGAGTGAGTGTGCATGGGGCAGATGTGATTGTGCACGGGCAGGCGTGATTGAGCACGGGCAGGTTTGAGTGTGCATGGAGTGCTGTGAGTGTGCACAGAGAGATGTCAGTGTGCACGGGGAGGTGTGAATGTGCACAGGGAGGTGTGTGTGTGCACGGGTAGGAGTGATTGTCCACAGGGAGTTGTGTGTGCACGGGAAGATGCGTGTGTTCACGGGGAGGTGTGTGTGTGCACGGGGAACAGTGAGTGTGCACAGAGAGGTGTGAATGTGCACAGGAAGGTGTGAGTGTGCACGGGTAGATATGATTGTGCATGGGGAGGAGTGAGTGTGCATGGGAGGTGTTTGTGTACACGGGGAGTTGTGTGTGTGCACAGGGAGGAGTGATTGTGCAATGGGGTTGTGTGTTTGCACAGGGAGGTGTGAGTATGCATGGGTGTGTGTGCGCATGGGGAGGTGTGAGAGTGCACAGGGTGGAGTGATTGTGCATGGAAAGGCGTGCATGTACGGGGAGGATTAATTGTGCACAGAGAGTGGTGTGTGTGTCTGCATGGGGAGAAGTGAGTGTGCACGAGGAGGTGTGAGTTTGCACGGGGAGGAGTGAGTGTGCATGGGGGTTGTGTGTGTGCACAGGGAGGTGTGAGTATGCACAGGGGTGTGTGCACATGGGGGCTGTGAGAGTGCACAGGGTGGAGTGGTTGTGCATGATGGGGTGTGTGTGTATGGGGAGGAGTGATTGTGCACAGAGAGTGGTGTGTGTGTCTGCATGGGGAGGAGTGAGTGTGCACAGGGAGGTGTGAGTTTGCACGGGGGTTATGAGTGCACACGGGGAAGCGTGTGTGCACATGGGGAGTTGTGAGTGTGTATGGGGAGGAGTGAGTGTGCATGGGGTGTGTGTGTGCACAGAGAGGTGTGAGTTTGCACGGATGTGTGTGTGTGCACAGCGAGGTGTGAGTGTGCACTGGGAGCTCTGTGCCTGCACATGGAGGGGTGAATATGCATAGGGAGGTGTGAGAGTGCATGGACTGGTATGAGTGTGCACGGAGAGGTGTGAGTGTGCACGGGGAGGTGTGAGTGTGCATGACTTTGTGTGAGTGTGCACGGGGAGCAGTGATTGTGCACGGCGATGTGTGAATGTGCACGGTGGTTGGGAGAGTACACGTGGAGGTGTGTATTCACACAGAGAGGTGTGAGTGTGCACGGGGAGGTGTGACTGTGCACAGGGAGCTGTGATTGTGCATGGAGAGGAGTGAGTGCTCACGGGGAGGTGTGCGTGTGCAAGGGAAGGAGTGATTGTGCGCGGAGAGCTGTGAACATGCACAGGATGGTGTGAGTGTGCACGGAGAGCTGTGAGTGTGCACAGGAAGGTGTGAGTTTACACAGGGAGGTGTGATTGTGCACAGAGATGTGTGAGTGTGCATGGGGAGGAGTGATTGTGCATGGGGAGGTGTGATTGTGCACGGGGATGGGTGAGTGTGTGCAGGGAGGTTTGAGTGGAGTGATTGTGCATGGGGAAGTGTGACTGTGCACGGGGAGGTGTGAGTGTGCACAGGGAGGTGTTAGCTTTCACAGGGAGAGGTGAGTTTTCATGGGGAGGTGAGAGTATGCACGGGGAAGTGTGTGTGTTCACAGGGTTAAGTGTGTGTTCACAGGGAGGAGCGTGTGTGCACAGGGAGCAGTGAGTGTGCACGAGGGTGTGTGAGTGTGCACGGTTAGGTGTGTGCAGCACGGGGAGGCGTGAGTGTTCACCAGGTGGTGTGAGTGCACACAAGAAGGTGTAAGTGTGCATGGAGTGATGTGTGTGTTCATGGGGAGGTGTGACTGTGCACAGGGAGGATTGTTTGTGCATGGGCAGCTGTGATTGTGCACGAGCAGGTGTGATGTTGCACAGGCAGTTGTGATTGTGCACGGAGAGGTGTGAGTCTGCATGGGGAAGAGTGTGTGTGCACGGATAGGTGTATGTGTGTGCACGTGGAGGTGTGTGTGTGCACGGTGATGTGTGAGTGTGCACAGAGAGGTGTGCGTGTGCTCGGGGAGGACTGTGTGTGCACAGGGAGGTTTGAGTGTGTTCAGGGGAGGAGTGAGTGTGCACAGGGGGCAGTGTGTGCAAGAGGGTGTGTGAGTGTGCAGGAGAAGGTGTGAGTGTGCACAGGTAGCTGTGATTGTGCATAGGGGGTTGTGTGTGTGCATGGGGAGGAGTGAGTGTTCACAGAGAGTTGTTAGTGCACATGGGAAGGTATGAGTGTGCATGGGTAGGTGTGATTGTGCACGGGGAGGAGTGTGTGTTCACAGGGAGGTGTGTGTGTTCAGGAGAGGAGTGAGTGTGCACAGGGGGGAGTGAGTGTGCACGAGGAGGTGTGTGTGTGAATGGGGTGGATTTAGTGTGCACGGGGAGGTGGGAGTGTGCATGGAGAGGAGTGAGTGTGCATGGATAGGTGTATGTGTATGCAATTGCAGGTGTGTGCGTGCATGGGGAGGGGTGAGTGTGCACTGGCAGGTGTGAGTGTGCATGGGGAGGACTGTGTGTATGGGGAGGTGTGAGTGTGAATGGGGAGGCATGTGTGTTCACGGGGAGCTGTGTGTATTCATAGGGAGGTGTGTATGTGCAAAAGGGTGTGTGAGTGTGCACAGGGAGTAGTGGTTGTTCACGGGGAGGTGTGATTGTGCATGGGGAGGTGTCAGTGTGCACGGCTACGAGTGAGTGTGCACGGAGCGATGTGTGTGTTGACAGGGAGGGGAGAGTGTGCACAGCGAGGAGTGAGTGTGCACAGGCAGGTGTGATTGTGCACTGGGAGATGTGAGTGTGCAGGGGCAGGTGTGATTGTACATGGGCAGGTGTGATTGAGCAGGGCAGGTTTGAGTGTGCATGGAGTGGTGTGAGTGTGCATGGAGAGGTGTTAGTGTGCACGGGGTGGTGTGAATGTGCACAGGGAGGTGTGTGTGTGCACGGGTAGGTGTGATTGTCCACAGGGAGTTGTGTGTGCATGGGAAGATGTGTGTGTTCACGGGGAGGTGTGTGTGTGCACAGGGAACAGTGAGTGTGCACAGAGAGGTGTGAATGTGCACAGGACGGTGTGAGTGTGCATGGGTAGGTGTGATTGTGCATGGGGAGGAGTGAGTGTGCATGGGAGGTGTTTGTGTACACGGGGAGGTGTGTGTGTGCACAGGGAGGAGTGATTGTGCAATGGGGTACTGTGTGTGCACAGGGAGGTGTGAGTATGCACGGGTGTGTGTGCGCATGGGGAGGTGTGAGAGTGCACAGGGTGGAGTGATTTTGCATGGGGAAGTATGTGTGTACGGGGAGGATTGATTGTGCACAGAGAGTGGTGTGCGTGTCTGCATGGGGAGGAGTGAGTGTGCATGGGGAGGTGTGCGTTTGCACGGGGAGGAGTGAGTGTGTATGGGTTTGTGTGTTTGCACAGGAAGGTGTGAGTATGCATGGGGGTGTGTGCGCATGGGGGGGTGAGAGTGCACAGGGTGGAGTGCTTGTGCACGGAGAGGTGTGTGTGTACGGGGAGGAGTGATTGTGCACAGAGAGTGGTGTGCGTGTCTGCATGGGGAGGAGAGAGTGTGCATGGGGAGGTGTGAGTGTGTACGGGGGTTGTGAGTGTGCATGGGGAAGTGTTTGTGCACACGGGAGGTGTGAGTGTGCACAGGGATGTGTGAGTGTGTACGGGGAGGAGTGAGTGTGCCTGGGGTGTGTGTGTGTGTGCACAGGGAGGTGTGAGTGTGCATGGGGGTGTGTGTTTACATAGCGAGGTGTGAGTGTGCACTGGGAGCTCTGTGCCTGCACACAGAGGGGTGAGTATGCACAGGGAGTGCATGGACTGGTGTGAGTGTGCACGGAGAGGTGTGAGTGTGCACGGGGAGGTGTGAGTGTGCACGGGGTGGTGTGTGTGTGCATGACATTGTCTGAGTGTGCACGGGGAGCAGTGATTGTGCACGGTGATGTGTGAATGTGCACAGGGGTTGGGAGAGTGCACGTGGAGGTGCGTATTTACACAGAGAGGTGTGAGTGTGCACGGGGAGGTGTGACTGTGCAGAAAGGTGAGTGAGTGTGCACGGGAAGGTTTGAGTGTGCACAGGGAGGTGTGTGTGTGCATGGGTAGGAGTGATTGTCCACAGGGAGTTGTGTGTGTCCGGGAAGATATGTGTGTTCACGGGTGTGTGTGTGTGTGCACAGGGAACAGTGAGTGTGCACAGACAAGTGTGAGTGTGCACAGGAAGGTGTGAGTGTACACGGGTAGGTGTGATTTTGCACAGGGAGGAGTGAGTGTGCACGGGAGGTCTTTGTGTACACGGGGAGGTGTGTGTGTGCACAGGGGTGGGTGATTGTGCATGGGGGTTGTGTGTGTGCACAGGGACGTGTGAGTATGCACGGGTGTGTGTGCGCATGTGGAGGTGTGAGAGTGCACAGGGTGGAGTGATTGTGCATGGAGAGGGATGTGTGTACGGACAGGAGTGATTGTGCACAGAGAGTGGTGTGTGTGTCTGCATTGGGAGGTGTGAGTGTGCATGGGGAGTTGTGAGTGTGCACGGGGTGGAGTGAGTGTGAATGGGGTTTGTGCGTGTGCACAGGGCAGTGTGAGTGTGCACAGGGAGGAGTGTGTGTTCACAGGGAGGTGTGTGTGTTCAGAGGAGGAGTGAGTGTGCACAGGGGGGAGTGTGTGCAAGAGGGTGTGTGAGTGTGCAGGCGTGTGTTTGCACGGGGAGGGATGAGTGTGCACTGGCAGGTAAGAGTGTGCACAGAGAGGTGTGCGTGTGCACAGGGAGGTGTGAGTGTGCACTGGCAGGTGTGAGTGTGCACGGGGAGGACTGTGTGTATGGGGAGGTTTGAGTGTGAACGGGGAGGCTTGTGTGTTCACGGGGAGTTGTATGTGTTCACGGGGAGGTGTGTATGTGCACAAGGGTGTGTGAGTGTGCACAGGGGGTAGTGGTTGTTCACGGGGAGGTGTGATTGTGCATGGGGAGGTGTGAGTGTGCACGGCTATGAGTGACTGTGCACGGAGAGATGTGTGTGTTGACAGGGAGAGTGCATAGACTGATGTGAGTGTGAGTGGGGGTTGTGCATGGGCACAGCGAGGTGTGAGTATGCACGGGTGTATGTGCGCATGGGGAGGTGTGAGAGAGCACAGGGTGGAGTGATTGTGCAAGCAGAGGTGGGTGTGTATGGGGTGGAGTGATTGTGCACAGAGACTGGTGTGTGTGTCTGCATGGGGAGGAGTGAGTGTGCACGGGGAGGTGTGAGTGTGCACGGAGGTTGTGAGTGTGCATGGGGAAGTGTGTGTTCACACAGGGAGGTGTGAGTGTGCACAGGGAGGTGTGAGTGTGCACAGGGAGGTGTGAGTGTGTACGGGGAGGAGTGAGTGTGCATGGGGTGTGTGTGCACACAGGGAGGTGTGAGTGTGCATGGGTGTGTTTGTGTGCACAGCGAGGTGTGAGTGTGCACTGGGAGCTCTGTACCTGCACACGGAGGGGTGAGTGCACAGGGAGGTGTGAGAGTGCATGGACTGGGGTGAGTGTGCATGGAGAGGTGTGAGTGTGCACAGGGAGGTGTGAGTGTGCATGACGTTGTGTGAGTGTGCACAGGGAGCAGTGATTGTGCATGGGGAGGTGTGAGTGTGCACGGGGTTTGGGAGAGTACACGTGGAGGTGTGTATTCGCACAGAGAGGTGTGAGTGTGCACGGGGAGGTGTGACTGTGCACAAGGGTGTATGAGTCTGCATGTGAAGGTGTGAGTGTGTACGGGGAGGAGTGAGTGTGCACAGGGGGGCTGTGTGCACACAGGGAGGTGTTAGTGTGCACAGGGAGGTGTGTGTGTGCAGGGGAGGTGTGTGTGTTCACAAAGAGCTGTGAGTGTGCACGGGGTGGAGTGAGTGTGCACGGGGAGGTGTGAGTGTGCATGGGGAGGTGTGTGTGTGTACATGGGGAGGTGTGAGAGTGCATGCAGAGGTGTGAGTGTGCACGGGGTGGTGTGATTGTGCACGGGGAGGTCTGAGTGTTTACAGGGAGGTGTGAGTGTGCGTGGTAAGGTCTGTGTGTGCACAGAGAGGAGTGAGTGTGCATGGGGAGGTATGATTGTGCATGGGGAGGATTGTTTGTGCGAGGGGAGGTGTGAGTGTGCACGTGGAGGTGGGCGTGTGCACAGGGAGGAGTGTGTGTACACGGGGAGGTGTGAGTGCGCATGGGGAGGTGTGAGTGTGCATGGAGAGGTGTGAGTATGCACGGGGGCTGTGAGTGTGCATGGAGGGGTGTGAGTGTGCATGGGGAAGAGTGTGTGTGCACGGGGAGGTGTGAGTGTGCATGGGGATGCGTGAGTGTGCACAGTGTCATGTAATTGTGCACGGGGATGTGTGAGTGCACACAGGTGGGAGTGATTGTGAATGCACAGATGTTTGTGTCTGCACAGGGAGGTGTGTGTGCGCATGGGGAGAAGTGAGTGTGCACAGGGTGGTGTGAGAGTGCATGGGGAGGTGTGTGTGCGCACAGGGAGGAGTGTGTGTACACGGGGAGGTGTGAGTGTGCACTTGGAGTAGTGTGTGTACACAAGGATGTGTGAGTGTGCACGGGAAGGTGTGAGTGTGCATGGAGGCTGTGAGTGTGCATGGAGAGGTGTGAGTGTGCACGGGCAAGAGTGAGTGCACACGGGGAGGTGTTTGTTTGCATGGTGAAGTGTGTGTGCGCACAGGGAGGTGTGAGTGTGCACAGAGAGGTGTGATCGTGCACTGGGAGGGGTGAGTGTGCATGTGGAGGAGTGATTGTGTATGGAGTGCTGCGAGTGTGCATGGGGAGTGTGAGTATTCAAAGGGGGGTTTGATTGGGCACGGAGAGGAGTGAGTGTGCACGGGGAGTTGTGAGTGTGCATGGGGAGGAGTGATTGCACATGGTGAGGGCTGTGTGTGTTCAAGGGGAGGTGTGCACATGCACAATGTGGAGTGAGTGCGCACAGAGAGGTGTGAGTGTGCATGGGGATGTGTGAGTGTGCACGGTGTTGTGTAATTGTGCATGTGTGAGTGCACACTGGGAGGAGTGATTGTGCATCCATAGGTGTTTGTGTGTGCACGGGAAGTTGTGTGTGTGCACGGGGAGAAGTGGGTGTGCACAGGGTGGTGTGAGAGTGCACGGGGAGGTGTGAGTGTGCACAGGGAGGTGTGTGTGCTCACAGGGAGGAGTGTGTGTACACGGGGAGGTGTGAGTGTGCACTTGGAGGAGTGTGTGTACACAAGGAGGTGTGAGTGTGCACGGGAAGGTGTGAGTGTGCACGGAGAGGTGTGAGTATGCACGGAGGCTGTGAGTGTGCATGTAGAGGTGTGAGTGTGCACGGGGAAGAGTGAGTGCACACGGGGAGGTGTTAGTTTGCATGCTGATGTGTGTGTGCACACAGGGAGGTGTGAGTGTGCACAGAGAGGTGTGATCGTGCACAGGGAGGGGTGAGTATGCATGTGGAGGGGTGATTGTGTATGGAGAGCTGCGAGTGTGCACGGGGAGTGTGAGTATACAAAGGAGGGTTTGATTGGGCACGGAGAGGAGTGAGTGAGCACGGGGAGGAGTTTTTTGTGCACTGGGATGTGTGAGTGTGCATGGGGAGGAGTGATTGCACATGGTGAGTTGTGTGTGTGTTCACAGGGAGGTGTGCACATGCACGATGTGGAGTGAGTGTGCACAGAGAGGTGTGAGTGTGTGCGGGTTGGTGTGAGTGTGCACAGGGAGGTGTGATTGTGCATGGGGAGGAGCGAGTGTGGAGGGGATGTGTGTGCACAGCGAGGATTGATTGTGTACAGGGAGGTGTGAGTGGGCACAGGTAGGTGTGATTGTGCACGAGGTTGTGTGAGTGTGCATGAGGAGGAGTGTGTGTGAATGGGGTGGTGTTAGTGTGCACGCAGAGGTGGGAGTCTGCATGGGGAGGAGTGAGTGTGCACGGATAGGTGTATGTGTGTGCACGGGGAGTTGCATGTGTGCACAGGGAGGAGTGATTGTGCACAGAGAGGTGTGAGTGTGCATGGGGAGGAGTTTGTGTTCACAAGGAGGTGTGTGTGTTCAGGAGAGGAGTGAGTTTGCACAGTGGGGACTGAGTGTGCACGAGGGTGTGTGAGTGTGCATGAGGAGGTGTGTGTGTGAATGTGGTGGAGTTAGTGTGCACGGAGAGGTGGGAGTGTGCATGAGGAGGAGTGAGTGTACACGGATAGGTGTATGTGTGTGCACGGGGAGGTGTGTGTGTGCACGGGGAGGAGTGAGTGTGCACAGAGAGGAATGAGTGTGCATGGGGAGGAGTTTGTACACAGGGAGGTGTGATTGTGCACAGGGAGGTGTAAGTGTGCAGGGGAGGTGTGAGTGTGCACAGGGAGGTGCGACTGTGCACGGAGAGGAGTGACTGTGTACGGGGAGGTGTGAGTGTGCATGGGGAGGTGTGAATGTGCATGGGGAGCTGTTAGTGTTCACAGTGATGAGCGATTGTGTACGGGGAGGTGTGTGTGGGCACAGGGAGGAGTGATTGTGCATGGGGCGGTGTGATTGTGCACGGGGAGGTGTGTGTGTATACAGGGAGGAGTGAGTGTGTGCAGGGAGGTGTGATGCTACACAGGTTGGTGTGAGTGTGCACGGGGAGGTTTGTGTGTGAACAAGGTCATGTGAATGTGCACAGGGAGGTGAGTGTGTGCACGAGGGTGTGTGTGTGTGAACGGGGAGGTGCCTGCATGCACAGGGAGGAGTGATTGTGCACAGGGAGGTGTGATTGTGCACGGGGAGGAGTGAGTGTGTATGGGGAGGTGTGATTGTGCATGGAGAGGAGTGAGTGCTCACGGGGAGGTGTGAATGTGCATGGGGAGGAGTGATTGTGCACAGAGAGCTGTGAGCGTGTACAGGAAGGTGTGAGTGTACACAGGGAGGTGTGATTGTGCACAGAGATGTGTGAGTGTGCACAAGGTGGAGTGATTGTGCATGGGGAAGTGTGACTGTGCACGGGGAGTTGTGAGTGTGCACCGGGCGGTGGGAGTGTGCATGGAGAGGAGTGAGTGTGCACGGATAGGTGTATGTGTGTGCACGGGGAGGTGTGTGTGTGCACAGGGAGGAGTGAGTGTGCACAGAGAGGTGTGAGCGTGCACGGGGAGGAGTTTGTGCACAGGAAGGTATAAGTGCGCACAGGGAGGTGTGAGTGTGCACAGGGAGGTGTGACTGTGCACAGAGAGGAGTGAGTGTGTATGGGGAGGTGTGAGTGTGCAGGGGGAGGTGTGAATGTGCATGGGGAAGTGTAAGTGTTCACAGGGAGATGTGAGTGTGCACGGGGAGGTGTGTGCGGCACGGGGAGGATTGAGTGTTGACGAGGAGGTGTGAGTGTGCACAGTGAGATATGTGTGTTCACAGGGAGATTATAGTGTGCACGGGGGTTGTGAGTTTGCACCGGGTAGTGTGTGCGCACACGGGGATGTGTGAATTTGCACAGGGAGGTGTGAGTGTGTACGGGGATGAGTGAGTGTGCATGGGGGGATGTGTGCACAGGGAGGTGTGAGTGTGCACGTGTGTGTGTGTGCACAGCATGGTGTGAGTATGCACTGGGAGCACTGTGCCTGCACAGGGAGGGTTGAGTATGCACAGGGAGTTGTGAGAATGCATGGAGTGGTTTGAGTGTGTGCAGAGAGGTGTGAGTGTGCATGGGGAGGTGTGAGTGTGCATGATGTTGTGTGAGTGTGCACGTGGTGCAGTGATTGTGCACGGGGAGCTGTGAGTGTGCACGGGGGTTGGGAGAGTGCAACTGAAGGTGTGTATTCGCACAGGGAGGTGTGAGTGTGTACGGGTGTGTGTGTGTACACGGCGGCTGTGAGTGTGCACGGGGAGGTCTGTGCATGCATGGGGAGGTATGAGTGTGCACGGGGAGGAGTGAGTGTGCACGGGGTGGTGTGTGTGCACAGGGAGGTGCATGTGTTCACTGGGAGCTGTGAGTGTGCACGGGGAGGAGTGAGTGTGCACGGGGAGTTCTGTGTTTGCATGGGGAGGTGTGAGTGTGCACGGGGAGGTCTGTGTGTGCACACGGAGGTGTGAGGGGGCATGGGGAGGTGTGTGTGTGCACGAGGAGGTGTGAAAGTGCATGGAGAGGTTTGAGTGTGCACGGGGAGGTGTGAGAGTGCACGGGCAGGTGTGAGAGTGCACGGGGAAGTGTGAGTGTGCACGGGGAGGTCTGTGTGTGTACAGGGAGGCGTGAGAGTGACTGTGCATGGGGGAAGTGATTGTGCACATGGAGTTGTGATTGTGCATGGGCAGGTTTGAGTGTGCATGGAGTGGGGTGAGTGTGCATGGAGAGGTGTGAGTGTCCACAGGAAGGTGTGTCTGTGTGCATGGGGAGCAGTGATTATCCACAGGGAATTGTGTGTGCATGGGAAGATGTGTGTGTTCACGGGGTGGTGTGAGTGTGCACGGGTAGGTGTGATTGTGCATGGGGGGGAGTGAGTGTGCCCAGGAGCTGTTTGTGTACATGGGGAGGTGTGTGTGCACAGGGAGGAGTGATTGTGCATGGGCAGGTGTGAGTGAGCACGGGGAAGTATGTGTGTGCACGGGGAGTGAGTGTGCACAGGGTGGTGTGTTTGTGCACGGGGAGGTGTGAGTGTACATGGGGAGGTGTGAGTGTGCACAGGGAGGAGTGCGTGTGCACGGATAGGTGTTTGTGTGCACACAGGGATGTGCGTGTGTGCACGGGGAGGAGTGAGTGTGCACAGGGAGGTGTGTGAGCACGAGTGTGTGTCAGTGTGCATGGGAAGGTGTGTGCGTGCACTGGGAGGTGTGAGTGTGCATGGGGAGGAGTGTGCACGGCAGCTGTGAATGTGCACAGGGATGTGTGAGTGTATACAGGAAGCTGTGAGTGTGCATGGGTGTGTGTGTGTGTGCACAGCAAGGTGTGAGTGTGCACAGGGAGGTCTGTGCCAGCACAGGGAGGTGTGAGTGAGCACAAGGAGGTTTGAGTGTGCATGGAGTGGTGTGAGTGTGCATGGAGAGGTGTGTGTGTGTGCACGGAGAGGTGTGTGTGTGCACGGGGAGGTGTGAGTGTGCATGTCATGTGAGAATGCACGGGGAGCAGTGGTTGTGCACAGGGAGGTGTGAGTCTGCATGGGAGTTGTGAGTGTGCACCGGGAGGTGTGTATTCGCACAGGGAGGTGTGAGTGCATATGGGGAGGTGTGACTATGCACAAGGGTGTGTGAGGTGTGAGTGTGCACGAGGAGGAGTGAGTGTGCATGGGGTGTATATGTATGCACAGGGATGTGTGAGTGTGCAAATGTGTGTGTGTGTTCACAGGGAGGTGTGTGTGTTCACGGGGAGTTGCGTGATTTCACGGGGAGCTGCAAGTGTGCATGGGGAGGAGTGAGTGTGCACAGTGAGGTCTGTGTTTGCACGGGGATGTGTGAGTGTGCATGGGGAGGTTTGTGTGTGCACGGGGAGGTGTGAGTGTGCACGGGGAGGTGTGAGTATGTACGGGGAGGTGTGTGTGTGTGCAAAAGTGTGTGTGAGTGTTCACGGGGTCATCTGTGTTTGCACATGGTGTTGTGAGAGTGCACAGGGAGGTGTGAGTGTGCATGAGGGAGAGTGAGAGTGCACAAGATGGTGCGAGTGTGCACGAGGTGGTGTGAGTGTGCACGGGGAGGGCTGTGCGTGTAGGGGAGGTGTGAGAGTGAGTGTGCATGGGAAGGAGTGATTGTGCACGGGGAGGTGTGTGTGTTCAAGGGGAGGTGTGTGTGTGCACAGAGAGGAAAGCGTGTTCACAGGGATGCATGAGTGTGCACGGGGAGGTCTGCATGTGTACGGGGTGGTGTGAGAGTGAGTGTGCATGGGGAGGAGTGATTGTGCACAGGGAGGTGTGTTTGCAAGAGGGTGTGTGAGTGTGCATGGGGAGGGTTGTTTGTGCACAGGGAGGTGTGAGTGTGCACAGGGAGGTGTCAGTGTGCACAGGGAGGCGTGAGTGTGCACGGGCAGTTGTAATTGTGCACAGGGAGGTGTGAGTGCACACGGGGAGGTCTGTGTGTGTACAGGGAGGTGTGAGAGTGAGTGTGCATGGGGAGGAGTGATAGTGCACTGGGAGGTGTATATGTGCACGAGGGTGTGTGAGTGTGCACAGGGAGGTTTGTTTGTGCACAGGGAGGTGTGAGTGTGCACATGGAGGTGTCAGTGTGCACAGGGAGGCGTGAGTGTCCACTGGCAGGTGTAATTGTGCACGGGGAGGTGTGAGTGCGCACGGGGAGTAGTGAGTGTGCACTGATAGGTGTGTGTCTGTGCACAGGGATGTGTGTGTGTGCACGGGGAGGGGGGAGTGTGCACAGAGAGGTGTGTGTGTGTGCACAGCGAAGTGTGAGTGTGTCCAGGTAGGTCTGTGCCTGCACAATTAGATGTGAGTGTGCACAGGGAGGTGTGAGAATGCATAGAGAGGTGTGAGTGTGCACAAAGAGGTGTGACTGTTCACAGGGAGGTGTGAATGTGCATGATGTTCTGTGAGTGTGCACTGGGAGCAGTGATTGTGCACGGGGAGGTGTGATTGTGCACGGGGGTTGTGAGTGTGCACCTGGAGGTGTGCATTCACACAGGGAGGTGAGAGTGCGCACGGGGAGGTGTGACTGTGCACAAGGGTGTGTGAGTCTGCACCGGGAGTGTGCATGAGGAGGTGTGAGTTTGCATGACATCATGCGAGTGTGCACGGGAGCAGTGATTGTGCACGGGGATGTGTGAGTGTACACGGGGAGTTGTGTGTGTGCACAGAGAGGAATGTGTGTTCACAGGGATGTGTGTTTGTTCACAGGGAGGAGTGAGTGTGCACAGGGAATAGAGAGTGTGCATGAGGATGTGTGAGTGTGTACAGGGAGGTGTGTCTGTGCACAAGTGTGTGTGAGTGTTCACAGGGATGTCTGTGTGTGCATGGGGTGGTGTGAGAATTCACAGGGAGGTGTGAGTGTGCACGGGGAAGTGTGAGAGTACACAAGGAAGTGTGAGTGCGCATGAGGATTTGTGAGTGTGCAGGGGGAGTCTGTGTGTGGACGGGGAGAAGTGAGAGTGAGTGTGCATGGGAAGGAGTGATTGTGCATGGGGAGGTGTGTGTGTTCAAGGGGAGGTGAGTGTGTGCACAGAGAGGAATATGTGTTCACAGGGAGGTGTGAGTGTGCACGAGGATTTGTGAGTGGGCACAGGGAGGTCTGTGTGTGTCCGGGGATGTGTGGGAGTGAGTGTGCATGGTGAGGAGTGATTGTGATCGGGGAGGTGTGTGTGTGCATGAGGGTGTGTGAGTGTGCACAGGGAGGTGTGAGTGTGCACGGGCAGGTGTAATTGTGCACGGGGAGGTGTGAGTGCGCACGGGTAGGTGTGAGTGTGCGCGGACAGTTATTTCTGTGTGTACAGTGAGGTGTGTGCATATACAGAGAGGTGTGAGTGTACACGGTTAGGTATTTGTGTGCGCATGGGGAGGAGTGAGTGTGCACAGGGAGGTGTGTGTGTACGAGTGTGTGTGAGTGTGCATGGGAAGGTGTGTGTGTGCACTGGGAGGTGCGAGTGTGCACGGGAAGGAGTGAGTGTTTACAGGGAAGAGTGAGTGTGCATGGGGGGTCTGTGTGCAGGGAGTTGTGTGTGTGCGTGTGTGCACAGTGAGATGTGGGTGTGCATGGGGAGGTCTGTGCCTGCACGGGGAGATATGAGTGTGCACAGAGAGGTGTGAGAGTGCATGGAGAGGTGTGAGTGTGCATGGAGAGGCGAGAGTGTGCACGGGGAGGCGAGAGTGTGCACGGGGAGGTGTGAGTGTGCATGATGTTGTGCAAGTGTGCATGGGGAGCAGTGATTGTGCATGGGGAGCTGTGATTGTGCATGGGGGTTGTGAGTGTGCAACTGCAGGTGTGTATTCGCACAGGGAGGTGAGTGTGCACGGGGAGGATAGATTGTGCACAAGGCTGTATGAGTCTGCACCTGGAGGTGTGAGTGTGCACGGGGAGGAGTGAGTGTGGAGGGGATCTGTGTATGTGCACAGGAATGTGTGAGTGTGCACGGGTGTGTGTGTGTGTGCATGGGGAGGTGTGAGCGTGGAGACTGGGGAATGGGGAATTGCGGAGAGAGGGAGACTGGGGAATGGGGGCTCGGGGAGAGAGAGGGAGACTGGGGAATGTGGGCTCAGGGAGAAAGGGAAACTGTGGAATGGGGGCTTGGATAAAAAGAGAGGGCGACTGGGAAATGGGGCTTGGGGAGAGAGGGAGACTGGGGAATGGGGTCTCGTGGAAAGAGTGGGAGACTGGGGAATGGGGCTCGGGGAGAGAGGGAGACTGGGGAATGTGGGCTTCGGGAGAGAGTGGGAGATTGAGGAATGGGTGGTCGGGGAAAGAGTAGGAGACTGGGGAATGGGGGCTCGAGGAGAGAGGGAGACTGAGGAATGGGGGCTTGGGGAGAGAGTGGGAGACTGGGCAATGGGGGCTTGGGGAGACAGAGGGAGACTGGAGAATGGGGGCTTGGGGAGTGAGAGGGAGACTGGGGAAATGGGGCTTGAGGAGAGAGGGAGACTGGGGAATGGGGGCTCGGGGAATGAGTGGGAGACTGGGGAATGGGGGCTCGAGGAGAGTGGGAGACTGGGGAGTGGGGGATCGGGGAGAGAGAGGGAGACTGGGGAATGGGGGCTCACAGAGAGAGGGAGACTGGGGAATGGGGGCTCGGGGAGAGAGAGGGAGACTGGGAAATGGGGGCTCGGGGAGAGATAGTGAGAATGGGGAATGGGTGCTCGGGCACAGAGTGGGAGGCTGGGGAATGAGGGCTCAGGGAGAGAAGGAGCCTGGGGAATGGGGGTTCGGGGAGTGAGGGAGAATGGATAATGGGGGCTCGGGGAGAGAGGGAGACTGGGGAATGGGGGCTTGGGGAATGAGGGAGACTGGGGAATGGGAGCTTGGGGAGAGAGCGGGACAATGCTGAATGGGGTCTCGGTGAGGGAGGGAGACTAGCAAATGGGTGCTCGGGGATAGAAGGAGAATGGGGAATCAGGGCTCGCGGTGTGAGGGAGAATGGGCAATGGGGGCATGGGGAGAAAGAGGGAGACTGGGGAATGGGGGCTCATGGAGAGAGAGTGGGACTGGGGAATGGGGGCTCAGGGAGAGAGTGGGAGACTGGGGGATTGGCGATCAGAGAGAGAGCAAGACAGGGGAATGGGGGCTCGGGTGAGAGTGAGCCTGGGGAATGGGTGCTTGGGAGAGAGGGAGACTGGGAATTGGGGGCTCGGGGAGAGAGGGTGACTGGGGAATGGGGGCTCGGGGAGAGTGGGAGACTGGGGAATGGGGAGAGAGGAGAGAGGGAGATTGGGGAATGGGGGCTTGGGGAGATAGGGACAATGGGGAATGGGGGCTCAGAGAGAGTGGGAGACTGGGGAATGTGGTTTCCGTGAGAGTGTGGGAGAGTGGGGAGTGAGGGCTTGGGGAGAGAGTGGGATGCTAGGGAATGGGGGCTCGGGGAGAGATGGAGACTGGGGAATGGGACCTTGTATAAAAAAAGAGGGAGACTGGGGAGTGGGCTCTCGGGGAAAGAGTGGGAGACTGGGGAATGGGGGCTCGGGGAGAGAGGGAGACTCTGGAATGGGGACTTGGATAAAAAGGGAGGGCGACTGGGGAATGGGTGCTAGAGGAGAGAGGGAGACTGGGGAATGGGGGCTCAGGGTGTAAGTGGAAGACTGGGGAATGGGGGCAGGGGAGAGAGAGGGAGGCTGGGGAATTGGGGCTCGAGGAGTGAGGGAGACTGGGGAATAGGTGCTCGAGGATAGAAGGAGACTGGGGAATGGGGGCTCGTGGATAGAGGGAGACTGGGGAATGGGGGCTCGCGTTGAGAGAGGGAGACTTGGGAATGGGGGCTCGAGGAGAGAGGGAGACTGGGGAATGGGTGCTCTGGGAGAGTGGGAGACTTGGGTATGGGGGATCGAGGATAGAGGAAGACAGGAGAATAGGTGCGCCAGGATAGTGGGAGACTGGAGAATGGGGGCTCGGGGAGAGAGAGGGAGACTGGGGAATGGGTGCTCGAGGAGAGAGGGAGACTGGGGAATAGGTGCTCGAGGATAGTGGGAGACTGGGGAATGGGGGCTCGAGGAGAGTGGGAGACTGGGGAATGGGGGCTCGGGGACCCTATATGAAACCAAGGTTAAATTCTTCCTCTATGCAGACGACCTGGTTCTGCTGTCACCAACTAAGGAGGGTCTACAGCAGAACCTGGATCTGCTGGAGTCGTACTGCCAGACTTGGGCCCTGACAATAAATCCCCAAAAAAACAAAGTCCTTGTGTTCCAGCAAAGATCCAGACATCAGGGACCCAAAATAAATTTCACACTAGGAACAACCAAAATGGAACAAACCACTAACTACACATACTTGGGCTTAAAAATCAGTTCTACGGGAAACTTCAAACTGGCTGTGAATGAACTGAAAGAGAAAGCAAGAAGGGCTTTCTATGACATTAAAAAATCAATCCAAATAGAAATCCCAATTAGCATTTGGCTCAAAATTTTCAAATCAGTAATTGAACCAATTGTACTCTATGGCAGTGAGGTGTGGGGACCGCTAACACAACAAGAATTTGCACAATGGGACAAGCACCCAATTGAGAACCTACATGCAGAATTCTGTAAAAATATCCTCTGGACTCAAAGGAAATCCGTAAACAATGCATGCAGGGCAGAAGTAGGCCAATATCCATTAATAATCACTATCCAAAAAAGAGCCACCATATTTTGGAAACACCTAGAAATGAGCAACCCCCAATGCTATCATTACGAAGCCCTAAAATGCCAAGAGAGGACCATAAAGAAGAATACCCTCAGTCAACTAGTCCTGGGACTCAGTGAAGTAACTATTAACACTACTAACAATAACCAGCCACAGGAGAGTGACAGCGTAACACAAAGAATTCGACCCAACACAATCGTCGCTAAGCAAAAGGAAAAATATCTGTCATATTGGGCAGAAACAACAAAAACCCGAAGCAAACTCAATTGCTACTTGGCCCTAAACAGACAATACAACATGGCTGATTACCTGACCATTGTAAAGGATAGCAAACTGAGAAAAGCTTTGACAATGTACAGACTTAGTGAACATAACCTGGCGATCTAAAAAGGTAGACACAGGCAGACCCGGCTACCAAGAGAGGACAGGATATGCTCTCACTGCAGTCAGGGAGTGGTGGAGACAGAGATGCACTTCCTCACAGCTTGTAGAAAATACCAGGGCATAAGGGAGAATTTCTACCCAAAATTCACAAAAATATGCCCGGAGTTCAGAAATTTGAATGACGACCAAAAACTCCCATACCTACTAGGGGAAGAGAGAAATTGTGTAACACTAGCGGCACACTATGTTACAGCTTGCCATAAACAGAGGGACAACCACTAAATATAAGAAAAGAGTATATATAAATTATATGAAAGTATATTTATACACTCAGGGATAAATCTGTTTATACACTGTATGGATAGATCTGTATTTTTGTGAACAAACATGAATGTTTTTCGATGCTTTGGCAACATAAGATGTAACTTGTCATGCCAATAAAGCGATCTGAATTGAATTGAATTGAATTGAATTGAGAGCGAGAATGGGGAATGGGGGCTCACAGAGAGAGGGAGAATGGGAAATGGGGGCTCGGTGAAAGATAGTGAGAATGGGGAATGGGTGCTTGGGCACAGAGTGGGAGGCTGGTGAATGGAGGCTCAGGGAGAGAGGGAGTCTGCGGAATGGGGGCTCGGGGAGTGAGGGAGAATGGGGAATGGGGGCTTGGGGAGAGAGGGAGACTGGGGATTGGGGGCTTGGGGAATGAGGGAGACTGGGGAATGGGAGCTTGGGGAGAGAGCGGGACAATGCTGAATGGGGGCTCGGTGAGGGAGGGAGAATAGCAAATGGGTGCTCGGGCACAGAGGGAGAAAGGGGAATGAGGGCTCACGGTGTGAGGGAGACTGGGCAATGGGGGCTTGGGGAGAAAGAGGGAGACTGGGGAATGTGGGCTCATGGAGAGAGAGTGGGACTGGGGAATGGGAGCTCGGGGAGAGAGTGGGAGACTGGGGAATGGGCGATCAGGGAGAGAGCGAGACAGGGGAATGTGGGCTCAGGTGAGAGTGAGCCTGGGGAATGGGCGCTTGGGAGAGAGGGAGACTGGGTATTGGGGGCTCGGGGAGAGAGGGAGAATGGGGAATGGGGGCTCGGGGAGAGAGGGAGACTGGGGAATGGGGAGAGAGGAGAGAGGGAGACTGGAGAATGGGAGCTCAGGGGTAGAGAGGGAGACTGGGCAATGGGGGCTCAGGGAGAGTGGGAGATTGGGGAATGGGGTCTCGGGGAGAGTGTGGGAGACTGGGGAATGAGGGCTCGGGGAGAGAGGGAGGCTGGGGCATAGGTGCTTGAGGATAGAGGGAGACTGGGAAATGGGGACTCACGGAGAGAGGGAGACTGGGGAATGGGGGCTCGGGGAGAGAGTGGGAGACTGGGGAATGGGGGCTCGGGGAGAGAGGTAGACTGTGGAATGGGGAATTGGATAAAAAGGGAGGGCGATTGGGGAATGGGTGCTAGAGGAGAGAGGGAGACTGGGGACTCCATCTGGCATGACGGTTTATTCCTGAAACTTATCGAAAGTGGGGTAGGGAGAAAAACATATGATGTAATTAAATCAATGTATGCAAACAACAAATGTGCAGTTAAAAGTGGAGACAAATGAACAAAATACTTCCCACAGGGGCGGGGGGTGATGCAGGGCTCGCCAATCTCACCGACACTCTTTAATATTTACATAAATTAATTGGCAAAACTACTTGAACAATCTACAGCACCCGGCCTCACCCGACATGAATCCAAGGTTAAATTCCTCCTCTATGCAGACGACCTGGTTCTGCTGTCACCAACTAAGGAGGGTCTACAGCTGAACCTGGATCTGCTGGAGTCGTACTGCCAGACTTGGGCCCTGACAATAAATCCCCAAAAAACCAAAGTCGTTGTGTTCCAGCAAAGATCCAGACCTCAGGGACCCAATATAAATTTCACAATAGGAACAACCAAAATTGAACAAACCACTAACTACAAATACTTGGGCTTAAAAATCAGTTCTACGGGAAACTTCCAACTGGCTGTGAATGAACTGAAAGAGAAAGCAAGAAGGGCTTTCTATGCCATTAAAAAATCAATCCAAATAGATATCCCAATTAGCATTTGGCTAAAAATTTTCAAATCAGTAATTGAACCTATTGCACTCTATGGCAGTGAGGTATGGGGACCGCTAACACAACAAGAATTTGCAAAATGCGACAAACACCTAATTGAGATCCTACATGCAGAATTCTGTATAAGTATCCTCCGGACTCAAAGGAAAACAGTAAACAATGCATGCAGGGCGGAACTAGGCCAATATCCATTAATAATCACTATCCAAAAAAGAGCCACCAAATTTTGGAATCACCGACAAATGAGCAACCCCCAATGCTATCACTACGACACCCTGAAATGCCAAGAGCTGACCATAAAGAAGAATACCCTCAGTCAACTAGTTCTGGGACTCAGTGAAGTAACTATTAACACTACTAACAATAACCAGCCCCAGGACAGTGACAGCGTAACACAAAGAATTCGACCCAACACAATCGTCGCTAAGCAAAAGGAAAAATATCTGACCTATTGGGCAGAAACAACAAAAACCCAAAGCAAACTCAATTGCTACTTGGCCCTAAACAGACAATACAACATAGCTGATTACCTGACCATGGTAAAGGACAGCAAACTGAGAAAAATCCTGACAATGTACAGACTTAGTGAACATAGCCTGGCGATCGAAAAAGGTAGACACAGGCAGACCCGGCTACCAAGGGAGGACAGGATATGCTCTCATTGCAGTCAGGGAATGGTGGAGACAGAGATGCACTTCCTCACAGCTTGTAGAAAATATCAGGGCATAAGGGAGAGTTTCTACCCAAAATTTACAAAAATATGCCCGGAATTCAGAAAATTGAATGACAACCAAAAACTCCCATACCTACTAGGGGAAGAGAGAAGTTGCATAACACTGGCGGCACACTAAGTTACAGCTTGCCATAAACAGAGGGACAACCACTAAAGATAAGATAAGAGTATATATAAATTATATGAAAGTATATTTATACACTCAGGGATATATCTGTTTATACACTGTATGGATAGATCTGTATTTTTGTGAACAAACATGAATGTTTTCCGATGCTTTGGCAACATAAAATGTAACTTTCATGCCAATAAAGCGATTCGAATTGAATTGAATTGAATGGGGGTTCGGGGAGAGAGGGAGACTGTGGAATGGGGGCTTGGTGAATGAGGGAGACTGGGGAATGGGAGCTTGGGGAGAGAGCGGGACAGTGCTGAACGGGGGCTTGGTGAGGGACGGAGACCAGCAAATGGGTGCTCGGGGACAGAGGAAGACTGGGGAATGAGGGCTCACGGTGTGAGGGAGACTGGGCAATGGGGGCTTGGGGAGAAAGAGGGAGACTGGGGAATGGGGGCTCGGGGAGAGAGTGGGAGACTGGGGAATATGCGATCAGGGAGAGAGCGAGACAGGGGAATGGGGGCTCGGGTGAGAGTGAGCCTGGGGAATGGGTGCTTGGGAGAGAGGGAGACTGGGAATTGGGGGCTCGGGGAGAGAGGGAGACTGGGGAATGAGGTCTCAGGGAGAGAGGGAGACTGGGGAATGGGGAGAGAGGAGAGAGGGAGATTGGGGAATGGGGGCTTGGGGAGAGAGGGACACTGGGGAATTGTAGCGCAGGGATAGATGGAGACTGGGGAATAGGCGCTCGGGGATAGATGGGGAGACTGGGCAATAGGGGCTCAGGGAGATTGGGAGACTGGGGAATGGGGTCTCAGAGAGAGTGTGGGAGACTGGGGAATGAGGGCTCGGGGAGAGAGTGGGACGCTAGTGAATTGGGGCTCGGGGAGAGTTGGAGACTGGGGAATGAGGCCTTGCATAAAAAAAGAGGGAGACTGGGGAATGGGGGCTCGGGGAGAGAGTGGTAGACTGGGGAATGGGGGCTCAGGGAGAGAGGGAGACTGTGGAATGGGGACTTGGATAAAAAGGAAGGGCGACTGGGGAATGGGTGCTAGAGGAGAGAGGGAGACTGGGGAATGGGGGCTCGGGGTGTGAGTGGAAGACTGGAGAATGGGGGCAGGGGAGAGAGAGGGAGGCTGGGGAATTGGGGCTCGAGGAGAGAGGGAGACTCCGGAATAGGTGCTCGAGGTTAGAGGGAGACTGGGGAATGTGGGCTCGTGGAGCGAGGGAGACTGGGGAATGGGATCTCAGGTAGAGAGAGGGAGACTGGGGAATGGGTGCTCTGGGAGAGGGTGGGAGACTGGGGAATTGGGGCTTGAGGAGAGAGGTAGACTGGGGAATGGGTGCTCGGGTAGAGAGTGGGAGACTGGGGAATGGGGGCTCGGGGAGAGAGTGAGACTGGGGAATGGGGGCTCGGGGAATGAGTGGGAGACTGGGGTATGGGGGCTCGAGGATAGAGGGAGACTGGGGAATAGGTGCTCCAGGATAGTGGGAGACTGGTGAATGGGGGCTCTCGGAGAGAGGGAGACTGGGGAATGGGGGCTTGGGGAGAGGGAGGGAGACTGGGGAATGGGTGCTCGAGGAGAGAGGGAGACTGGGGAATAGGTGCTCGAGGATAGTGGGAGACTGGGGAATGGGGGCTTGAGGAGAGTGGGAGACTGGGGAATGGGTGCTCAGGGAGAGAGAGCGAGACTGGGGAATGGGGGCTCACAGAGAGAGGGAGACTGGGAAATGGGGGCTCGGGGAGAGATAGTGAGAATGGGGAATGGGTGCTCAGGCACAGAGTGGGAGGCTGGGGAATGGAGGCGCAGGGAGAAAGTGAGTCTGGGGAATGGGGGCTCGGGGAGTGAGTGACTACTGTTACAGCAGTGAGTAACAATGTTACAGAGTGAGTAACTACGTTACAGCTTGCCATAAACAGAGGGACAACCACTAAATATAAGAAAAGAGTATATACAAATTATATGAATGTATATTTATACACTCAGTGATATATCTGTTTGTACACTCTATGGATAGATCTGTATTTTTGTGTACAACCATGAATGTTTTTCGATGCTTTGGCAACATAAGATGTAGCTTGTCATGCCAATAAAGCGATTTGAATTGAATTGAATGGAATAGAATGGGGAATGGGGGCTCGAGGAGAGAGGGAGACTGGGGAATGGGGGCTTGGGGAATGAGGGAGACTGGGGAATGGGAGCTTGGGGAGAGAGCGGGAGACTGGGGAATGGGGGCTTGGGGAGTGAGAGGGAGACTGGGGAAATGGGGCTTGAGGAGAGAGGGAGACTGGGGAATGGGGGCTCGGGGAATGAGTGGGAGACTGGGGAATGGGGGCTCGAGGAGAGTGGGAGACTGGGGAGTGGGGGATCGGGGAGAGAGAGGGAGACTGGGGAATGGGGGCTCACAGAGAGAGGGAGACTGGGGAATGGGGGCTCGGGGAGAGAGAGGGAGACTGGGAAATGGGGGCTCGGGGAGAGATAGTGAGAATGGGGAATGGGTGCTCAGGCACAGAGTGGGAGGCTGGGGAATGGGGGCTCAGGGAGAGAAGGAGCCTGGGGAATGGGGGTTCGGGGAGTGAGGGAGAATGGGTAATGGGGGCTCGGGGAGAGAGGGAGACTGGGGAATGGGGGCTTGGGGAATGAGGGAGACTGGGGAATGGGAGCTTGGGGAGAGAGCGGGACAATGCTGAATGGGGTCTCGGTGAGGGAGGGAGACTAGCAAATGGGTGCTCGGGGATAGAAGGAGAATGGGGAATCAGGGCTCGCGGTGTGAGGGAGAATGGGCAATGGGGGCATGGGGAGGAAGAGGGAGACTGGGGAATGGGGGCTCATGGAGAGAGAGTGGGACTGGGGAATGGGGGCTCAGGGAGAGAGTGGGAGACTGGGGGATTGGCGATCAGAGAGAGAGCAAGACAGGGGAATGGGGGCTCGGGTGAGAGTGAGCCTGGGGAATGGGTGCTTGGGAGAGAGGGAGACTGGGAATTGGGGGCTCGGGGAGAGAGGGTGACTGGGGAATGGGGGCTCGGGGAGAGTGGGAGACTGGGGAATGGGGAGAGAGGAGAGAGGGAGATTGGGGAATGGGGGCTTGGGGAGATAGGGACAATGGGGAATGGGGGCTCAGAGAGAGTAGGAGACTGGGGAATGTGGTTTCCGTGAGAGTGTGGGAGAGTGGGGAGTGAGGGCTTGGGGAGAGAGTGGGATGCTAGGGAATGGGGGCTCGGGGAGAGATGGAGACTGGGGAATGGGACCTTGTATAAAAAAAGAGGGAGACTGGGGAATGGGGTCTTGGGGAAAGAGTGGGAGACTGGGGAATGGGGGCTCGGGGAGAGAGGGAGACTCTGGAATGGGGACTTGGATAAAAAGGGAGGGCGACTGGGGAATGGGTGCTAGAGGAGAGAGGGAGACTGGGGAATGGGGGCTCGGGGTGTAAGTGGAAGACTGGGGAATGGGGGCAGGGGAGAGAGAGGGAGGCTGGGGAATTGGGGCTCGAGGAGTGAGGGAGATTGGGGAATAGGTGCTCGAGGATAGAAGGAGACTGGGGAATGGGGCTGGTGGATAGAGGGAGACTGGGGAATGGGGGCTCGGGTTGAGAGAGGGAGACTTGGGAATGGGGGCTCGAGGAGAGAGGGAGACTGGGGAATGGGTGCTCTGGGAGAGTGGGAGACTTGGGTATGGGGGATCGAGGATAGAGGAAGACAGGAGAATAGGTGCACCAGGATAGTGGGAGACTGGAGAATGGGGGCTCGGGGAGAGAGAGGGAGACTGGGGAATGGGTGCTCGAGGATAGAGGAAGACAGTAGAATAGGTGCACCAGGATAGTGGGAGACTGGAGAATGGGGGCTCGGGGAGAGAGAGGGAGACTGGGGAATGGGTGCTCGAGGAGAGAGGGAGACTGGGGAATAGGTGCTCGAGGATAGTGGGAGACTGGGGAATGGGGTCTTGGGGAAAGAGTGGGAGACTGGGGAATGGGGCTCGGGGAGAGAGGGAGACTCTGGAATGGGGACTTGGATAAAAAGGGAGGGCGACTGGGGAATGGGTGCTAGAGGAGAGAGGGAGACTGGGGAATGTGGGCTCGGGGTGTAAGTGGAAGACTGGGGAATGGGGGCAGGGGAGAGAGAGGGAGGCTGGGGAATTGGGGCTCGAGGAGTGAGGGAGACTGGGGAATAGGTGCTCGAGGATAGAAGGAAACTGGGGAATGGGGGCTGGTGGATAGAGGGAGACTGGGGAATGGGGGCTCGGGTTGAGAGAGGGAGACTTGGGAATGGGGGCTCGAGGAGAGAGGGAGACTGGGGAATGGGTGCTCTGGGAGAGTGGGAGACTTGGGTATGGGGGATCGAGGATAGAGGAAGACAGGAGAATAGGTGCACCAGGATAGTGGGAGACTGGAGAATGGGGGCTCGGGGAGAGAGAGGGAGACTGGGGAATGGGTGCTCGAGGATAGAGGAAGACAGTAGAATAGGTGCACCAGGATAGTGGGAGACTGGAGAATGGGGGCTCGGGGAGAGAGAGGGAGACTGGGGAATGGGTGCTCGAGGAGAGAGGGAGACTGGGGAATAGGTGCTCGAGGATAGTGGGAGACTGGGGAATGGGGGCTCGAGGAGAGTGGGAGACTGGGGAATGGGGGCTCGGGGACCCTATATGAATCCAAGGTTAAATTCCTCCTCTATGCAGACGACCTGGTTCTGCTGTCACCAACTAAGGAGGGTCTACAGCAGAACCTGGATCTGCTGGAGTCGTACTGCCAGACTTGGGCCCTGACAATAAATCCCCAAAAAAACAAAGTCCTTGTGTTCCAGCAAAGATCCAGACATCAGGGACCCAAAATAAATTTCACACTAGGAACAACCAAAATGGAACAAACCACTAACTACACATACTTGGGCTTAAAAATCAGTTCTACGGGAAACTTCAAACTGGCTGTGAATGAACTGAAAGAGAAAGCAAGAAGGGCTTTCTATGACATTAAAAAATCAATCCAAATAGAAATCCCAATTAGCATTTGGCTCAAAATTTTCAAATCAGTAATTGAACCAATTGTACTCTATGGCAGTGAGGTGTGGGGACCGCTAACACAACAAGAATTTGCAAAATGGGACAAGCACCCAATTGAGATCCTACATGCAGAATTCTGTAAAAATATCCTCTGGACTCAAAGGAAATCCGTAAACAATGCATGCAGGCAGAACTAGGCCAATATCCATTAATAATCACTATCCAAAAAAGAGCCACCATATTTTGGAAACACCTAGAAATGAGCAACCCCCAATGCTATCATTACGAAGCCCTAAAATGCCAAGAGAGGACCATAAAGAAGAATACCCTCAGTCAACTAGTCCTGGGACTCAGTGAAGTAACTACTAACACTACTAACAATAACCAGCCACAGGAGAGTGACAGCGTAACACAAAGAATTCGACCCAACACAATCGTCGCTAAGCAAAAGGAAAAATATCTGTCATATTGGGCAGAAACAACAAAAACCCGAAGCAAACTCAATTGCTACTTGGCCCTAAACAGACAATACAACATGGCTGATTACCTGACCATTGTAAAGGATAGCAAACTGAGAAAAGCTTTGACAATGTACAGACTTAGTGAACATAACCTGGCGATCTAAAAAGGTAGACACAGGCAGACCCGGCTACCAAGAGAGGACAGGATATGCTCTCACTGCAGTCAGGGAGTGGTGGAGACAGAGATGCACTTCCTCACAGCTTGTAGAAAATACCAGGGCATAAGGGAGAATTTCTACCCAAAATTCACAAAAATATGCCCGGAATTCAGAAATTTGAATGACGACCAAAAACTCCCATACCTACTAGGGGAAGAGAGAAATTGTGTAACACTAGCGGCACACTATGTTACAGCTTGCCATAAACAGAGGGACAACCACTAAATATAAGAAAAGAGTATATATAAATTATATGAAAGTATATTTATACACTCAGGGATAAATCTGTTTATACACTGTATGGATAGATCTGTATTTTTGTGAACAAACATAAATGTTTTTCGATGCTTTGGCAACATAAGATGTAACTTGTCATGCCAATAAAGCGATTTGAATTGAATTGAATTGAATTGAATTGAGAGCGAGACTGGGGAATGGGGGCTCACAGAGAGAGGGAGAATGTTAAATGGGGGCTCGGTGAAAGATAGTGAGAATGGGGAATGGGTGCTTGGGCACAGAGTGGGAGGCTGGTGAATGGAGGCTCAGGGAGAGAGGGAGTCTGCGGAATGGGGGCTCGGGGAGTGAGGGAGAATGGGGAATGGGGGCTTGGGGAGAGAGGGAGACTGGGGATTGGGGGCTTGGGGAATGAGGGAGACTGGGGAATGGGAGCTTGGGGAGAGAGGGGGACAATGCTGAATGGGGGCTCGGTGAGGGAGGGAGAATAGCAAATGGGTGCTCGGGCACAGAGGGAGAAAGGGGAATGAGGGCTCACGGTGTGAGGGAGACTGGGCAATGGGGGCTTGGGGAGAAAGAGGGAGACTGGGGAATGCGGGCTCATGGAGAGAGAGTGGGACTGGGGAATGGGAGCTCGGGGAGAGAGTGGGAGACTGGGGAATGGGCGATCAGGGAGAGAGCGAGACAGGGGAATGTTGGCTCAGGTGAGAGTGAGCCTGGGGAATGGGTGCCTGGGAGAGAGGGAGACTGGGTATTGGGGGCTCGGGAGAGAGGGAGAATGGGGAATGGGGGCTCGGGGAGAGAGGGAGACTGGGGAATGGGGAGAGAGGAGAGAGGGAGACTGGAGAATGGGAGCTCAGGGGCAGAGAGGGAGACTGGGCAATGGGGGCTCAGGGAGAGTGGGAGATTGGGGAATGGGGTCTCGGGGAGAGTGTGGGAGACTGGGGAATGAGGGCTCGGGGAGAGAGGGAGGCTGGGGCATAGGTGCTTGAGGATAGAGGGAGACTGGGAAATGGGGACTCACGGAGAGAGGGAGACTGGGGAATGGGGGCTCGGGTAGAGAGTGGGAGACTGGGGAATGGGGGCTCGGGGAGAGAGGTAGACTGTGGAATGGGGAATTGGATAAAAAGGGAGGGCGATTGGGGAATGGGTGCTAGAGGAGAGAGGGAGACTGGGGACTCCATCTGGCATGACGGTTTATTCCTGAAACTTATCGAAAGTGGGGTAGGGGGAAAAACATATGATGTAATTAAATCAATGTATGCAAACAACAAATGTGCAGTTAAAAGTGGAGACAAATGAACAAAATACTTCCCACAGGGCCGGGGGGTGATGCAGGGCTCGCCAATCTCACCGACACTCTTTAATATTTACATAAATGAATTGGCAAAACTACTTGAACAATCTACAGCACCCGGCCTCACCCTACATGAATCCAAGGTTAAATTCCTCCTCTATGCAGACGACCTGGTTCTGCTGTCACCAACTAAGGAGGGTCTACAGCTGAACCTGGATCTGCTGGAGTCGTACTGCCAGACTTGGGCCCTGACAATAAATCCCCAAAAAACCAAAGTCGTTGTGTTCCAGCAAAGATCCAGACCTCAGGGACCCAATATAAATTTCACAATAGGAACAACCAAAATTGAACAAACCACTAACTACACATACTTGGGCTTAAAAATCAGTTCTACGGGAAACTTCAAACTGGCTGTGAATGAACTGAAAGAGAAAGCAAGAAGGGCTTTCTATGCCATTAAAAAATCAATCCAAATAGATATCCCAATTAGCATTTGGCTAAAAATTTTCAAATCAGTAATTGAACCTATTGCACTCTATGGCAGTGAGGTATGGGGACCGCTAACACAACAAGAATTTGCAAAATGGGACAAACACCAAATTGAGATCCTACATGCAGAATTCTGTATAAGTATCCTCCGGACTCAAAGGAAAACAGTAAACAATGCATGCAGGGCGGAACTAGGCCAATATCCATTAATAATCACTATCCAAAAAAGAGCCACCAAATTTTGGAATCACCTACAAATGAGCAACCCCCAATGCTATCACTACGACGCCCTGAAATGCCAAGAGCTGACCATAAAGAAGAATACCCTCAGTCAACTAGTCCTGGGACTCAGTGAAGTAACTACTAACACTACTAACAATAACCAGCCCCAGGACAGTGACAGCGTAACACAAAGAATTCGACCCAACACAATCGTCGCTAAGCAAAATGAAAAATATCTGACCTATTGGGCAGAAACAACAAAAACCCAAAGCAAACTCAATTGCTACTTGGCCCTAAACAGACAATACAACATAGCTGATTACCTGACCATGGTAAAGGACAGCAAACTGAGAAAAATCCTGATAATGTACAGACTTAGTGAACATAGCCTGGCGATCGAAAAAGGTAGACACAGGCAGACCCGGCTACCAAGGGAGGACAGGATATGCTCTCACTGCAGTCAGGGAATGGTGGAGACAGAGATGCACTTCCTCACAGCTTGTAGAAAATATCAGGGCATAAGGGAGAGTTTCTACCCAAAATTTACAAAAATATGCCCGGAATTCAGAAAATTGAATGACGACCAAAAACTCCCATACCTACTAGGGGAAGAGAGAAGTTGCATAACACTGGCAGCACACTAAGTTACAGCTTGCCATAAACAGAGGGACAACCACTAAAGATAAGATAAGAGTATATATAAATTATATGAAAGTATATTTATACACTCAGGGATATATCTGTTTATACACTGTATGGATAGATCTGTATTTTTGTGAACAAACATGAATGTTTTCCGATGCTTTGGCAACATAAAATGTAACTTGTCATGCCAATAAAGCGATTCGAATTGAATTGAATTGAATGGGGGTTCGGGGAGAGAGGGAGACTGTGGAATGGGGGCTTGGTGAATGAGGGAGACTGGGGAATGGGAGCTTGGGGAGAGAGCGGGACAGTGCTGAACGGGGGCTCGGTGAGGGACGGAGACCAGCAAATGGGTGCTCGGGGACAGAGGAAGACTGGGGAATGAGGGCTCACGGTGTGAGGGAGACTGGGCAATGGGGGCGTGGGGAGAAAGAGGGAGACTGGGGAATGGGGGCTCGGGGAGAGAGTGGGAGACTGGGGAATGTGCAATCAGGGAGAGAGCGAGACAGGGGAATGGGGGCTCGGGTGAGAGTGAGCCTGGGGAATGGGTGCTTGGGAGAGAGGGAGACTGGGAATTGGGGGCTCAGGGAGAGAGGGAGACTGGGGAATGGGGTCTCAGGGAGAGAGGGAGACTGGGGAATGGGGAGAGAGGAGAGTGGGAGATTGGGGAATGGGGGCTTGGGGAGAGAGGGACACTGGGGAATTGTAGTGCAGGGATAGATGGAGACTGGGGAATAGGGGCTCGGGGATAGATGGGGAGACTGGGCAATGGGGGCTCAGGGAGAGTGGGAGACTGGGGAATGGGGTCTCAGAGAGAGTGTGGGAGACTGGGGAATGAGGGCTCGGGGAGAGAGTGGGATGCTAGTGAATTGGGGCTCGGGGAGAGTTGGAGACTGGGGAATGAGGCCTTGCATAAAAAAAGAGGGAGACTGGGGAATGGGGGCTCGGGGAGAGAGTGGGAGACTGGGGAATGGGGGCTCAGGGAGAGAGGGAGACTGTGGAATGGGGACTTGGATAAAAAGGAAGGGCGACTGGGGAATGGGTGCTAGAGGAGAGAGGGAGACTGGGGAATGGGGGCTCGGGGTGTGAGTGGAAGACTGGAGAATGGGGGCAGGGGAGAGAGAGGGAGGCTGGGGAATTGGGGCTCGAGGAGAGAGGGAGACTCCGGAATAGGTGCTCGAGGTTAGAGGGAGACTGGGGAATGTGGGCTCGTGGAGAGAGGGAGACTGGGGAATGGGGTCTCGGGTAGAGAGAGGGAGACTGGGGAATGGGTGCTCTGGGAGAGGGTGGGAGACTGGGGAATTGGGGCTTGAGGAGAGAGGTAGACTGGGGAATGGGTGCTCGGGTAGAGAGTGGGAGACTGGGGAATGGGGGCTCGGGGAGAGAGTGAGACTGGGGAATGGGGGCTCGGGGAATGAGTGGGAGACTGGGGTATGGGGGCTCGAGGATAGAGGGAGACTGGGGAATAGGTGCTCCAGGATAGTGGGAGACTGGTGAATGGGGGCTCTCGAAGAGAGGGAGACTGGGGAATGGGGGCTTGGGGAGAGGGAGACAGACTGGGGAATGGGTGCTCGAGGAGAGAGGGAGACTGGGGAATAGGTGCTCGAGGATAGTGGGAAACTGGGGAATGGGGGCTTGAGGAGAGTGGGAGACTGGGGAATGGGTGCTCAGGGAGAGAGAGCGAGACTGGGGAATGGGGGCTCACAGAGAGAGGGAGACTGGGAAATGGGGGCTCGGGGAGAGATAGTGAGAATGGGGAATGGGTGCTCAGGCACAGAGTGGGAGGCTGGGGAATGGAGGCGCAGGGAGAAAGTGAGTCTGGGGAATGGGGGCTCGGGGAGTGAGTGACTACTGTTACAGCAGTGAGTAACAACGTTACAGAGTGAGTAACTACGTTACAGCTTGCCATAAACAGAGGGACAACCACTAAATATAAGAAAAGAGTATATACAAATTATATGAATGTATATTTATACACTCAGTGATATATCTGTTTGTACACTGTATGGATAGATCTGTATTTTTGTGTACAACCATGAATGTTTTTCGATGCTTTGGCAACATAAGATGTAGCTTGTCATGCCAATAAAGCGATTTGAATTGAATTGAATGGAATAGAATGGGGAATGGGGGCTCGAGGAGAGAGGGAGACTGGGGAATGGGGGCTTGGGGAATGAGGGAGACTGGGGAATGGGAGCTTGGGGAGAGAGCGGGACAATGCTGAATGGGGGCTCGGTGAGGGAGGGAGACTAGCAAATGGGTGCTCGGGGACAGAGGGAGACTGGGGAATGAGGGCTCACGGTGTGAGGGAGACTGGGCAATGGGGGCTTGGGGAGAAAGAGGGAAACTGGGGATTGGGGGCTCATGGAGAGAGAGTGGGGCTGGGGAATGGGGACTCGGGGAGAGAGTGGGAGACTGGGGAATGGGCGATCAGGGAGAGAGCGAGACAGGGGAATGTGGGCTCGGGTGAGAGTGAGGCTGGGGAATGGGTGCTTGGGAGAGAGGGAGACTGGGTATTGGGGGCTCGGGGAGAGAGAGAGACTGGGGAATGGGGGCTCAGGGAAAGAGGGAGACTGGGAAATGGGGAGAGAGGAGAGAGGGAGACTGGGGAATGGGGGCACAGGAATAGAGAGGGAGACTGGTCAATGGGTGCTCACGGAGGGTCGGAGAATGGGGAATGGGGTCTCGGGGAGAGTGTGAGGGATTGGGGAATGAGGGCTCGGGGAGAGAGTGTTACTTTAAGGAATGGGGGTTCGGGGAGAGATGGAGACTGGGGAATTGTGCCTTGGATAAAAAAGAGGGAGACTGGGGAATGGGTGCTCGAGGAGAGAGGAAGACAGGGGAATGGGGGCTCGGGGAAAGAGTGGGAGACTGGGGAATGGGGGCTCGGGGAGAGAGGGAGACTGTGGAATGGGGTCTTGGATAAAAAGCGAGGGCGACTGGGGAATGGGTGCTAGAGGAGAGAGGGAGACTGGGGAATGGAGACTCGTGGAGAGAGGGAGACTGGGGAATGGGGGCTCGGGTAGAGAGAGGGAGACTTGGGAATGGGTGCTCGGGGAGAGAGTGGGAGACTGGGGAATGGGTGCTCGAGGAGAGAGGGAGACTGAGGAATGGGGGCTCGGGGAGTGGGTGAGAGACTGGGGAATTGGGGCTTGCGGAGTCAGAGGGAAACTGGGGAATGGGGGCTTGGGGAGGGAGAGGGCGACTGGAACAAGGGCTCGGGGAGAGAGGGAGACTGGGGAATGGGGGCTCGGGTAAAGAGTGGGACACTGGGGAATGGGTTCTCGAGGAGAGAGTGAGACTGGGGAATTGGGTCTCGGGGTGAGAGAGTGAGACTGGGGAATGGGGGCTCGGGGAGAGAGGGAGACTGGGGAATGGGGGCTCGCAAAATGAGTGGCAGACAGGGGAATGGGGGCTCGAGGGGAGAGGGAGACTGGGGAATAGATGCGCGAGGATAGAGGGATCCTGGTGAATTAGAGCTCTCAGAGAGAGGGAGAATGGCCAATGGGGGCTCGGTGAGAGAGAGGAAGAATGGGGAATGGGTGCTCGGGGAGAGAGGGAGATTGGGGAATCAGGCCTTGGATAAAAAGAGAGGGAGACTGGGGAATGGGTGCTCGAGGAGAGAGGGAGACAAGGGAATGGAGGCTCGAGGAGTAAGTGGGAGAGCTGGGAATGGGGGCTCGAGGAGAATGGGAGACTGGGGAATGGGGGCTCGGGGAGAGGGAGGGTGACTGGGGAATCGGGGCTCACAGAGAGAGGGAGACTGGGGAATGGGGGCTCGGGGAGAGAGAGGGATACTGGGGAATGGTGGCTCACAGAGAGTGGGTGACTGGGGAATGGAGGCTCGTGGAGTGAGTGGGAGACTGGGGAATGGGGGCTTGAGGAGAGAGGGAGACTGGGGAATAGGTGCTCGAGGATAGAGGGAGACTGTGAAATGTGGACTCACAGAGAGTGGGAGACTGGGGAATGGGAGCTCGGTGAGAGAGGGAGACTGTGGAATGGGGACTTGGATAAAAAGGGAGGGCGACTGGGGAATGGGGGCTCGGGGAAAGAGTGGGAGACAGGGGAATGGGGGCTCGGGGAGAGCGGGAGACTGTGGAATGGGGACTTGGATAAAAAGGGAGGGCGACTGGGGAATGGGGGCTCGGGGAAAGAGTGGGAGACTGGGGAATGGGGGCTTGGGAATGAGTAAGACTTGGGAATCTGGGCTCGGGGAGAGAGGGAGACTGGCGAATGTGGGCTTCGGGAGAAAGTGGGAGACTGGGGAATGGGTGGTCGGGGAGAGAGTGGGAGACTGGGGAATGGGTGCCCGAGGAGAGAAGGAGACTGGGGAATGGGAGCTCGGGGAGAGAGTGGGAGTCTGGGCAATGGGGGCTCGGGGAGAGTGTGGGAGACTGGGGAATGAGGGCGCGTGGAGGGAGTGGGAGGCTAGGAAATGGGTGCTCAGGGAGAAATGGAGACTTGGGAATGGGGGTTTGGGGAGAGAGGGAGACTGGGGAATGTGGCCTTGGATACAAATAAAGGGAGACTGGGGAATGGGTGCTCGAGGTGAGAGGGAGACTGGGGAATGGAGGCTTGAGGAGAGAGGGAGACTGGGGAATAGGTGCTCGAGGATAGAGGGCGACTGGGGAATGGGGACTCGCGGAGAGAGGGAGACTTGGGAATGGGGGCTCGGTGAGAGAGAGGGAGAGTGGGGAATGGGGGCTCGGGGACAGAGGGAGACTGGGGAATGGGGAGAAAGGAGAGAGGGAGTCTGGGGAATGGGGTCTCGGGGAGAGTGTGGGAGACTGGGGAATGAGGGCTCGGGGAGAGAGTGGGACGTTAGGGAACGGGGGTCGGGGAGAGATGGGGATTGGGGAATGGGGCCTTGGATAAAAAAAGAGGGAGACTGGGGAATGGGTGCTCGAGGAATGAGTGGGAGACTGGGGAATGGAGGCTCGAGGAGTGAGTGGGAGACTGGGGAATGGGGGCTTGATGAGAGAGGGAGACTGGGGAATAGGTGCTCGAGGATAGAGGGTGACTGGGGAATGGGGTGAAAGGAGATAGGGAGACTGGGGAATGGGGTCTGTGTGAGAGTGTGGGAGACTGGGGAGTGGGGAGAAAGGAGAGAGGGAGACTAGGGAATGGGGCCTCGAGGAGAGTGTGGGAGACTGTGGTATGAGGGCTCGGGGAGAGAGTGGGACATGGGGAATGAGGGCTCGGGGAGAGATGGGGACTGGGGAAAGGGGCCTTGGATAATAAAAGAGGGAGACTGAGGAATGGGTGCTCGACGAGAGAGGGAGGCTGGGGAATGGAGGCTCGGGGAGTGAGTGGGACACTGGGGAATGGGGGCTTGAGGAGAGAGGGAGGCTGGGGAATGGGGTCTCGGGGAGAGAGGGAGACTGGGGAATGGAGGCTCAGGGAGAGAGAGAGACTGGGGAATGGGGGCTTGAGGAGAGTGGGAGTCTGGGGACTGGGGGCTCGGCAGTGAGTAAGCTTGGGAATCTGGGCTGGGGAGAGAGGGAGACTGGCGAATGTGGGCTTTGGGAGAGAGTGGGAGACTGGGGAATAGGTGGTCGGGAAAAGAGTGGAAGATTGGGGAATGGGGGCTCGAGGAGAGATGGAGACTGAGGAATGGGGCCTTGAATAAAAAGAGAGGGAGACTGGGGAATGGGTGCTCGAGGAGAGAGGGAGACTGGGGAATGGTGGCTCGGGGAGAGAGAGAGACTGGGCAATGGGGTCTCGGGGAGAGAGGGAGACTGGGGATTGGGTGCTCGAGGAGAGAGGGAGACTGGGGAATGGGGGCTCAGGGAGAGAGAGAGACTGGGGAATGGGGTCTCGGGGAGAGAGGGAGACTGGGGAATGGGCGTTCGAGGAGAGAGGGAGACTGGGGAATGGGTGCTCGAGGAGAGAGGGAGACTGGGGAATGGGGGCTCACGGAGAGAGAGAGACTGGGGAATGGGGGCTTGAGGAGAGTGGGAGACTGAGGAATAGGTGCTCGAGAATAGAGGGAGTCTGGGGACTGGGGACTTGGATAAAAAGGGAGGGCGACTGGGGAATGGGGGCTCGGGGAATGAGTGGGAGACTGGGGAATGGGGGCTTGGGGAGAGAGGGAGACAGGGGGATAGTTGCTCGAGGATATTGGGAGACTGGGGAATGGGGGCTCTCGGAGAGAGGGAGACTGGGAATGGGGGTTTGGGGAGAGAGAGGGACACTGGGGAATGGGGGCTCAGGGAGAGAGGGAGACTGGGGAATATGTGCATGAGGATAGAGGGATACTGGGGAATTAGGGCTGTCGGAGTGAGGGAGACTGTGGAATGGGGGCTTGGGGAGAGAGAGGGAGAATGTGGAATGGGGGCTAAGGGAGAGAGGGAGACTGGGGAATGTGTGCTCTTGGAGAGAGGGAGAAAAAGGAATGGAATCTTAGGGAGTGAGTGGGAGACTGGGGAATGGGGGCCCAAAGAGAGGGGGTGACTGGGGAATGGGGGCTCGTGGTGAGAGAGGGAGACTTGGGAATGGGGGCTCGGGGAGAGATCGTGAGAATGGGGAATGGGTGCTCGGGCACAGAGTGGGAGGCTGGGGAATGGGGGCTCAGGGAGAGAGAGGGAGACAGGGGAATCTGGGCTCGGGGAGACAGGGAGACTGGGGAATGGGTGGTCGGGGAGAGAGTGGGAGATGGGGAATGGGGGCTTGGGGAGAGAGGGAGACTGGGGATTGGGCGATCGGGGAGAGAGCGAGACAGGAGAATGGGGGCTTGGGTGAGAGTGAGCATGGGGAATGTGGGCTTGGGAGAGAGGGGGACTGGGAAATGGGGGCTCAGGGAGAGAGGGAGACTGGGGAATGGGGGCACGAGGAGAGAGGGAGACTGGGGAATGGGGAGAGAGGGTGAGGGAGACTGGGGAATGGGGGCTTAGGGAGAGAGGGAGACTGGGGAATGGGGGCTTAGGGAGAGAGGGAGACTGGGGAATGGGGGCTTAGGGAGAGAGGGAGACTGGGGAATGGAGGCTCGGGGAGAGTGTGAGACTGGGCAATGGGGGCTCGGGGAGAGTGTGGGAGACTGGGGAATGAGGGCGCGTGGAGTGAGTGTGAGGCTAGGGAATGGGGGCTCAGGGAGAGATGGAGACTTGGGAATGGGGGTTTGGGGAGAGAGGGAGACTGAGGAATGGCCCTTGGATAAAAATAAAGGGAGACTGGGGAATGGGTGCTCGAGGAGAGAGGGAGACTGGGGAATGGAGGCTCAGGGAGTGAGTGGGACACTGGGGAATGGGAGCTTGAGGATAGAGGGAGGCTGGGGAATGGGGTCTCGGGGAGAGAGGGAGACTGGGGAATGGGTGCTCGAGGAATGAGTGGGAGACTGGGGAATGGAGGCTCGAGGAGTGAGTGGGAGACTGGGGAATGGGGGCTTGATGAGAGAGGGAGACTGGGGAATAGGTGCTCGAGGATAGAGGGTGACTGGGGAATGGGGTGAAAGGAGATAGGGAGACTGGGGAATGGGGGCTCTCGGAGAGAGGGAGACAGGGAATGGGGGTTCGGGGAGAGAGAGGGACACTGGGGAATGGGGGCTCAGGGACAGAGGGAGACTGGGGAATATGTGCATGAGGATAGAGGGATACTGGGGAATTAGGGCTGTCGGAGTGAGGGAGACTGTGGAATGGGGGCTTGGGGAGAGAGAGGGAGAATGTGGAATGGGGGCTAAGGGAGAGAGGGAGACTGGGGAATGTGTGCTCTTGGAGAGAGGGAGAAAAAGGAATGGAATCTTAGGGAGGGAGTGGGAGACTGGGGAATGGGGGCTCGTGGTGAGAGAGGGGGTGACTGGGGAATGGGGGCTCGTGGTGAGAGAGGGAGACCTGGGAATGGGGGCTCGGGGAGAGATCGTGAGAATGGGGAATGGGTGCTCGGGCACAGAGTGGGAGGCTGGGGAATGGGGGCTCAGGGAGAGAGAGGGAGACAGGGGAATCTGGGCTCGGGGAGAGAGGGAGACTGGGGAATGGGTGGTCGGGGAGAGAGTGGGAGATGGGGAATGGGGGCTTGGGGAGAGATGGAGACTGGGGATTGGGGGCTCGCGAGAGAGGGAGACTGGGGAATGGGCGATCGGGGAGAGAGCGAGACAGGAGAATGGGGGCTTGAGTGAGAGTGAGCATGGGGAATGTGGGCTTAGGAGAGAGGGGGACTGGGAAATGGGGGCTCAGGGAGAGAGGGAGACTGGGAAATGGGGGCACGAGGAGAGAGGGAGACTGGGGAATGGGGAGAGAGGGTGAGGGAGACTGGGGAATGGAGGCTCGGGGAGAGTGTGAGACTGGGCAATGGCGGCTCGGGGAGAGTGTGGGAGACTGGGGAATGAGGGCGCGTGGAGTGAGTGTGAGGCTAGGGAATGGGGGCTCAGGGAGAGATGGAGACTTGGGAATGGGGGTTTGGGGAGAGAGGGAGACTGAGGAATGGGCCTTGGATAAAAATAAAGGGAGACTGGGGAATGGGTGCTCGAGGAGAGAGGGAGACTGGGGAATGGAGGCTCAGAGAGTGAGTGGGACACTGGGGAATGGGGGCTTGAGGAGAGAGGGAAGCTGGGGAATGGGGGCTCAGGGAGTGTGTGGGAGACTGGGGAATGGGGGCTCAGGGAGTGAGTGGGACACTGGGGAATGGGGGCTTGAGGAGAGAGGGAGGCTGGGGAATGGGGGCTCAGGGAGTGAGTGGGAGACTGGGGAATGGGGGCTCAGGGAGTGAGTGGGACACTGGGGAATGGGGGCTTGAGGAGAGAGGGAGGATGGGGAATGGGGTCTCGGGGAGTGAGTGGGAGACTGGGGAATGGGGGCTTGAGGAGAGAGGGAGACTGGGAATAGGTGCTCGAGGATAGAGGGTGACTGGGGAATGGGGACACGTGGAGAGAGGTAGACTGGGGAATGGGGGCTTGAGGAGAGAGGGAGACTGGGAATAGGTGCTCGAGGATAGAGGGTGACTGGGGAATGGGGGCACGTGGAGAGAGGTAGACTGGAGAGTGGGGGCTCGGGGAGAGAGAGCGAGACTGGGGAATGGGGGCTCGGGGAAAGAGGGAGACTGGGGAATGGGGAGAAAGGAGAGATGGAGACTGGGGAATGCGGTCTCGGGGAGAGTGTGGGAGACTGGGGAATGAGGGCTCGGGGAGAAAGTGGGAGGTTAGGGAACAGGGGCTCGGGGAGTGATGGGGACTGGGGAATGGGGCCTTGGATAAAAATAGAGGGAGACTGGGGAATGGGTGCTCGAGGATTGAGTGGGAGTCTGTGGAATGGAGACTCGGGGAATAATTCGGATACTGGGGAATGGGGGCTTGAGGAGAGAGGGTGACTGGGGAATAGGTGCTCGAGGATAGAGGGCGACTGTGGAATGGGATGAAAGGAGAGAGGGAGACTGGGGAATGGGGTCTCGGGGAGAGTGTGGCAGACTGGGGAATGGGGAGAAATGAAAGCGGGAGACTGGGGAATGGGGGCTCGGGGAGAGAGTGGGAGACTGGGGAATGGGGGCTTGGGGAATACAGAGGGAGACTGGGAAATGGGGGCTTGGGGAGAGAGAGGGATACTGGGGAATGGGGGCCATGGGAGAGAGAGGGAGACTGGGGAATGGGGTCTCGGGGAGAGAGGCAGACTGGGGAATGGGGGCGTGGGGAATGAGTGGTAGACTGGGGAAATGGGGCTCGAGGAGAGAGGGAGACTGGGGTATAGGTGCTCGAGGATAGTGGGAGACAGGAGAAAGGGGGCTCGAGTAGAGAGGGAGACTGGGGAATGGGGGCTCGGGGTGAGAGAGGTAGACTGGGGAAAGGGGGCTCGGGGAGAGAGGCAGACAGGGGAATGGGGGCTCGGGGAATGAGAGGGAGACTGGGGTATAGGTGCTCGAGGATAGTGGGAGACAGGGGAAAGGGGGCTCGAGGTGAGTGGGAGACTGGGCAATGGGGGCTTGGGGAGTCAGAGGGAGACTGGGGAATGGGGGCTTGAGGAGAGAGAGGGAGACTGGGGAAAGGGGGCTTGGGGAGAGAGGGAGACTGGGGAATGGGGGCTCGGGGAATGAGTTTGTGACTGGGGAATGGGGGCTCGAGGAGAGAGGGAGACTGGGGAATAGGTGCTCGAGGATAGTGGGAGACAGGGGAAAGGGTGCTCGAGGAGAGTGGGTGACTGGGCAATGGGGGCTTGGGGAGACAGAGGGAGACTGGAGAATGGGGGCTTGGGGAGAGAGAGGGAGACTGGGGAAAGGGGGCTTGGGGAGAGAGGGAGACTGGGGAATGTAGGCTCGGTGAATGAGTGGGAGACTGGGGAATGGGGGCTCGAGGAGAGACGGAGACTGGGGAATAGTTGCTCGAGGATAGTGGGAGACTGGGAAATGGCGGCTCGAGGAGAGTGGTGGACTGGGGAATGGAGGATCGGGGGGAGAGAATGAGACTGGGGAATGGGGGCTCACAGAGAGAGGGAGAATGGGGAATGGGGGCTCGGGGGAGAGAGGGAGACAGGGAAATGGGGGCTCGGGGAGAGATAGTGAGAATGGGGAATGGGTGCTCGGGCACAGAGTGGGATGCTCGGGAATGGAGGCTCAGGGAGAGAGGGAGTCTGGGGAATGGGGGCTCGGGGAGTGAGGGAGAATGGGGAATGGGGGCTTGGGGAATGAGGAAGACTGGGGAATGGGATCTTGGGGAGAGAGTGGGACAATGCTGAATGGGGGCTTGGTGAGGGAGGGAGACAAGAAAATTGGTGCTCGGGGACAGAGGGAGGTTGGGGAATGAGGGCTCATGGTGTGAGGGAGACAGGGCAACGGGGGCTTGGGGAGAAAGAGGGAGACTGGGGAATGGGGGCTCATGGAGAGAGACTGGGACTGGGGAATGGGGGCTCGGGGAGAGAGTGGGAGACTGGGGAATGGGCGATCAGGGAGAGAGCGAGACAGGGGAATGGGGCTCGGGTGAGAGTGTGACTGGGTATTGGGGTATCGGGGAAAGAGCGAGACTGGGGAATGGGGGCTTGGGGAGAGAGGGAGACTGGGGAATGGGGGCTTGGGGAGAGAGGGAGACTGGGGAATTGGGAGAAAGGAGAGAGGGAGACTGGGGAATGGGGGCTCGGGGATAGAGAGGGAGACTGGGCAATGGGGGCTCAGGGAGAGTGGGAGACTGTGGAATGGCGTCTCGGTGAGAGTGTGGGAGAATGGGGAATGAGGGCTCAGGGAGAGAGTGGGTCGTTAGGGAATGGGGGCTCGGGGAGTTATTGGAACTGGGGAATGGTGCCTTGGATAAAAGAAGAGGGAGACTGGGGAATGGGTGCTCGAGGAGAGAGGGAGGCAGGAGAATGGAGGCTCGGGGAGTGAGGGAGACTGGGAAATGGGGACTCACGGAGAGAGCGAGAGTGGGGAATGGGGGCTCGGGTAGAGAGTGGGAGACTGGGGAGTGGGGGCTCGGGGAGAGAGGGAGATTGTGGAATGGGGACTTGGATAAAAAGGGAGGGCGACTGGGGAATGGGTGCTAGAGAAGAGAGGGAGACTGGGGAATGGGGGCTCGAGGAGAGAGGGAGAATGATAAATGGGGGCTCGGGTAGAGAGAGGGAGACTGGTGAATGGGGGCTCGAGGAGAGAGGGAGACTGGGGAATATGGGCTCAGGGAGCGGGTGGGAGACTGGGGAATGGGGGCTTGCGGAGACTGGGGAATTGGGGCTCGGGGTGAGAGAGGGAGACTGGGAATGGGGGCTCGGGGAGAGAGGGAGACGAGGGAATGGAGGCTCGGGAAATGAGTGGGAGACTGGGGATTGGGGGCTCGAGGAGAGAGGGAGACTGGGGAATAGATGCGCGAGGATAGAGGAATACTGATGAATTAGGGCACTCAGAGAGAGGGAGACTGGGGAATGGGGGCTCGGGGAGAGAGAGGGCGACTGGGGAATGGGGGCTCGGGGAGAGAGAGGGAGACTGGGGAATGGGGGCACGAGGTGAGTGGGAGACTGGGGAATGGGGGCTCGGGGAGAGAGGGAGACAAGGGGATGGAGGCTCGGTGTGTAAGTGGGAGACTGGGGAATGGGGGCTCGGAGAGCGAGAGGGTGACTGGGGAATGGGGGCTCACAGAGAGAGGGAGACTGGGGAATGGGGCCCGGGGAGAGAGAGGGAGACTGGGGAATGGGGGCTCGAGGAGAGTGGGAGACTGGGGAATGGGGGCTCGGGAAGACAGAGGGAGACTGGGGAATGGGGGCTCACAGAGAGAGGGAGACTGGGGAATGGGGGCTCATAGAGAGGGGGAGACTGGGGAATGGAGGCTCGTGGAGTGAGTGGGAGACTGGGGAATGGGGGAATGAGGAAAGAGGGAGACTGGGGAATAGGTGCTTGAGGATAGAGGGAGACTGTGGAATGTGGACTCGCGGAGAGTGGGAGACTGGGGAATGGGAGCTGAGTGAGAGAGAGGGAGACTGGGGAATGGCGGTTCGGGGAGAGAGGGAGACTGTGGAATGGGGACTTGGATAAAAAGGGAGGGCGACTGGGGAATGGGGGCTCGGGGACAGAGTGGGAGACTGGGGAATGGGGGCTCGGGGAGAGAGGGTCTGGGGACTGATGGCTCAGGAATGAGTTAGACTTGAGAATCCGGTCTCGGGGAGAGAGGGAGACTGACGAATGTGGCCTTCGGGAGAGAGTGGGAGACGGGGGAATGGGTGGTCAGGGAGAGAGTGGGAGGCTAGGGAATGGGGGCTCGAGGAGAGAGGGAGACTGAGGAATGGGGCCTTGGATAAAAAGAGGCAGACTGGGGAATGTGTGCTTGAGGAGAGAGGGAGACTGGGGAATGGGGGCTCGGGGAGAGAGCGGGGGACTGGGAAATGGGGGCTTGGGGAGACAGAGGGAGACTGGGGATTGGGGGCTTGGGGGAGAGAGGGAGACTGGGGAATGGGGGCTCGGGGAGAGAGGGAGACTGGGGAATGGGGGCTCGGGGATTGAGTAGGAGACTGGGGAATAGGGGCTCAAGGAGAGAGGGAGACTGGGGAATGGGGGCTCGGGGAGAGAGGAAGACTGGGGAATAGGTGCTCGAGGATAGTGGGAGACTGGGGAATGGGGTCTCTCAGAGAGAGGGAGACTGGGGAATAGGGGCTCGGGGAGAGAGGGAGACTGGGGAATGTGGGCTCGGGAAATGAGTGGGAGACTGGGGAATGTGGGCTCGAGGAGAGAGGGATACTGGGGAATGGGGGCTCAGGGAGAGAGAGGAAGAATGGGGAATGGGGGCTCGGGGACAGAGGGAGACTGTGGAATCGGGTCTTGGATAAAAAGAGAGGGAGACTGGGGAATTGGTGCTCCTGGAGAGAGGGAGACAAGGGAATGGATTCTTAGGGAGTGAGAGGGGGAATGGGGGCTCGAGGAGAGTGGGAGACTGGGGAATGGGGTCTCGGGGAGAGAGAGTGAGACTGGGGAATGGGGGCTCACAGAGAGAGGGAGACTGGGGAATGGGGGCTCGGGGAGAGAGAGGGAGACTGGCGAATGGAGGCTCGGGGAGAGATAGTGAGAATGGAGAATGAATGCTCGGGCACAGAGTGGGAGGCTGGGGAATGGGGGCTCAGGGAGAGAGAGGGAGACTGCAGAATGAGGGCTCGGGGAGAGAGGGAGACTGGGGAATGGGTGCTCGAGGTGAGAGGGAGACTGGAGAATGGAGGCTCGGGGAGTGAGTGGGAGACTGGGAAATGTGGGCTCACAGAGAGAGTGAGACTGGGGAATGTGGGCTCGGGGAGAGATAGTGAGATTGGGGAGTCGGTGCTCGGGCACAGAGTGGGAGGCTGGGGAATGGGGGCTTGGAGAGAGATGGAGACTGGGTAATGGGGGCTCGGGGAGAGAGAGGGAAACTGGGGCATGGGTGCTCGGTTAGAAAGATGGTGTCTGGGGAATGGCGGCTCGGTGTGAGAGTGGGTGTCTGGGGAATGGGGGCTCGGGGAGTGAGGGAGAATGGGGAATGGGGGCTCGGGGAGAGAGGCAGACTTGGGAATGGGGACTTGGGGAATGAGGGAGACTGGGGAATGGGAGCTTCAGGAGAGAGCGGGAGAATGGGGAATGGGGGCTCGGTGAGAGAGGGAGACGAGTGAATGGGGGCTCGGGGACATAGAGAGACTGGGGAATGAGGGCTTGGGGTGTGAGGGAGACTGGGAAATGGGGCCTTGGAGAGAAAGAGTGAGACTGGGGAATGGGGGCTCGTGGAGAGAGATTTGGATTGGGGAATGGGGGCTTGGGGAGAGAGGGAGAATGGGGACTGAGGGCTCGGGAGAGAGGGAGACTGGGGAATGGGCGATCGGGGAGAGAGCGAGACAGGAGAATGGGGGCTTGGTTGAGAGTGAGCCTGGGGAATGGGGGCTTGGGAGAGAGGGGGACTGGGAAATGGGGGCTCAGGGAGAGAGGGAGTCTGGGGAATGGTGGCACGAGGAGAGAGGGAGACTGGGGAATGGGGAGAGAGGAGTGAGGGAGACTGGGGAATGGGGGCTTAGGGAGAGAGGGACACTGGGGACTGGGGGCTCAGGGAGAGAGGGCGACTGGGGAATGGGGGCTCGGGGAGAGTGGGAGACTGGGCAATGGGGTCTCGGGGAGAGTGTGGGAGACTGGGGAATGAGGGCGCGTGGAGAGAGTGGGAGGTTAGGAAATGGGGGCTCAGGGAGAGATGGAGGCTTGGGAATGGGGGTTTGGGGAGAGAGGGAGACTGGGGAATGGGGCCTTGGATGAAAATAAAGGGAGACTGGGGAATGGGTGCTCGAGGATAGAGTGCGACTGGGGAATGGGGACTCACGGAGAGAGGGAGACTGGGAATTGGGGGCTCGGGGAGAGAGAGGGAGACTGGGGAATGGGGGCTCGGGGAGAGAGGGAGACTGGGGAATGTGGAGAAAGGAGAGAGGGAGACTGGGGAATTGGGTCTCGGGGACAGTGTGGGAGACTGTGGAATGGGGGCTCGGGGAAAGTGTGGGAGACTGGGGAATGAAGGCTCGGGGAGAGAGTGGGACGTTAGGGAATGGGGGCTCGGGTAGAGATGGAGATTGTGGAATGCGGCCTTGGATAATAAAAGAGGGAGACTGGGGAATGGGTGCTCGAGGAATGAGTGGCAGACTGGGGAATGGAGGCTCGGGGAGTGAGTGGGAGACTGGGGAATGGGGGCTTGATGAGAGAGGGATACTGGGGAATAGGTGCTCGAGGATAGAGGGTGACTGGGGAATGGGGTGGAAGGAGAGAGGGAGACTGGGGAATGGGGTCTTGGGGAGAGTGTTAGAGACTGGGGAATGGGGAGAAAGGAAAGAGGGAGACTGGGGAATGGGGTCTCGGGTAAGTGTGGGAGACTGGGGAATGAGGGCTCGGGGAGAGAGTGGGACATTAGGGAATGAGGGCTCGGGGAGAGATGGGGACTGGGGAATGGGGCCTTCGATAAAAAAAGAGGTAGACTGGGGAATGGGTGCTCGAGGAGAGAGGGAGGCTGGGGAATGGAGGCTCGGGGAGTGAGTGGGAGACTGGGGAATGGGGGCTTGAGGAGAGAGGGAGGCTGGGGAATGGGGGCTCAGGGAGAGAGGGAGACTGAGGAATGGGGTGAAAGGAGAGAGGGAGACTGGGGAATGGATTCTTAGGGAGTGAGTGGGAGTCTGGGGAATGGGGGCTCGAGGAGAGAGTGGGAGACTGGAGAACGGGGGCTCGGGGAGACAGGGAGACTGGGGAATGGAGGTTCGGGCAGTGAGTGGGAGACTGGGGAATGTGGGCTTGGGGAGAGAGGGAGTCTGGGGTCTGGGCTCTCGGGAATGAGTAAGACTTGGGAATCTGGGCTCGGGGAGAGAGGGAGACTGGCGAATGTGGGCTTCGGGAGAGAGTGGGAGACTGGGGAATAGGTGGTCGGGAAAGAGTGGGAGACTGGGGAATGGGGGCTCAAGGAGAGAGGGAGACTGAGGATTGGGGCCTTGAATAAAAACAGAGGGAGACTGGGGAATGGGTGCTCGAGGAGAGAGGAAGACTGGGGAATGGGGGCGCAGGGAGGGAGAGAGAATGGGGAATGGGGGCTTGAGGAGAGTGGGAGACTGGGGAATAGGTGCTTGAGGATAGAGGGAGTCTGGGGACTGGGGACTTGGATAAAAATGGAGGGCGACTGGGGAATGGGGCTCGGGGAAAGATTGGGAGACTGGGGAATGGGGGCTTGGGGAGAGAGGGAGTCTGGGGACTGGGGGCTCGGGAGTGAGTAAGACTTGGGAATCTGGGCTCGGGGAGAGAGGGAGACTGGTGAATGTGGGCTTCGGGAGTGAGTGGGGGACTGGGGAATAGGTGGTCGGGGAAAGAGTGGGAGACTGGGGAATGGGGGCTCGAGGAGAGAGGGAGACTGAGGAATGGGGCCTTGAATAAAAAGAGAGGGAGACTGGGGAATGGGTGCTCGAGGAGAGAGGGAGACTGGGGAATGGGGGCTCAGGGAGAGAGAGAGGCTGGGGAATGGGGGCTTGAGCAGAGTTGGAGAGTGCGGAATAGGTGCTCGAGGATAGAGGGTGTCTGGGGACTGGGGACTTGGATAAAAATCGAGGGCGACTGGGGAATGGGGGCTCGGGGAATGAGTGGGAGACTGGGGAATGGGGGCTTGGGGAGAGAGGGAGACTGGGGAATAGGTGCTCGAGGATAGTGGGAGACTGGGGAATGGGGGCTCTCGGAGGGAGGGAGACTGGGAATGGGGGCTCGGGGAGAGAGAGGGAGACTGGTGAATGGGTGCTCAGGGAGGGAGGGAGACTGGGGAATAGGTGCACGAGGATAGAGGGATACTGGGGAATTTGGGCTCTCGGAGAGAGGGAGACTATGGAATGGGGGCTTGGGGAGAGAGAGGGAGAATGGGGAATGGGGGCTCAGGGAGAGAGGGAGACTGGGGAATGGGTGCTCTTGGAGAGAGGGCGACAAGGGAATGGAGTCTTCGGGAGTGAGTGGGAGACTGAGGAACGGGGGCTCAAGGAGAGAGTGGGAGACTGGAGAACGGGGGCTCGGGGAGACAGGGGTACTGGGGAATGGAGGCTCGGGGAGTGAGTGGGAGACTGGGGGATGGGGGCTTGAGGAGAGAGGGAGACTGGGAATAGGTGCTCGAGGATAGAGGAAGTCTGGGGACTGGGGACTTGGATAAAAAGGGAGGGCGACTGGGGAATGGGGGCTCGGGGAAAGAGTGGGAGACTGGGGAATGGGGGCTTGGGGAGAGAGGGAGTCTGGGGATTGGGGGCTTGGGAGTGAGTAAGACTTGGGAATCTGGGCTCGGGGAGAGAGGGAGGCTGGCAAATGTGGGCTTTGGGAGAGAGTGGGAGACTGAGGAATGGGTGGTCGGGGAAAGAGTGGGAGACTGGTGATGCGCTATCAACAATACCAAAGACTACGAAATGGACTTATATGAAGTAGGCTTTTATTGACTAAGAACTAGAGCATGCCTCTGCTAGTGAATCCATCCTAAGAGCTCTCGGGGGAAGGGTGGTGAGTCACCTTTATATCCGGGCTTAGGGGTGGAGCCAGGGGATGAGACATGCCTGGACTTGTACAGGGTTAACAGTGGTTTACCACACAGGCATGTACAGGTTAACAGTGGTTTACCACATTCACCCCTCGTTTAAAAAAGGGTCCGGCGGGGTGAAGTGTTTCAAAAGTTCGTATACGAAAGTCTCTCCGGGGGTCTTGTCTGCCGTAATGATCTTCGTGGTGCCGGTTGCGGCGGTTCTTTGCCCGCGGCCGCTTCTCGCGTGGGACGGAGCACTGGCGTGTAGTCCTCTCGGGGTAGGGTTGGCACCGGCATGTCGTCAGCTCGTGGTAGACACCCCGGTGGTGCATCGTGGATAGTGGTGGTGGGTGGAGGTAGTGGATGGTGATCGATGGTGTTTCGGGTGGTACCTGAGGGTGCGAGGTCTCGAATTGAGAATGTGTCCTCCCGCCCGTCAGGATACGCTACGTAGGCGTACTGTGGGTTGGCGTGGAGGAGGTGAACCTTTTCGACCAGTGGGTCCGTCTTATGGCTCCTCACATGTTTCCTGAGCAGGACGGGTCCCGGAGACGTCAGCCATGGCGGTAGTGATGTCCCCGAGGTGGATTTCCTGGGGAAGACGAACATCTTCTCATGAGGGGTGGCGTTTGTGGCAGTACAGAGCAGTGATCATATGGAGTGGAGCGCATCGGGGAGGACATCTTGCCAGCGGGAGATTGGGAGGCCCTTGGATTTTAGGGCGAGCATGGCGGTCTTCCACACCGTTGTGTTCTCCCTCTCTACCTGTCCGTTACCCCGGGGGTTGTAGCTGGTAGTCCTGCTCATGGCTATGCCCTTCTCGAGCAGGTACTGGTGCAGCTCGTCGCTCATGAACGACGAGCCCCTGTCGCTGTGGATGTAATTGGGGAAGTCAAATATGGCGAACAGGTCGTGGAGGCACCTGATGACTGTGGCGCTGGTCATGTCCGGGCAGGGGATGGCGAAGGGGAAACGGGAGTACTCGTCAATAATATTGAGGAAGTACGTGTTGCGGTCAGAGGAGGGAAGGGGCCCCTTGAAATCGACGCTGAGACGTTCGATGGGGCGGGTGGCTTTAATCAGGTGTGCCCTGTCTGGCCTATAAAAATGCGGTTTGCATTCGGTGCAGACCTGGCAGTTCCTGGTCATGGTCCTGACCTCCTCGATGGAGTAAGGCAGGTTGCGAGCTTTAATAAAGTGGAAGAACCTGGTGACCCCCGGGTGGCAGAGATCATTGTGGAGGGTCCGTAGCCTATCGACTTGTGCGTTGGCACATGTCCCACGGGATAGGGTGTCTGGGGGCTCATTAAGTTTCCTGGGTCGGTATAAGATATCGTAGTTGTAGGTGGATAACTCGATCCTCCACCGCAATATCTTATCATTTTTGATTTTCCCCCTTTGTCTGTTGTCAAACATAAATGCTACTGACCATTGGTCAGTGAGCAGGGTGAAACGTTTACCGGCCAGGTAATGCCTCCAGTGCCGTACAGCCTCCACTATCGCCTGGGCCTCCTTCTCGACTGAGGAGTGTCGAATTTCGGGGCCCTGGAGGGTCCGTGAAAAGAAGGCCACGGGTCTCCCCGCCTGGTTAAGGGTTGCGGCTAGGGCGAAGTCGGATGCATCGCTCTCCACTTGGAAAGGGATGGACTCATCCACTGCGTGCATTGTGGCCTTCGCAATGTCCTCTTTTTTGAGGGTGAAGGCCGCACGGGCCTCTGCCGTCAGGGGGAAGGAGGTTGACTTGATGAGGGGCCGGGCTTTGTCCGCATAGTTGGGCACCCACTGGGCGTAGTAAGAGAAGAACCCTAGGCATCTCTTCAGGGCTTTTAGGCAGTGGGGGGGGTAGTTCCAGGAGGGGGCGCATTCGGTCGGGGTCGGGGCCGAGGACTCCGTTTTCCACCACGCAGCCAAGAATAGCGAGGCGCGCGGTGCGGAACATACATTTTTCTCTGTTGTATGTCAGATTCAGCCGTTGGGCCGTACGGAGGAATTTTTCTAGGTTGGCATCGTGGTCCTGCCGGTCATGGCCGCAGATGGTGACGTTGTCTAGATAGGGGAAGGTGGCCTGCAGCGTGTTCTGGTCAACCATCTGGTCCATCTCCCTTTGGAAGACCGAGGCCCCGTTGGTGACGCCGAAGGGGACTCGGAGGAAGTGGTAGAGGCGACCGTCAGCCTCGAAGGCCGTGTACTGGCGGTCCTCAGGCCTGATGGGGAGCTGGTGGTATGCCGACTTCAGATCAATCGTCGAGAATACCCGGTATTGTGCTATCTGGTTGACCATGTCAGATATGCGGGGAAGTGGGTATGCGTCTAATTGCGTGTATCGATTGATCGTCTGGCTGTAATCAATAACCAGGTGCTGTTTTTCGCCGGTCTTTACTACCACCACTTGGGCTCGCCATGGGCTGGTGCTGCCCTCGATAATCCCTTCCCCCAGGAGTCTTTGTACTTCTGATTTAATAAAGCTCCTATCCCCGGCACTGTACCGCCTGCTTTTAGTAGCAATTGGCTTGCAGTCTTTGGCGAGATTAGCGAACAACGGGGGGGGGGTTTGACCTTCAGGGTGGACAGGCTGCATACTTTGCGCGGCGCCGTGTTTAAATTCTGCTGGCTGCAGACTGTAAGTGGGGGCAGGGGCCCACCATATGCCATCGTGATGCTCTCCAGATGGCACTGGAAGTCTAATCCTAGCTGTACGGGAGCGCAGAGCTGTGGCAGGACGAGGAATTTAAACTCTCTGTACTCCACGCCGTTCACTGTCAGAGTCGCTACACAGTAGCCGCCGACGTCCGCCGTATGGGGCTTTGAGGCCATAAAGACCTGGTGGCGTGTGCGTATAACTGATAGGGAGTAGCGTCGCACCATATCGGGGTGGATGAAGCTCTCCGTGCTTCCGCAGTCGAAAAGGCAATTTGTGGCATGGCCATTTACCTTTACGTTCATCATGGACCTGGCTAGTTGATGGGGCCTAGATTGGTCCTAGATGGAGGCCATCGTCGAGGTCGGTGGGTCGCTGTAGTATTCGCCCGTGCCGAGGGCCTGGTCCCGAGATGGTGTCCAAGATGGCGGCTCCCCCTCGGCTGGTGGTGTCCAAAATGGCGGCCCGCACGGCTCACACGCGGTTGGTGGGGTCCAAAATGGCGGCCTGTACGGTTCACACGCGGCGCTGCTGGAATTGGGGGTCGATTTCGTCTTGCACACTCTCACGCAGTGGCCTTTCTTGCCGCATTTGGAGCAGGTCGCGTCATTTGCTGGGCATTGCTGTCTGGGGTGCTTGGCCTGGCCGCAGAAGTAGCATTTCTGGCCTCTGGTCATTGCAGCTGTAGTTGGGCTGCTGGCGGCTTGTGGCCTTACCGGGTCCCAAGATGGCTGCTCCCGTGGCATCCACGTGGCCATCCGGTCAGGGGGGTAGGCGTCCATGTTCTGGAGGGCCACATCTAATGAGTTAGCGAGGGCCACCGTCTTCTGCAGATCGAGCCCCCTCTGTTCCAGCAGCCTCTGCCGAGTATAGTTGGACCTGATGCCGGCTATGTAGGTGTCTCGGATCAGGTCTTCCGTGCATTCCTTGGCCGTCACCACTTTGCAATTACAGTCCTGGCCGAGGACTCTCAGTGCCAGTAAATATTCAGCGCCCGATTCCCCGGGCGCTGTTTTCGGGTAGCCAGGCGGTGTCTGGCGTAGACCTCATTAGCAGGCCTCACGTATTGTTCCTTTAGCGTCACGATGGCGGCCGCGTAAGTAGTGGCATCTCGGATGATCAAGTAGACTCGGTGGCTCACCCGTGAGTTCAAGACAAGCCGTTTCACGTCATCTGTAGTGACAGTAGTGCTGGAGGCCTCCAGGAAGGCTTCGAAACAGCTCAGCCAGTGTTCAAAGTTATTGGCTGCATCTGCTGCTTGAGGATCCAGGTCGAAACGTTCTGGCTTCAAGATTTGCTCCATGTTGAAAATTAGTCAATAAAATTGATTCGCTATCAACAATACCAAAGACTACGAAATGGACTTATATGAAGTAGGCTTTTATTGACTAAGAACTAGAGCATGCCTCTGCTAGTGAATCCATCCTAAGAGCTCCCGGGGGAAGGGTGGTGAGTCACCTTTATACCCGGGCTTAGGGGTGGAGCCAGGGGATGAGACATGCCCGGACCTGTACAGAGTTAACAGTGGTTTACCACACAGACATGTACAGAGTTAGCAGTGGTTTACCACAATTGGGGAATGGGGGCTCGAGGAGAGAGGGAGACTGAGGAATGGGGCCTTGGATAAAAAGAAAGGGAGACTGGGGAAAGGGTGCTCGAGTAGAGATGGAGACTGGGGAATGGTGGCTTGGGGAGAGAGGGAGACTGGGGAAGAGGTGCTCGAGGATAGAGGCAGTCTGGGGACTGTGGACTTGGATAAAAAGGGAGGGCGACTGGGGAATGGGTGCTCGAGGAGAGAGGGAAACTGGGGAATGGGGGCTCTGGGAATGAGTGGGAGACTGGGGAATGGTGGCTTGGGGAGAGGGAGACTGGGGAATAGGTGCTCGAGCATAGTGGGAGACTGGGGAATAGGGGCTCTCGGAGAGAGGGAGACTTGGAATGGGGGCTCGGGGAGAGAGAGGGAGACTGGGGAATGGGGGCTCATGGAGAGAGGGAGACTGAGGAATGGGGCCTTGGATAAAAAGAGAGGGAGACTGTGGAATGGGTCCTCGAGGATAGAGGGAGACTGGGGAATGGGGGCTCGAGATGAGAGAGGGAGATTGGGGATTGGGAGCTCGGGGAGAGAGGGAGACTGCGGAAAGGGGTCTCGGGGAATGAGTGGGAGACTGGGGAATGGGGGCTCGAGGAGAGAGGGCGACTGGGGAATAGGTGCACGAGGATAGAGGGATACTGGGGAAATAGGGCTCTCAGAGAGAGAGAGACTGGGGAATGGGGGTTGGGGAGAGAGAGGGAGAATGGGGAATGGGGGCTTGGGGAGAGAGGAAGACTGGGGAATGGGTGCTCTTGGAGAGAGGGAGACAAGGGAATGGAGTCTTAAGGAGTGAGTGGGAGACTGGGGAATGTGAGCTCGATGAGAGTGGGAGAATGGGGAATGGGGACTCGGGGAGAGAGAGCGAGACTGGGGAATGCGGGCTCACAGAGAGGGGGAGACTGGGGAATGGGGGCTCGTGGTGAGAGAGGGAGACTGGGGAATGGGGGCTCAGGGAGAGAGAGGGAGAATGGGGAATGGGTGCTCGGGCACAGAGTGGGAGGTTGGGGAATGGGGGCTCAGGGAGAGAGAGGGAGACTGGGGAATCTGGGCTCGGGGAGAGAGGGAGACAGGCGAATGTGGGCTTCTGGAGAGAGTGGGAGACTGGGGAATGGGTGGTCGGGGAGAGATTGGGACACCGGGGAATGGGGGCTCGAGGAGAGAGGGAGACTGAGGAATGGGGGCTCGGGGAGAGAGAGCGAGACTGGGGAATGGGGGCTTGGATAAATAGAGAGGGAGACTGGGGAATGGGGGCTCGGGGAGAGAGTGGGAGACTGGGGAATGGGTGCTCGAGGAGAGAGGGAAACTGGGGAATGGGGGCTCGGGGAGAGAGTGGGAGACTGGGGAATGGGTGCTCGAGGAGAGAGGGAAACTGGGGAATGGGGGCTCGGGGAGAGAGTGGGAGACTGGGGAATGGGTGCTCGAGGAGAGAGGGAAACTGGGGAATGGGGGCTTGGGGAGAGAGTGGGAGACTGGGGAATGGGTGTTCGAGGAGAGAGGGAGACTGGGGAATGGGGGCTCGGGGAAAGAGGGAGACTGGGCAATGGGGGCTTGGGGAGAAAGAGTGAGACTGGGGAATGGGGGCTCATGTAGAGTGTGTGGGACTGGGGAGTGGGGGCTCAGGGAGAGAGTGAGACTGGGGAATGAGGAGAGAGGAGAGAGGGAGATTGGGGAATGGGTGCTTGGGAGAGAGGGAGACTGTGAATTGGAGGCTTGGGGAGAGAGGGAGACTGGGGAATTGGTGCTCAGGGAGAGAGTGAGACTGGGGAATGGGGAGAGAGGAGAGAGGGAGATTGGAGAATGGCGGCTTGGGGAGAGGGGGACACTGGGGAAAGGGGGCTCAGGGAGAGAGGTAGACTGGTGAATGGGGGCTCGGTAATAGAGAGGGAGACTGGGTAATGGGGGCTCAGGGAGAGTGGGAGACTGGGGAATGGGGTTTCGGGGAGAGTGTGGGAGACTGGGGAATGAGGGCTCGGGGAGAGAGTGGGACTCTAGGGAATGGGGGCTCGGTGAGAGATGGAGACTGGGGATTGGGGGTTCGGGGAGAGAGGGAGACTAGGGAATGAGGGCACGTGGAGAGAGTGGGAGGCTAGTGAATGGGGGCTCGGGGAGAGATGGAGACTTGGGAATGGGTGCTCGGGGACATAGGGAGACTGGGGAATGAGAGCTTGGGGTGTGAGAGAGACTGGGAAGTGGGGCCTTGGAGAGAAAGAGTGACACTGGGGAATGGGGGCTCGTGGAGAGAGTGTGGGACTGGGGAATGGGGGCTTGGGGAGAGAGGGAGACTGGGGACTGGGGGCTCGGGAGAGAGGGAGACTGGTGATTGGGCAATCGGGGAGAGAGCAAGACAGGAGAATGGGGGCTTGGGTGAGAGTGAGCCTGGGGAATGGGGGCTTGGGAGAGAGGGGGACTGGGAAATGGGGGCTCAGGGAGAGAGGGAGACTGGGGAATGGGGGCTCGAGGAGAGAGGGAGACTGGGGAATGGGGAGAGAGGAGTGAGGGAGGCTGGGGAATGGGGGCTTAGGGAGAGAGGGACACTGTGGAATAGGGGCTCAGGGAGAGAGGGAGACTGGGGAATGGAGGCTCGGGGAGAGTGGGAGTCTGGGCAATGTGGGCTCGGGGAGAGTGTGGGACACTGGGGAATGTGGGCGCGTGGAGAGAGTGGGAGGCTAGGGAATGGAGGCTCGGGGAGAGATGGAGTCTTGGGAATGGGCGTTCGGGGAGAGAGGGAGACTGGGGAATGGAGCCTTGGATAAAAATAAAGGGAGACTGGGGAATGGGTGCTCGAGGTGAGAGGGAGACTGGGTAATGGAGGCTCAGGGAGAGAGGCAGACTGGGGAATAGGTGCTCGAGGATAGAGGGAGACTGGGGAATGGGGGCTCGCAGAGAGAGGGAGACTGGGGAATGGGGGCTCGGGTAGAGAGAGGCAGACTGGGGAATTGTGGCTTGGGGAGTGAGTGGGAGACTCGGGAATGGGGGCTTGACGAGAGAGGGAGACTGAGGAATAGGTGCTCGAGGAGAGAGGGCGACTGGGGAATGGGGATTCGCAGAGAGTGGGAGACTGGGGAATGGGTGCATGGGGAGAGAGAGGCAGACTTGTGAATGGGGGCTCGGGGAGAGAGGGAGACTGTGGAATGGGGACTTGGATAAAAAGGGAGGGCGACTGGGGAATGGGTGATAGAGGAGAGAGGGAGACTGGGGAATGGGGGCTCGAGGAGAGAGGCAGACTGGGGAATAGGTGCACGAGGATAGAGGGGGACTGGGGAATGGGGGCTCACGGAGAGAGAGAGACTGGGGAATGGGGGCTGGGGTAGAGAGAGGGAGACTGGGGAATGAGGGCTCGGGGAGAGAGAGGGAGACTGCGGAAAGCGGGCTCGGGGAGAGAGTAGGAGACTGGGGAATGAGAGCTCGGACAGAGAGTGGGAAGCTGGGGAATGGGTGCTCGGGGAGACAGTGGCAGACTGGGGAATGGGGCTCGGGGAGAGAGGGAGACTGGGGAATGGGGGCTCTGCAGTGAGTACGACTTGGGAATCTGGGCTCGGGGAGAGAGGGAGACTGGCGAATGTGGGCTTCTGGAGAGAGTGGGAGACTGGGGAATGGGTGTTTGGGGAGAGAGTGGGAGACTGGGGAATGGGTGCTCGAGGAGAGAGGGAGAATGGGGAATGGGGGCGCATGGAGAGAGTGGGAGGCTAGTGAATGGGGGCTCGGGGAGAGATTGGGACTTGGTAATGGGAGCTCGGGGACATAGGGAGGCTGGGGAATGAGAGCTTGGGGTGTGAGGGAGCCTGGGAAGTGGGGCCTTGGAGAGAAAGTGTGACACTGGTGAATGGGGGCTCGTGGAGAGAGTGTGTTGACTGGGGAAAGGGGGCTTGGGGAGAGAGGGAGACTGGGGACTGGGGGCTCGGGAGAAAGGGAGACTGGGGAATGGGCGATCGGGGAGAGAGCGAGACAGGAGAATGGGGGCTTGGGTGAGAGGGGGACTGGGAAATGGGGGCTCAGGGAGAGAGAGGGAGACTGGGGAATGAGGGCACGAGGAGAGAGTGGGAGGCTAGTGAATGGGGGCTCGGGGAGAGATGGAGACTTGGGAATGGGTGCTCGGGGACACAGGGAGACTGGGGAATGAGAGCTTGGTGTGTGAGAGAGACTGGGAAGTGGGGCCTTAGAGAGAAAGAGTGACACTGGGGAACGGGGGCTCGTGGAGAGAGTGTGGGACTGGCGAATGGAGGCTTGGGGAGAGAGGGAGACTGGGGACTGTGGGCTCGGGAGAGAGGGAGACTGGGGAATGGGCAATCGGGGAGAGAGCGAGACAGGAGAATGGGGGCTTGGGTGAGAGTGAGCCTGGGGAATGGGGGCTTGGGAGAGAGGGGGACTGGGAAACGGGGGCTCAGGGAGAGAGGGAGACTGGGGAATGGGGGCTCGAGGAGAGAGGAAGACTGGGGAATGGGGAGAGAGGAGTGAGGGACACTGGGGAATGGGGGCTTAGGGAGAGAGGGACACTGAGGAATAGTGGCTCAGGGAGAGAGGGAGACTGGGGAATGGAGGCTCGGGGAGAGTGGGAGTCTGGGCAATGTGGGCTCGGGGAGAGTGTGGGACACTGGGGAATGTGGGCGCGTGGAGAGAGTGGGAGGCTAGGGAATGGGGGCTCGGGGAGAGATAGAGTCTTGGGAATGGGCGTTCGGTGAGAGAGGGAGACTGGGGAATGGGGCCTTGGATAAAAATAAAGGAAGACTGGGGAATGGGTGCTCGAGGTGAGAGGGAGACTGGGAAATGGAGGCTCGGGGAGAGAGGCAGACTGGGGAATAGGTGCTCAAGGATAGAGGGAGACTGGGGAATGGGGGCTCGGGTAGAGAGAGGCAGACTGGGGAATTGTGGGTTGGGGAGTGAGTGGGAGACTGGGGAATGGTGGCTTGACGAGAGAGGGAGAATGAGGAATAGGTGCTCGAGGATAGAGGGCGACTGGGGAATGGGGATTCGCAGAGAGAGGGAGACTGGGGAATGGGTGCATGGGGAGAGAGAGGCCGACTTGGGAATGGGGGCTCAGGGAGAGAGGGAGGCTGTGGAATGGGGACTTGGATAAAAAGGGACGGCGACTGGGGAATGGGTGCTAGAGACGAGAGGGAGACTGGGGAATGGGGGCTCGTGGAGAGAGGCAGACTGGGGAATAGGTGCACGAGGATAGAGGGAGACTGGGGAATGGGGGCTCATGGAGAGTGAGACTGGGGAATGGGGGCTGGGGTAGAGAGAGGGAGACTGGGGAATGGGGGCTCGGGGAGAGAGGGAGATTGGGGAACGGGGGCTTGGATAAAAAGAGAGGGAGACTGGGGAGTGGGTGCTCAAGGAGAGAGGGAAACTGTGGAATGGGGGCTCGGGGATAGAGTGGGACACTGGGGAATGGGTGCTCGAAGAGAGAGGGAGACTGGGGAATGGGGGCTCGGGGAATGAGGGAGACTGGGCAATGGGGGCTTGGGGAGAAAGAGGGAGACTGGGGAATGGGGACTCATGTAGAGAGAGTGGGACTGGGGAGTGGGGGCTCAGGGAGAGAGTGAGACTGTGGAATGAGGAGAGAGGAGAGAGGGAGATTGGGGAATGGGTGCTTGGGAGAGAGGGAGACTGGGAATTGGAGGCTTGGGGAGAGAGGGAGACTGGGGAATGGGGGCTCGGGGAGAGAGTGAGCCTGGGGAAGGGGGAGAGAGGAGAGAGGGAGATTGGGGAATGGTGGCTTGGGGAGAGGGGGACACTGGGGAATGGGGGCTCAGGGAGAGAGGGAGACTGGTGAATGGGAGCTTGGTAATAGAGAGGGAGAGTGGGTAATGGGGGCTCAGGGAGAGTGGGAGACTGGGGAATGGGGTTTCGGGGAGAGTGTGGGAGACTGGGGAATGAGGGCTCGAGGAGAGAGTGGGTCTCTAGGGAATGGGGCTCGGTGAGAGATGGAGACTGGGGAATGGGGGTTCGGGGAGAGAGGGAGACTGGGGAATGAGGGATTGGGGAGAGAGAGGGAGACTGGGGAATGAGGGCACGTGGAGAGAGTGAGAGGCTAGTGAATGGGGGCTCGGGGAGAGATGGAGACCTGGGACTGGGTGCTCAGGGACATAGGGAGACTGGGGAATGAAAGCTTGGGGTGCGAGAGAGACTGGGAAGTGGGGCCTTGGAGAGAAAGAGTGACACTGGGGAATGGGGGCTCGTGGAGAGAGTGTGGGACTGGGGAATGGGGGCTTGGGAATAGAGGGAGACTAGGGACTGGGGGCTCGGGAGAGAGGGAGACGGGGGAATGGGCAATCGGGGAGAGAGCGAGACAGGAGAATGGGGGCTTGGTTGAGAGTGAGCCTGGGGAATGGGGGCTTGGGAGAGAGGGCGACTGGGAAATGGGGTCTCAGGGAGAGAGGGAGACTGGGGAATGGGGTCTCGAGGAGAGAGGGAGACTAGGGAATGGGGAGAGAGGAGTGAGGGAGATTGGGGAATGGGGGCTTAGGGAGAGAGGGACACTGGGGAATAGGGGCTCAGGGAGAGAGGGAGACTGGGGAATGGAGGCTCGGGGAGAGTGGGAGTCTGGGCAATGTGGGCTCGGGGAGAGTGTGGGACACTGGGGAATGTGGGCGCGTGGAGAGAGTGGGAGGCAAGGGAATGGGGGCTCGGGGAAAGATGGAGTCTTGGAAATGGACGTTCGGGGAGAGAGGGAGACTGGGGAATGGGGCCTTGGATAAAAATAAAGGGAGACTGGGGAATGGGTGCTCGAGGTGAGAGGGAGACTGTGTAATGGAGGCTCGGGGAGAGAGGCAGACTGGGGAATAGGTGCTCGAGGATAGAGGGAGACTGGGGAATGGGGGCTCGCAGAGAGAGGGAGACTGGGGAATGGGGGCTCGGGTAGAGAGAGTCAGACTGGGGAATTGTGGCTTGGGGAGTGAGTGGGAGACTGGGGAATGGGGGCTTGACGAGAGAGGGAGACTGAGGAATAGGTGCTCGAGGATAGAGGGCAACTGGGGAATGGGGATTCGCAGAGAGAGGGAGACTGGGGAATGGGTGCATGGGGAGAGAGAGGCAGACTTGGGAATGGGGGCTCGGGGAGAGAGGGAGACTGTGGAATGGGGACTTGGATAAAAGGGAGGGCGACTGGGGAATGGGTGCTGGAGGAGAGAGGGAGACTGGGGAATGGGGGCACGAGGAGAGAGGCAGACTGGGGAATAGGTGCACGAGGATAGAGGGAGACTGGGGAATGGGGGCTCGAGGACAGAGGGAGACTGGGGAATGGAGGCTCGGGTAGAGCGAGGAAGACTGGGGAATTGTGGCTTGGGGAGTGAGTGGGAGAATGGGGAATGGGTGCTTGACGAGAGAGGGAGACTGAGGAATATGTGCTCGAGGATAGAGGGCGACTGGGGAATGGGGATTCGCAGGGAGAGTGAGACTGGGGAATGGGGGCATGGGGAGAGAGAGGGAGACTGTGGAATGGGGATTGGATAAAAAGGGAGGGCGACTGGGGAATGGGTGCTAGAGGACAGAGGGAGACTGGGAAATGGGGGCTCGAGGAGAGAGGCAGACTGGGGAATAGGTGCTCGAGGATAGAGGGAGACTGGGGAATGGGGGCTCACGGAGAGAGAGAGACTGGGGAATGGGAGCTCGGGTAGAGAGAGGGAGACTGGGGAATGGGGGCATGGGGAGAGAGAGGGAGACTGTGGAATGGGGGCTCGGGGAGAGAGGGAGACTGTGGAATGGGGACTTGGATAATAAGGGAGGGCGACTGGGGAATGGGTGCTCGAGGAGCGAGGGAGGCTGGGATATGTGGGCTCATGGAGAGAGGGAGACTGGTTAATGGGGGCTCAGGGAAAGGGTGGGAGACTGGGGAATGGGGGCTCGAGGAGAGAGGGAGACAGAGGAATGGGACCTTGGATAAAAAGAGAGGGAGACTGGGGAATGGGTGCTCGAGGAGAGAGGGAGACTGAGGAATGGGACCTTGGATTTAAAGAGAGGGAGACTGGGGAATGGGTGCTCGAGGAGAGAGGGAGACTGGGGAATGGGGGCATGCGGATACTGAAGGAGACTGGGGAATGGGGCTTGGGGAGAGAGGGAGACTTGGGAATGGGCGCTCGGGAAGAGATGGAGATTGGTGAACGGGGGCTTTTGGAGTGGGGGAGACTGGGGAATGGGGGATTGTGGAGAGAGTGGGAGAGTGGGGAATGGGGGCTCGGGAAGAGAGGGAGAATGGGGAATGGGAGCTCAGGGAGAGAGGGAGTCTGTGAATGGGGGCTTCGGTAGAGAGAGGGAGACTGGGGAAGGGGGACTTGGGAAGAGCGAGGGATATTGGGGAATGGAGGCTTGGGGAGAGAGGGAGCATCGGCAATGGAGCATTGGATAATAAGAGAGGGAGCATGGGGAATGTGGGCTCGGGGAGAGAGCGAGACTGGGGAATGCGGGCTCACAGAAAGGAGGAGACTGGGGAATGGGGGCTCGTGGTGAGAGAGGGAGACTGGGGAATGGGGACTCAGGGAGAGAGAGGGAGAATGGGGAATGGGTGCTCAGGCAAAGAGTGGGAGGCTGGGGAATGGGGGATCAGGGAGAGAGGGAGACTGGGGGCTCAGGGAATGAGAGAGACTGGGGAATGGGGGCTCAGGGAGCGAGTGAGACTGGGGAATGAGGAGAGAGGAGAGACGGAGATTGGGGAATGGGTGCTTGGGAGAGAGGGAGACTGGGAATTGGAGCTCGGGGAGAGAGAGCGAGACTGGGGAATGGGGGCTTGGATAAAAAGAGAGGGAGACTGGGAAATGGGTGCTCGAGGAGAGAGGGAAACTGGGGAATGGGGGCTCGGGGAGAGAGTGGGAGACTGGGGAATGGGTGCTCGAGGAGAGAGGGAGACTGGGGAATGGGGGCTCGAGGAGAGAGGGAAACTGGGGAATGGGGGCTCGGGGAGAGAGTGGGAGACTGGGGAATGGGTGCTCGAGGAGAGAGGGAGACTGGGGAATGGGGGCTCGGGGAATGAGGGAGACTGGGCAATGGGGGCTTGGGGAGAAAGAGGGAGACTGGGGAATGGGGGCTCATGTAGAGAGAGTGGGACTGGGGATTGGGGGCTCAGGGAGAGAGTGAGACTGGGGAATGAGGAGAGAGGAGAGAGGGAGATTGGGGAATGGTTGCTTCGGAGAGAGGGAGACTGGGAATTGAAGGCTCGGGGAGAGAGGGAGACTCGGGAATGGGGGCTCGGGGAGAGAGGGAGACTGGGGAATGGGGAGAGAGGAGAGAGGGAGATTGGCGAATGGCGGCTTGGGGAGAGAGGGACACTGGGGAATGGGGGCTCAGGGAGAGAGGGAGACTGGGGAGTGGGTGCTCGGGGATAGAGAGGGAGACTGGGTAATGGGGGCTCAGGGAGAGTGGGAGACAGGGGAATGTGGTTTCGGGGAGAGTGTGGGAGACTGGGGAATGAGGGCTCGGGGAGAGGGTGGGACGCTAGGGAACGGGGGCTCGGTGAGAGATGGAGACTGGGGAATGGGGGTTCGGGGAGAGAGGGAGACTGGGAAATGATGGATCGGGGAGAGAGAGGGAGACTGGGGAATGGGGGTGAGTGGAGAGAGTGGAAGGCTAGTGAATGGGGGCTCGGGGAGAGATGGAGACTTGGGAATGGGTGCTCGGGGATATAGGGAGGCTGGGGAATGAGAGCTTGGGGTGTGAGGGAGACTGGGAAGTGGGGCCTTGGAGAGAAAGAGTGACACTGGGGAATGGGGCTCGTGGAGAGAATGTGGGACTGGGGAATGGGGGCTTGGGGATAGAGGGAGACTGGGGACTGGGGGCTCGGGAGAGAGGGAGACTGGGGAATGGGCGATCGGGAAGAGAGCGAGACAGGAGAATGGGGGCTTGGGTGAGAGTGAGCCTGGGGAATGGCGGCTTGGGAGAGAGGGGGACTGGGAAATGGGGGCTCAGGGAGAGAGGGAGACTGGGGAATGGGGAGAGAGGAGTGAGGGAGATTGGGGAATGGGGGTTTAGGGAGAGAGGGACACTGGGGAATGGGGGCTCAGGGAGAGAGGGAGACTGGGGAATGGAGGCTCGGGGAGAGTGGGAGTCTGGGCAATGTGGGCTCGGGGACGTTGTGGGACACTGGGGAATGAGGGCGCGTGGAGAGAGTGGGAGGCTAGGGAATGGGGACTCTGGGAGAGATGGAGACTTGGGAATGGGGGTTCGGTGAGAGAGGGAGACTGGGGAATGGGGCCTTGGATAAAAATTAAGGGAGTCTGGGGAGTGGGTGCTCGAGGTGAGAGGGAGACTGGGTAATGGAGGCTCGGGGAGACAGGCAGACTGGGGAATAGGTGCTCGAGGACAGAGGGAGACTGGGGAATGGGGGCTCACGGAGAGAGTGAGACTGGGGAATGGGGGCTCGGGTAGAGAGAGGGAGACTTGGGAATTGTGGCTTGGGGAGTGAGTGGGAGACTGGGGAATGGGGGCTTGACGAGCGAGGGAGACTGAGGAATAGGTGCTCGAGGATAGAGGGCAACTGGGGAATGGGGATTCGCAGAGAGAGGGAGCCTGGGGAATGGGGGCATGGGGAGAGAGAGGGAGACTGGGGAATGGGGGCTCGGGGAGAGAGGGAGACTGTGGATTGGGGACTTGGATAAAATGGGAGGGCGACTGGGGAATGGGTGCTAGAGGAGAGGGAGACTGGGGAATGGGGGCTCGAGGAGAGAGGCAGACTGGGGAATAGGTGCACGAGGATAGAGGGAGACTGGGGAATGGGGGCTCATGGAGAGAGAGAGACTGGGGAATGGGGCTCGGGTAGAGAGAGGGAGAATGGGGATTGGGGGCTCGGGGAGAGAGAGGGAGACTGCGGAAAGGGGGCTTGGGGAGAGAGTAGGAGACTGGGGAATGAGAGCTCGGACAGAGAGTGGGAGGCTGGGTAATGGGTGCTCGGGGAGAGAGTGGGAGACTGGGGAATGGGGCTCGGGGAGAGAGGGAGACTGGGGAATGGGGGCTTTGCATTGAGTACGAGTTGGGAATCTGGGCTCGGGGAGAGAGGGAGACTGGCGAATGTGGGCTTCTGGAGAGAGTGGGAGACTGGGGAATGGGTGGTCGGGGAGCGAGTGGGAGTCTGGGGAATGGGTGCTCGAGGAGAGAGGGAGACTGGGGAATGGGGTCACGTGGAGAGAGTGGGAGGCTAGTGAATGGGGGCTCGGGGAGAGATGGAGACTTGGGAATGTGCGCTCGGGGACATAGGGCGACTGGGGAATAAGAGCTTGGGGTGTGAGGGAGACTGGGAAGTGGGGCCTTGGAGAGAAAGAGTGACAATGGTGAATGGGGGCTCGTGGAGAGAGTGTGGGACTGGGGAAAGGGGGCTTGGGGAGAGAGGGAGACTGGGGACAGGGGGCTCGGGAGAGAGGGAGACTGGGGAATGGGCGATTGGGGAGAGAGGGAGACAGGAGAATGGAGGCTTGGGTGAGAGTGAGCCTGGGGAATGGGGGCTTGGGAGAGAGGGGGACTGGGAAATGGGGGCTCAGGGAGAGAGGGAGACTGGGGAATGGGGGCTCGAGGAGAGAGGGAGACGGGGGAATGGGGAGAGAGGAGTGAGGGAGACTAGGGAATGGGGGCTTCGGGAGAGAGGGACACTGGGGAATGGGGGCTCAGGGAAAGAGGGAGACTGGGGATTGGAGGCTCGGGGAGAGTGGGAGACTGGGCAATGGGGGCTCGGGGAGAGTGTGGGAGACTGGGGAATGAGGGCACGTGGAGAGAGTGGGAGGCTAGGGAATGGGGGCTCGGGGAGAGATGGAGTCTTAGGAATGGGGTTTCAGGGAGAGAGGGAGACTGGGGAATGGGGCCTTGGATAAAAATAAAGGGAGACTGGGGAATTGGTACTCGACGTGAGAGGGAGACTGGGTAATGGAGGCTCGGGGAGAGAGGCAGACTGGGGAATAGCTGCTCGAGGACAGAGGGAGACTGGGGAATGGGGGCTTGGGTAGAGAGAGGGAGACTGGGGAATTGTGGCTTGGGGAGTGAGTGTGAGAATGGGAATGGGGGCTTGACGAGAGAGGGAGACTGAGGAATATGTGCTCGAGGATAGAGGGCGACTGGGGAGTGGGGGCATGGGGAGAGAGAGGGATACTGGGGAATGGGGGCTCGGGGAGAGAGGGAGACTGTGGAATGGGGACTTGGATAAAAAGGGAGGGCGACTGGGGAATGGGTGCTAGAGGAAAGAGGGAGACTGGGGAATGGGGGCTTGAGGAGAGAGTTAGACTGGGGAATAGGTGCTCGAGGATAGAGGGAGACTGGGGAATGGGGGCTCACGGAGAGAGAGAGACTGGGGAATGGGAGCTCCAGTAGAGAGAGGGAGACTGGGGAATGGGAGCTCCGGGAGAGAGAGGGAGACTGCGGAAAGGGGGCTCGGGGAGAGAGTAGGAGACTGGGGAATGAGAGATCGGACAGAGAGTGGAAGGCTGGGGAATAGGTGCCCGGGGAGAGAGTGGGAGACTGGGGAATGGGGCTCGGGGAGAGAGGGAGACTGGGGAATGGGGGCTCTGGAGTGAGTTCGACTTGGGAATCTGGGCTCGGGGAGAGAGGGAGAATGGTGAATGTGGGCTTCTGGAGAGAGTGGAAGACTGGGTAATGGGTGGTCGGGGAGAGAGTGGGTGACTGGGGAATGGGTGCTCGAGGAGAGAGGGAGACTGGGGAATGGGGGCGTGTGGCGAGAGTGGGAGGCTAGTGAATGGGGGCTCAGGGAGAGAGGGAGACTGGGGAATGGGGGCTCGGGGAATGAGTGGTAGACTGGGGAATGGGGACTCTAGGAGAGAGGGAGACTGGGGAATGGGTGCTCGAGGAGAGAGGGAGTCTAGTTAATGGGGGCTCAGGGAAAGGGTGGGAGACTGGGGAATGGGGGCTCGAGGAGAGAGGGAGACTGAGGAATGGGACCTTTATAAAAAGAGAGGGAGACTGGGGAATGGGTGCTCGAGGAGAGAGGGAGACTGGGGAATGGGGGCTTGCGGATACTGAGGGAGACTGGGGAATGGGGCTTGGGGAGAGAGGGAGACTTGGGAATGGGGCACGGGAAGAGATGGAGATTGGTGAATGGGGGCTTTTGGAGTGAGGGAGACTGGGGAATGGGGGACTGGGGAGAGAGTGGGAGAGTGGGGAATGGGGGCTCGGGGAGGGAGGGAGAATGGGGATGGGGGCTCAGGGAGAGAGGGAGTCTGTGAATGGGGGCTTCGGTAGAGAGAGGGAGACTGGGGAAGGGGGACTTGGGGAGAGCGAGGGATATTGGGGAATGGAGGCTTGGGGAGAGAGGGAGCATCAGCAATGGAGCATTGGATAATAAGAGAGGGAGCATGGGGAATGTGGGCTCGGGGAGAGAGGGAGTGTGGGGAATGGGGACTCGGGGAGAGAGAGCGAGACTGGGGAATGCGGGCTCACAAAAAGGAGGAGACTGGGGAATGGGGGCTCGTGGTGAGAGAGGGAGACTGGGGAATGGGGGCTCAGGGAGAGAGAGGGAGAATGGGGAATGGGTGCTCGGGCACAGAGTGGGAGGCTGGGGAATGGGGGCTCAGGGCAGAGAGGGAGACTGGGGAATCTGGGCTCGGGGAGAGAGGGAGACAGGCGAATGTGGGCTTCTGGAGAGAGTTGGAGAGTGGGAAATGGGTGGTCGGGGAGAGATTGGCAGACTGGGGAATGGGGGCTCGAGGAGAGAGGGAGACTGGGGAATGGGGGCTCGAGGAGAGAGGGAGACTGAGGAATGGGGGCTCGGGGAGAGAGAGCGAGACTGGGGAATGGGGGCTTGGATAACAAGAGAGGGAGACTGGGGAATGGGTGCTCGAGGAGAGAGGGAAACTGGGGAATGGGGGCTCGGGGAGAGAGTGGGAGACTGGGGAACATATATATTAGAAACGCTGCCTACGGAGGGTACGGTCCATCATCAAAGACCCTACCCACCCCAGCCACAGTCTGTTCGCCCTCCTACCATCTGGAAGACGCTACAGATGCATTCGCACCTGTACGACCAGATTTAGGAACAGGTTCTTTCCCAGGGCAGTCATCCTACTGAACTCCACAAATAAACACTAAAGCCTGCACATCTGCTGATGCACTTTATTATGGACATAATTATGCTAATATATATGTACAAATGTATGTTGAAATGTTTAAGTGTCCTAATCCAAATTGTACGCTCTCGGGAGCCGCAAGCCTACATGTCGTTGTACTGCACTTGTGCACTAACAATGACAATAAAAAAAAAAAGTTGATTTGAATGGGTGCTCGAGGAGAGAGGGAGACTGGGGAATGGGGGCTCGGGGAATGAGGGAGACTGGCGAATGAGGGCTCGGGATGTGAGGGAGACTGGGCAATGGGGGCTTGGGGAGAAAGAGGGAGACTGGGGAATGGGGGCTCATGTAGAGAGAGTGAGACTGGGGAATGGGGGCTCAGGGAGAGAGTGGGAGACTGGGGAACATATATATTAGAAACGCTGCCTACGGAGGGTACGGTCCATCATCAAAGACCCTACCCACCCCAGCCACAGTCTGTTCGCCCTCCTACCATCTGGAAGACGCTACAGATGCATTCGCACCTGTACGACCAGATTTAGGAACAGGTTCTTTCCCAGGGCAGTCATCCTACTGAACTCCACAAATAAACACTAAAGCCTGCACATCTGCCGATGCACTTTATTATGGACATAATTATGCTAATATATATGTACAAATGTATGTTGAAATGTTTAAGTGTCCTAATCCAAATTGTACGCTCTCGGGAGCCGCAAGCCTACATGTCGTTGTACTGCACTTGTGCACTAACAATGACAATAAAAAAAAAAAGTTGATTTGAATGGGTGCTCGAGGAGAGAGGGAGACTGGGGAATGGGGGCTCGGGGAATGAGGGAGATTGGCGAATGAGGGCTCGGGGTGTGAGGGAGACTGGGCAATGGGGGCTTGGGGAGAAAGAGGGAGACTGGGGAATGGGGGCTCATGTAGAGAGAGTGGGACTGGGGAATGGGGGCTCGGGGATAGAGAGGGAGACTGGGAAATGGGGGCTCAGGGCGAGTGGGAGACTGGGGAATGGGGTTTCGGGGAGAGTGTGGGTGAATGGGGAATGAGGGCTCGGGGAGAGTGTGAGACGCTAGGGAATGGGGGCTCGGTGAGAGATGGAGACTGCGGAATGGGGGCTCGGGGAGAGAGGGAGACTGGGGAATGAGGGCTCGGGGAGAGAGAGTGAGACTGGGGAATGAGGGTGCGTGGGGAGAGTGGGAGGCTCGTGAATGGGGGCTCGGGGAGAGATGGAGACTTGGGAATGGGTGCTCGGGGACATAGGGAGACTGGGGACTGAGAGCTTGGGGTGTGAAGGAGACTGGGAAGTGGGGCCTTGGAGAGAAAGAGTGACACTGGGGAATGGCGGCTCGTGGAGTGAGTGTGGGACTGGGGAATAGGGGCTTGGGGAGAGAGGGAGACTGGGGACTGGGGGCTCGGGATAGAGGGAGACTGGGGAATGGGCGATCGGGGAGAGAGCGAGACAGGAGAATGGGGGCATGGGTGAGAGTGAGCCTTGGGAATGGGGGCTTTGTAGAGAGGGAGACTGGGAAATGGGGGCTCAGGAAGAGAGGGAGACTGGGGAAAGGGGGCTCGGGGAGAGAGTAGGAGACTGGGGAATGAGAGCTCGGACGGAGAGTGGGAGGCTGGGGAATGGGTGCTCGGGGAAAGAGGGAGACTGGGGAATGGTGGCTCGGGGAGAGAGGGAGACTGGGGAATGGGGGCTCGGGAGAGAGAGGGAGACTGCGGAAAGGGGGCTCGGGGAGAGAGTAGGAGACTGGGGAATGAGAGCTCGGACAGAGAGTGGGAGACTGGGGAATGGGGCTCGGGGAGAGAGGGAGACTGGGGAATGGGGGCTCTGGAGTGAGTACGACTTGGGAATCTGGGCTCGGGGAGAGAGGGAGACTGGCGAATGTGAGCTTCTGGAGAGAGTGGGAGACTGGGGAATGGGTGGTTGGGGAGAGAGTGGGAATCTGGGCAATCGGTGCTCGAGGAGAGAGGGAGACTGGGGTATGGGGGCTCGAGGAGAGAGGCAGACTGGGGAATAGGTGCTCGAGGATAGAGGGAGACTGGGGAATGGGGGCTCACGGAGAGAGAGAGACTGGGGATGGGGGCTCGGGTAGAGAGAGGGAGACTGGGGAATGGGGGCTCACGGAGAGAGAGAGACTGGGGAATGGGGGCTCGGGTAGAGACAGGGAGACTGGGGAATGGGGGCTCAGGAGAGAGAGCGAGACTGCGGAAAGGGGGCTCGGGGAGAGAGTAGGAGACTGGGGAATGAGAGCTCGGACAGAGAGTGGGAGGCTGGGGAATGGGTGCTCGGGGAAAGAGGGAGACTGGGGAATGGGGGCTCGGGGAGAGAGGGAGACTGGGGAATGGGGGCTCGGGAGAGAGAGGGTGACTGCGGAATGGGGGCTCGGGGAGAGAGTAGGAGACTGGGGAATGAGAGCTCGGACAGAGAGTGGGAGACTGGGGAATGGGGCTCGGGGAGAGAGGGAGACTGGGGAATGGGGGCTCTGGAGTGAGTACGACTTGGGAATCTGGGCTCGGGGAGAGAGGGAGACTGGCGAATGTGAGCTTCTGGAGAGAGTGGGAGACTGGGGAATGGGTGGTCGGGGAGAGAGTGGGAGACTGGGGAATGGGTGCTCGAGGAGAGAGGGAGACTGGGGAATGGTTGCTCGGGGAGAGAGGGAGACTGGGGATTGGGGGCTCGGGGAATGAGTGGTAGACTGGGGAATGGGGGCTCGGGGAGAGAGGGAGACTGGGGAATATGTGCTCGAGGAGAGAGGGAGGCTGTGATATGTGGGCACGTGGAGAGAGGGAGACCGGGTAATGGGGGCTCAGGGAGAGGGTGGGAGACTGGGGAATGGGGGCTCGAGGAGAGAGGGAGACTGAGTAATGGGACCTTGGAGAAAATAGAGGGAGACTGGGGAATGGTTGCTCGAGGAGAGACGGAGACTGGGGAATGGGGGCTCGGGGAGTGGGTGGGAGACTGGGGAATGGGAGATTGTGGATACTGAGGGAGACTGGGGAAAGGGGCTTGGGGAGAGAGGGAGACTTGGGAATGGGGGTTCGGGAAGAGATGGAGATTGGTGAATGGGGGCTTTTGGAGTGAGGGAGACTGGGGAATGGGGGATTGGGGAGAGAGTGGGAGAGTGGGGAATGGGGGCTCGGGGAGAGAGCAAGAATTGGGAATGGGGGCTCAGGGAGAGAGGGAGTCTGTGAATGGGGGCTTCGGTAGAGAGAGTGAGACAGGGGAATGGGGACTTGGGGAGAGCAAGGGATATTGGGGAATGGAGGCTTGGGGGTAGAGGGAGCATCGGCAATGGAGCATTGGATAATTAGAGAGGGAGCATGGGGAATGTGGGCTCGGGGATAGAGGGAGACTGGGGAATGGATTCTTGGGGAGAGAGGGAGACTGGGGAAATTGGGCTCGAGGAGAGAGGGAGACTGGGGAATGGGGGCTTGGCGGACAGATTGGGAGACTGGTGAATGGGGTCTCCGGGAGAGAGGGGGACTTGGGAATGGGTTCGTGGAGTGAGGGTCATTGGGCATGTGGCTTGGGGAGTGAGGGAGACTGGGGACGGGGGCTCGGGGAGAGAGGGAGTCTGGGGAATAATGGCTCGGGTAGTGAGGGTGACTGGGGAATGGGGGCTCGGGGAGAGAGTGGGAGTCTGGGGAATGGGGGCTCGGTGAGTGATGGAGCCTGGGGAATGGGGGCTCGGGGAGAGAGGAAGACTTGTGAATCGGGGCTCAAGGAGAGAGAGGGAGACGGGAATGGGGGCTTGGGGTGAGATGGAGACTGGGGAATGGGGGCTCGGGGTGAGAGGGAGACTGGGGAATGGGGGCTTGGCTTAAGAGTGAGAGACTGGGGAATGGGGGCTTGGGGAGAGAGTGGGATACTGGGGAACATGCGCTTGGGGAGACAGAGGGAGACAGGGGAATAGGGTATTGAGGAGAGATGGAGACTGGGGAATGTCGGCTAAAGGGGAGAGGGAGATTGAAAAATGGGGGCGTGGATTGTGAGCAGGAGACTGGGGAATGGGGGCTCGGGGAAAAAGGGAGGCTGGCGAATGGGGGCTTGGGGAGAGTGGGAGACTGGGGAATTGGGGCTCGGGGAGAGAGTGGGAGACTGGGGATTGGGGTCTCGCGGTAAGAGTGGGTGTTGTGTCTGTGTGTTAATAGAGACACTGAAGAAAGGAGTTGGTTTCACAGATGTTTACTGAACAAAGTCTGGAGGGGAACTAACTGATACAGCAAAATATACAGGCATATATAGCCCGAGTGGCCATTACCGGCATTACAGTACACAGGGGGCTCTTAAAGGCACATACACTGCAGTGGGAGACTGGGGAATGGGGGCTTGGGGAGAGAGTAGGAGACTGGGAAATGGGTGCTCGGTTAGAAAGATGGTGTCTGGGGAATGGCGTTTCGGGGTGAGAGTTGGAGACTGGGGAATGGGGGCTCAGGGAGAGAGGGAGTCTGGGGAATGTGGGATAGGTAGAGTGGGGGAGACTGGGGAATGAGGGCTCGGGGAATGAGGGAGACTGGGCAATGGGGGCTTGGGGAGAAAGAGGGAGACTGGGGAATGGGGGCTCATGTAGAGAGAGTGGGACTGGGATGGGGGCTCAGGGAAAGAGTGAGACTGGGGAATGAGGAGAGAGGAGAGAGGGAGATTGGGGAATGGGTGTTTGGGAGAGAGGGAGACTGGGAATTGGGGGCTCGGGGAGAGAGGGGGACTGGGGAATGGGGAGAGAGGAGAGAGGGAGATAGGGGAATGGGGGCTTGGGGAGAGAGGGACACTGTGGAATGGGGACTCAGGGAGAGAGGGAAACTGGGGAATGGGGGCTCGGGGATAGAGAGGGAGACTGGGGAATGGGGGCTCAGGGAGAGTGGGAGACTGGGGAATGGTGTTTCGGGGAGAGTGTGGGAGAATGGGGAATGAGGGCTCGGGGAGAGTGTGGGACGCTAGGGAATGGGGGCTCGGTGAGAGATGGAGACTGGGGAATGGGGCTCGGGGAGAGAGGGAGACTGGGGAATGAGGGCTCGGGGAGAGAGAGTGAGACTGGGGAATGATGGCGCGTGGAGAGAGTGGGAGGCTTGTGAATGGGGGCTCGGGGAGAGATGGAGACTTGGGAATGGGTGCTCGGGGACATAGGGAGACTGGGGAATGAGAGCTTGGGGTGTGAAGGAGACTGGGAAGTGGGGACTTGGAGAGAAAGAGTGACACTGGGGAATGGCGGCTCGTGGAGCAAGTGTGGGACTGGGGAATAGGGGCTTGGGGAGAGAGGGAGACTGGGGACTGGGGGCTCGGGAGAGAGCGAGACTGGGGAATAGGCGATCGGGGAGAGAGCGAGCCAGGAGAATGGGGGCTTGGGTGAGGGTGAGCCTCGGGAATGGGGGCTTTGCAGAGAGGGGGACTGGGAAATGGGGGCTCAGGAAGAGAGGGAGACTGGGGAATGGGGGCTCAAGGAGAGAGGGAGACTGGGGAATGGGGAGAGAGGAGAGAGGGAGACTGGGGAATGGGGGCTTAGGGAAAGCGGGACACTGGGGAATGGGGGCTCAGGGAGAGTGGGAGACTGGGGAATGGAGGCTCGGGGAGAGTGCGAGACTGGGCAATCGGGGCTCGGGGAGAGTGTGGGACACTGGGGAATGAGGGCGTGTGGAGAGAGTGGGAGGCTATGGAATGGGGGCTCGGGGAGAGATGGAGTCTTGGGAATGGGGGTTCGGGGAGAGAGGGAGACTGGGGAATGAGGACTTGGATAAAAATAAAGGGAGACTGGGGAATGGGTGCTCGAGGTGAGAGGGAGACTGGGTAATGGAGGCTCGGGGAGAGAGGCAGACTGGGGAATAGGTTCTCGAGGATAGAGGGAGACTGTGGAATGGGGGCTCATGGAGAGAGGGAGGCTGGGGAATGGGGGCTCGGGTAGAGAGAGGGAGACTGGGGAATTGTGGCTTGGGAAGTGAGTGGGAGACTGGGGAATGGGGGCATGATGAGAGAGGGAGATTGAGGAATAGGTGCTCGAGGATAGAGGGCGACTGGGGAATGGGGATTCGCAGAGAGAGGGAGACTGGGGAATGGGGGCATGGGGAGAGAGATGGATACTGGGGAATGGGGGCTCAGGGACAGAGGGAGACTGTGGAATGGGGACTTGGATAAAAAGGGAGGGCAACTGGGGAATGGGTGCTAGAGGAGAGAGGGAGACTGGGGAATGGGGGCTCGAGGAGAGAGGCAGACTGGGGAATAGGTGCTCGAGGATAGAGGGAGACTGGGGAATGGGGGCTCACGGAGAGAGAGAAACTGGGGAATGGGGGCTCGGGTAGAGAGAGGGAGACTGGGGAATGGGGGCTCACGGAGAGAGAGAGACTGGGGAATGGGGGCTCGGGTAGAGACAGGGAGACTGGGGAATGGGGGCTCGGGAGAGAGAGCGAGACTGCAGAAAGGGGGCTCGGGGAGAGAGTAGGAGACCGGGGAATGAGAGCTCGGACAGAGAGTGGGAGGCTGGGGAATGGGTGCTCGGGGAAAGAGGGAGACTGGGGAATGGTGGCTCGGGGAGAGAGGGAGACTGGGGAATGGGGGCTCGGGAGAGAGAGGGAGACTGCGGAAAGGGGGCTCGGGGAGAGAGTAGGAGACTGGGGAATGGGGCTCGGGGAGAGAGGGAGACTGGGGAATGGGGGCTCTGGAGTGAGTACGACTTGGGAATCTGGGCTCGGGGAGAGAGGGAGACTGGCGAATGTGAGCTTCTGGAGAGAGTGGGAGACTGGGGAATGGGTGGTCGGGGAGAGAGTGGGAGACTGGGGAATGGGTGCTCGAGGAGAGAGGGAGACTGGGGAATGGTTGCTCGGGGAGAGAGGGAGACTGGGGATTGAGGGCTCGGGGAATGAGTGGTAGACTGGGAATATGGGCTCGAGGAGAGAGGGAGACTGAGGAATATGTGCTCGAGGAGAGAGGGAGGCTGTGATATGTGGGCTCGTGCAGAGAGGGAGACTGGGTAATGGGGGCTCAGGGAGAGGGTGGGAGACTGGGGAATGGGGGCTCGAGGAGAGAGGGAGACTGAGGAATGGGACCTTGGAGAACATAGAGGGAGACTGGGGAATGGTTGCTCGAGGAGAGACGGAGACTGGGGAATGGGGGCTCGGGGAGTGGGTGGGAGACTGGGGAATGGGGGCTTGTGGATACTGAGGGAGACTGGGGAATGGGGCTTGGGGAGAGAGGGAGACTGGGAATGGGGGTTCGGGAAGAGATGGAGATTGGTGAATGGGGGATTTTGGAGTGAGGGAGATTGGGAATGGGGGATTGGGGAGAGAGTGGGAGAGTGGGGAATGGGGGCTCGGGGAGAGAGCGAGAATTGGGAATGGGGGCTCAGGGAGAGAGGGAGTCTGTGAATGGGGGCTTCGGTAGAGAGAGTGAGACTGGGGAATGGGGACTTGGGGAGAGCAAGGGATATTGGGGAATGGAGGCTTGGTGGGAGAGGGAGCATCGGCAATGGAGCATTGGATAATTAGAGAGGGAGCATGGGGAATGTGGGCTCGGGGATAGAGGGAGACTGGGGAATGGATTCTTGGGGAGAGAGGGAGACTGGGGAAATTGGGCTCGAGGAGAGAGGGAGACTGGGGAATGGGGGCTAGGCGGACAGATTGGGAGACTGGTGAATGGGGTCTCCGGGAGAGAGGGGGACTTGGGAATGGCTTCGTGGAGTGAGGGTCATTGGGCATGTGGCTTGGGGAGTGAGGGAGACTGGGGACGGGGGCTCGGGGAGAGAGGGAGTCTGGGGAATAATGGATGGGGAGTGAGGGTGACTGGGGAATGGGGGCTCGGGGAGAGAGTGGGAGTCTGGGGAATGGGGGCTCAGTGAGTGATGGAGTCTGGGGAATGGGGGCTCGGGGAGAGAGGAAGATTTTGAATCGGGGCTCGAGGAGAGAGAGGGAGATGGGAATGGAGGCTTGGGGTGAGATGGAGACTGGGGAATGGGGGCTCGGGGTGAGAGGGAGACTGGGGAATGGGGACTTGGCTTAAGAGTGAGAGACTGGGGAATGGGGGCTTGGGGAGAGAGTGGGATACTGGGGAACATGCGCTTGGGGAGACAGAGGGAGACAGGGGAATAGGGTATTGAGGAGAGATGGAGACTGGGGAATGTCGGCTAAAGGGGAGAGGGAGATTGAAAAATGGGGGCGTGGATTGTGAGCAGGAGACTGGGGAATGGGGGCTCGGGGAAAAAGGGAGACTGGCGAATGGGGGCTTGGGGAAAGTGGGAGACTGGGGAATTGGGGCTCGGGGAGAGAGTGGGAGACTGGGGATTGGGGTCTCGCGGTAAGAGTGGGTGTTGTGTCCGTGTGTTAATAGAGACACTGAAGACAGGAGTTGGTTTCACAGATGTTTACTGAACAAAGTCTGGAGGGGAACTAACTGATACAGCAAAATATACAGGCATATATAGCCCGAGTGGCCATTACTGGCATTACAGTACACAGGGGGCTCTTAAAGGCACATACACTACAGTGGGAGACTGGGGAATGGGGGCTTGGGGAGAGAGTAGGAGACTGGGAAATGGGTGCTCGGTTAGAAAGATGGTGTCTGGGGAATGGCGTTTCGGGGTGAGAGTTGGAGACTGGGGAATGGGGGCTCAGGGAGAGAGGGAGTCTGGGGAATGTGGGCTAGGTAGAGTGGGGGAGACTGGGGAATGAGGGCTCGGGGAATGAGGGAGACTGGGCAATGGGGGCTTGGGGAGAAAGAGGGAGACTGGGGAATGGGGGCTCATGTAGAGAGAGTGGGACTGGGAATGGGGGCTCAGGGAGAGAGTGAGACTGGGGAACGAGGAGAGAGGAGAGAGGGAGATTGGGGAATGGGTGTTTGGGAGAGAGGGAGACTGGGAATTGGGGGCTCGGGGAGAGAGGTAGGCTGGGGAATGGGGGCTCGGGGAGAGAGGGGGACTGGGGAATGGGGAGAGAGGAGAGAGGGAGATAGGGGAATGGGTGCTTGGGGAGAGAGGGACACTGTGGAATGGGGGCTCAGGGAGAGAGGGAGACTGGGGAATGGGGGCTCAGGGATAGAGAGGGAGACTGGGTAATGGGGGCTTAGGGAGAGTGGGAGACTGGGGAATGGGGTTTCGGGGAGAGTGTGGGAGAATGGGGAATGAGGGCTCGGGGAGAGTGTGGGACGCTAGGGAATGGGGGCTGGGTGAGAGATGGAGACTGGGGAATGGGGGCTCGGGGAGAGAGGGAGACTGGGGAATGAGGGCTCGGGGAGAGAGAGTGAGACTGGGGAATGAGGGCGCGTGGAGAGAGTGGGAGGCTAGTGAATGGGGGCTCGGGGAGAGATGGAGACTTGTGAATGGGTGCTCGGGGACATAGGGAGACTGGGGAATGAGAGCTTGGGGTGTGAAGGAGACTGGGAAGTGGGGCCTTGGAGAGAAAGAGTGACACTGGGGAATGGCGGCTCGTGGAGTGAGTGTGGGACTGGGGAATAGGGGCTTGGGGAGAGAGGGAGACTGGGGACTGGGGGCTCGGTAGAGAGCGAGACTGGGGAATAGGCGATCGGGGAGAGAGTGAGACAGGAGAATGGGGGCTTGGGTGAGGGTGAGCCTCGGGAATGGGGGCTTTGTAGAGAGGGGGACTGGGAAATGGGGGATCAGGAAGAGAGGGAGACTGGGGAATGGAGGCTCGAGGAGAGAGGGAGACTGGGGAATGGGGAGAGAGGAGTGAGGGAGACTGGGGAATGGGGGCTTAGGGAAAGTGGGACACTGGGGAATGGGGGCTCAGGGAGAGTGGGAGACTGGGGAATGGAGACTCAGGGAGAGTGGGAGACTGGGCAATGGGGGCTCGGGGAGAGTGTGGGACACTGGGGAATGAGGGCGTGTGGAGAGAGTGGGAGGCTAGGGAATGGGGGCTCGGGGAGAGATGGAGTCTTGGGAATGGGGGTTCGGGGAGAGAGGGAGACTGGGGAATGAGGACTTGGATAAAAATAAAGGGAGACTGGGGAATGGGGGCTCAGGGAGAGAAGGAGACTGTGGAATGGGGACTTGGATAAAAAGGGAGGGCAGCTGGGAAATGGGTGCTAGAGGAGAGAGGGAGACTGGGGAATGGGGGCTCGAGGAGAGAGGCAGACTGGGGAATAGGTGCTCGAGGATAGAGGGAGACTGGGGAATGGGGGCTCACAGAAAGAGAGAGACTGGGGAATGGGGGCTCGGGTAGAGAGAGGGAGACTGGGGCATGGGGGCTCACTGAGAGAGAGAGACTGGGGAATGGGGGCTCGGGTAGAGACAGGGAGATGGGGGAATGGGGGCTCGGGAGAGAGAGCGAGACTGCGGAAAGGGGGCTCGGGGAGAGAGTAGGAGACTGGGGAATGAGAGCTCGGACAGAGAGTGGGAGGCTGGGGAATGGGTGCTCGGGGAGAGAGGGAGACTGGGGAATGGGGGCTCGGGGAGAGAGGGAGACTGGGGAATGGGGCTCAGGAGAGAGAGGGATACTGCGGAAAGGGGGCTCGGGGAGAGAGTAGGAGACTGGGGAATGAGAGCTCGGACAGAGTGTGGGAGACTGGGGAATGGGGCTCGGGGAGAGAGGGAGACTGGGGAATGGGGCTCTGGAGTGAGTACGACTTGGGAATCTGGACTCGGGGAGAGAGGGAGACTGGCGAATGTGAGCTTCTGGAGAGAATGGGAGACTGGGGAATGGGTGGTCGGAGAGAGAGTGGGAGACTGGGGAATGGGTGCTCGAGGAGAGAGGGAGACTGGGGAATGGTTGCTCGGGGAGAGAGGGAGACTGGGGATTGGGGAGAGAGAAGAGAGGGAGATAGGGGAATGGGGGCTTGGGGAGAGAGGGACACTGTGGAATGGGGGCTCAGGGAGAGAGGGAGACTGGGGAATGGTGGCTCGGGGATAGAGGGAGACTGGGTAATGGGGGCTCAGGGAGTGTGGGAGAATGGGGAATGAGGGCTTGGGGAGAGAGAGGGAGACTGGGGAATGAGGGCACGTGGAGAGAGTGGGATGCTAGGGAATGGGGCTCGGTGAGAGATGGAGACTGGGGAATGGGGGTTCGGGGAGAGAGGGAGACTGGGGAATCAGGGCTCGGGGAGAGAGAGGGAGACTGGGGAATGAGGGCACGTGGAGAGAGTGGGAGGCTAGTGAATGGGGGCTCGGGGAGTGATGGAGACTTGGGAATGGGTGCTCGGGGACATAGGGAGACTGGGGAATGAGAGCTTGGGGTATGAGGGAGACTGGGAAGTGGGGCCTTGGAGAGAAAGAGTGACATTGGGGAATGGGGCTCGTGGAGTGAGTGTGGGACTGGGGAATGGGGGCTTGGGGAGAGATGGAGACTGGGGACTGGGGGCTCGGGAGAGAGGGAGACTGGGGAATGGGCGATCGTGGAGAGAGCGAGGCAGGAGAATGGGGGCTTGGGTGAGAGTGAGCCTGGGGAATGGGGGCTTGGTAGAGAGGGGGACTGGGAAATGGGGGCTCAGGGAGAGAGGGAGACTGGGGAATGGGGGCTCGAGGAGAGAGGAAGACTGGGGAATGGAGGCACGGGGAGAGTGGGAGACTGGGCAATAGGGTCTCGGGGTGACTGTGGGACACTGGGGAATGAGGGTGTGTGGAGAGAGTGGGAGGCTAGGGAATGGGGGCTCGGGGAGAAATGGAGTCTTGGGAATGGGGTTTCGGGGAGAGAGGGAGACTGGGGAATGAGGCCTTGGATAAAAATAAAGGGAGACTGGGGAATGGGTGCTCGAGGTGAGAGGGAGACTGGGTAATGGAGGCTCGGGGAGAGAGGCAGACTGGGGAATAGGTCCTCGAGGATTGAGGGAGACTGCGGAATGTGGGCTCGCGGAGAGAGGGAGACTGGGGAATGGGGGCTCGGGTAGAGAGGGGGAGACTGGGGAATTGTGGCTTGGGGAGTGAGTGGGAGACTGGGGAATGGGGGCTTGACGAGAGAGGGAGACTGAGGAATAGGTGCTCGTGGATAGAGGGCGACTGGTGAATGGGGATTCACAGAGAGAGGGAGACTGGGGAATGGGGGCATGGGGAGAGATTGGGATACTGGGGAATGGGGGCTCGGGGAGAGAGGGAGACTGTGGAATGGGGACTTGGATGAAAAGGGAGGGCAACTGGGGAATGGGTGCTAGAGGAGAGAGGGAGACTGGGGAATGGGGGCTCGAGGAGAGAGTCAGACTGGGGAATAAGTGCTCGAGGATAGAGGGAGACTGGGGAATGGGGGCTCAGGGAGAGAGAGAGACTGGGGAATGGGGGCTCGGGTAGAGAGAGGGAGACTGGGGAATGGGGGCTCGGGAGAGAGCACGAGACTGCAGGAAGGGGGCTCGGGGAGAGAGTAGGAGACTGGGGAATGAGAGCTCGGACAGAGAGTGGGAGGCTGGGGAATGGGTGCTCGGGGAGAGAGGGAGACTGGGGAATGGGGGCTCGGGGAGAGAGGGAGACTGGGGAATGGGGGCTCAGGAGAGAGAGGGAGACTGCGGAAAGGGGGCTCGGGGAGAGAGTAGGAGACTGGGGAATGAGAGCTCGGACAGAGAGTGAGGGTGACTGGGGAATGGGGGCTCGGGGAGAGAGTGGGAGTCTGGGGAATGGGGGCTCGGTGAGTGATGGAGTCTGGGGAATGGGGGCTCGGGGAGAGAGGAAGACTTGTGAATCGGGGCTCGAGGAGAGAGAGGGAGACGGGAATGGGGGCTTGGGGTGAGATGGAGACTGGGGAATGGGGGCTCGGGGTGAGAGGGAGACTGGGGAATGGGGGCTTGGCTTAAGAGTGAGAGACTGGGGAATGGGGGCTCGAGGAGAGAGTCAGACTGGGGAATAAGTGCTCGAGGATAGAGGGAGACTGGGGAATGGGGGCTCAGGGAGAGAGAGAGACTGGGGAATGGGGGCTCGGGTAGAGAGAGGGAGACTGGGGAATGGGGGCTCGGGAGAGAGCACGAGACTGCAGGAAGGGGGCTCGGGGAGAGAGTAGGAGACTGGGGAATGAGAGCTCGGACAGAGAGTGGGAGGCTGGGGAATGGGTGCTCGGGGAGAGAGGGAGACTGGGGAATGGGGGCTCGGGGAGAGAGGGAGACTGGGGAATGGGGGCTCAGGAGAGAGAGGGAGACTGCGGAAAGGGGGCTCGGGGAGAGAGTAGGAGACTGGGGAATGAGAGCTCGGACAGAGAGTGAGGGTGACTGGGGAATGGGGGCTCGGGGAGAGAGTGGGAGTCTGGGGAATGGGGGCTCGGTGAGTGATGGAGTCTGGGGAATGGGGGCTCGGGGAGAGAGGAAGACTTGTGAATCGGGGCTCGAGGAGAGAGAGGGAGACGGGAATGGGGGCTTGGGGTGAGATGGAGACTGGGGAATGGGGGCTCGGGGTGAGAGGGAGACTGGGGAATGGGGGCTTGGCTTAAGAGTGAGAGACTGGGGAATGGGGGCTTGGGGAGAGAGTGGGATACTGGGGAACATGCGCTTGTGGAGACAGAGGGAGACAGGGGAATAGGGTATTGAGGAGAGATGGAGACTGGGGAATGTCGGCTAAAGGGGAGAGGGAGATTGAAAAATGGGGGTGTGGATTGTGAGCAGGAGACTGGGGAGTGGGGGCTCGGGGAAAAAGGGAGACTGGCGAATGGGGGCTTGGGGAGAGAGGGAGACTGGGGAATTGGGGCTCGGTGAGAGAGTGGGAGACTGGGGATTGGGGTCTCGCGGTAAGAGTGGGTGTTGTGTCCGTGTGTTAATAGAGACACTGAAGACAGGAGTTGGTTTCACAGATGTTTACTGAACAAAGTCTGGAGGGGAACTAACTGTTACAGCACAATATACAGGTTTATATAGCCCGAGTGGCCATTACTGGCATTACAGTACACAGGGGGCTCTTAAAGGCACATACACTACAGTGGGAGACTGGGGAATGGGGGATTGGGGAGAGAGTAGGAGACTGGGAAATGGGTGCTCGGTTAGAAAGTTGGTGTCTGGGGAATGGCGTTTTGGGGTGAGAGTTGGAGACTGGGGAATGGGGGCTCAGGGAGAGAGGGAGTCTGGGGAATGGGGGCTAGGTAGAGTGGGGGAGACTGGGGAATGAGGGTTCGGGGTGTGAGGGAGAATGGGCAATGGGTGATTGGGGAGAAAGAGGGAGACTGGGGAATGGGGGATCATGGAGAGAGAGTGGGACTGGGGAATTGGGGATCGGGGAGAGAGGGAGACTGGGGAATGGGGAGAGAGGAGAGAGGGAGATTGGGGAATGGGGGCTTGGGGAGAGAGGGACACTGGGGAATGGGGGCTCAGGGAGAGAGGACGACTGGGGAATGGGGGCTCAGGGATAGAGAGGGAGACTGGGCAATGGGGGCTCAGGGAGAGTGGGAGACTGGGGAATGGGATCTCGGGGAGAGTGTGTGAGACTGGGGAATGAGGGCTCGGGGAGAGAGTGGGATGCTAGGGAATGGGGGCTCATGGAAAGAGGGAGACTGGGGACTGGGGGCTCAGGAGAGAGGGAGACTGGGGACTGGGCGATCGGGGAAAGAGCGAGACAGGAAAATGGGGGCTTGGGTCAGAGTGAGCCTGGGGAATGGGGGCTTGGGAGAGAGGGGACTGGGAAATGGGGGCTCAGGGAGAGAGGGAGACTGGGGAATGGGGGCTCGAGGAGAGAGGGAGACTGGGGAACGGGGAGAGAGGAGTGAGGGACACTGGGGAATGGGGGCTTAGGGAAAGAGGGACACTGGAGAATGGGGGCTTAGGGAAAGAGGGACACTGGGGAATGGGGGCTCAGGGAGAGAGGGAGACTGGGGAATGGAGGCTCGGGGAGAGTGGGAGACTGGGAAATGGTGGCTCAGGGAGAGTGTGGGAGACTGGGGAATGAGGGCACGTGGAGAGAGTGGGAGGCTAAGGAATGGGGGCTTATGGAGAGATGGAGACTTGGGAATGGGGGTTCGGGGAAAGTGGGAGACTGGGGAATGGGGCCTTGGATTAAAATAAAGGGAGACTGGGGAATTCGTGCTCGAGGTGAGAGGGAGACTGGGGAATGGAGGCTCGGGGAGTGAGTGGAAGACTGTGGAATGGGGGCTTGAGGAGAGAGGGAGACTGGGGAATAGGTGCTCGAGGATAGAGGGTGACTGGGGAATGGGGACTCATGGAGAGAGGGAGACTGGGGAATGGGGGCTCGGGAGAGAGGGAGACTGGGGAATGGGGGCTTAGGGAGAGAGGTAGACTGTGGAATAAGGACTTGGATAAAAAGGGAGGCCGACTGGGGAATGGGTGCTACAGGAGAGAGGGAGACTGGGGAATGGGGAGAAAGGAGAGACGGAGACTGGGGAATGGGGAGAAAGGAAAGAGGGAGACTGGGGAATGGGGTCTCGGGGAGCGTGTGGGAGACTGGGGAATGAGGGCTCGGGGAGAGAGTGGGACGTTAGGGAATGGGGTCTCGGGGAGTGTGTGGGAGACTGGGGAATGGGGTCTCGGGGACAGTGTGGGAGACTGGGGACGGGGGCTCAGGGAGAGAGGGAGACTGGGGAATGATGGCTCGGGGAGTGAGGGTGACTGGGGAATGTGGGCTCGGGGAGAGAGTTGGAGTCTGGGGAATGGGGGCTCGGTGAGTGATGGAGTCTGGGGAATGGGGGCTCCGGGAGAGAGGTAGGCTTGTGAATCGGGGCTCGAGGAGAGAGAGGGAGATGGGAATGGGGGCTTGGGGTGAGATGGAGACTGGGGAATGGGGGCTCGGGGAAAGAGGGAGACTGGGGAATGGGGGCTTGGCTTAAGAGTGAGAGACTGGGGAATGGGGGCTTGGGGAGAGAGTGGGATACTGGGGAATATGCGCTTGGGGAGACAGAGGGAGACAGGGGAATAGGGTATTGAGGAGAGATGGAGACTGGGGAATGTCGGCTAAAGGGGAGAGGGAGATTGAAAAATGGGGGCGTGGATTGTGAGCAGGAGACTGGGGAATGGTGGCTCGGGGAAAAAGGGAGACTGGCGAATGGGGGCTTGGGGAGTGAGGGAGACTGGGGAATGGGGCTCAGGGAGAGAGGGATACTGGGAAATGGGGGCTCGGGGAGAGAGGGAGACTGGGGAATTGGGGCTTGGGGAGAGAGTGGGAGACTGGGGAATGGGGCTCAGGGAGAGAGGGAGACTGGGGAATGGGGGCTCGGGGAGAGAGGGGGAGACTGGGGAATGGGGCTCAGGGAGAGAGGGAGACTGGGGAATGGGGGCTCGGGGAGAGAGGGAGACTGGGGAATTGGGGCTTGGGGAGAGATGGAGACTTGGGAATGGGGGTTCAGGGAGAGAGGGAGACTGGGGAATGGGGTCTTTGATAAAAATAAAGGGAGACTGGGGAATTGGTGCTCGAGGTGACAGGGAGACTGGGGAACGGAGGCTCAGGAGTGAGTGGGAGACTGGGGAATGGGGGCTTGAGGAGAGAGGGAGACTGGGGAATAGGTGCTCGAGGATAGCAGGCGACTTGGGAATGGGGACTCATGGAGAGAGGGAGACTGGGGAATGGGGGCTCGGGGAGAGAGGTAGACTGTGGAATGAAGACTTGGATAAAATGGGAGGGCGACTCTGGAATGGGTGCTACAGGAGAGAGGGAGACTAGGGAATGGGGAGAAAGGACAGAGGGAGACTGGGGAATGGTGTCTCAGGGAGAGTGGGAGATTGGGGAATGGGGACAAAGGTGAGAGGGAGACTGGGGAATGGGTTCTCGGGGAGAGTGTGGGAGACTGGGGAATGAGGGCTCGGGGAGAGAGTCGGACGTTAGGGAATGGGGTCTCGGGGAGTGAGTGGGACGTTAGGGAATGGGGTCTCGGGGAGAGTGTGGGAGACTGGGGAATGGGGGCTCGGGGAGAGTGTGGGAGATTGGGGAATGAGGGCTGGCTCGGGGAGAGAGTGGGACTTTAGGGAATGAGGGTTCGGGGAGAGAGGGAGGCTGGGGAATGGAGGCTCGGGGAGTGAGTGGGAGACTGGGGAATGAGGGCTTGAAGAGAGAGTGAGGCTGGGGAATGGGGGCTCGGGGAGAGAGGGAGACTAGGGAATGGGGAGAAAGGAGAGAGGGAGACAAGGGAATGGATTCTTAGGGAGTGAGTGGGAAACTGGGGAATGGGGGCACGATAAGAGAGAGTGGGTGACTGGAGAACGGGGGCTCGGGGAGACAGGGGTACTGGGGAATGGAGGCTCGGGGAGTGAGTGGGAGAATGGGGAATCGGTGCTCGAGGAGAGAGGGAAACTGGGGAATGGGGGCTCGGGGAGAGAGCGGGAGGTTGGGGAATGGGGGCTCGGCGAGAGTGGGAGACTGGGGAATGGGGGCTCGGTGAGAGAGGGAGACTGGGGAATGGGGGCTCGGGGAATGAGTGGCAGACTGGGGAATGGGGGCTCGAGGAGAGAGGGAGACTGGGGAATAGGTGCTCGAGGAGAGAGCGGCTAGGGAATGTGGGCTCATGGAGAGAGGGAGACTGAGGAATGGGATCTTGGATAAAAAGAGAGGGAGACTGGGGAATGGGTGCTCGAGGAGAGAGGGAGACTGGGGAATGGGGGCTCGGGGAGTGGGTGGGAGACTGGGGAATGGGGGCTTGCGGATACTGAGTGAGACTGGGGAATGGGGCTTGGGAAGAGATGGAGAATGGTGAATGGGGGCTTTTGGAGTGAGGGAGACTGGGAAATGGGGGATTGGTAAGAGAGTGGGAGACTGGGAAATGGGGGCTCGGGGAGAGAGGTAGAATGGGGAATGGGGGCTCAGGGAGATAGTGAGTCTGTGAATGGGGGCTTCGGTAGAGAGTGGGAGACTGGGGAATGGGGACTTGGGTAGAGCAAGGGATATTGGGGAATGGAGGCTTGGAGAGAGGGGGAGCATCGGCAATGGAGCATTGGATAATAAGAGATGGAGCATGGGGAATGTGGGTTCGGGGAGAGAGGGAGACTGGGGAATGGGTTCTTGGGGAGAGAGGGAGACTGGGGAAATTGGGCTCGAGGAGAGAGGGAGACTGGGGAATGTGGGCTTGGCAGACAGATTGGGAGACTGGTGAATGGGGTCTCCGGGAGAGATGGGGACTTGGGAATGGGGCTCGGGGATTGAGGGTCATTGGGCATGTGGCTTGGGGAGTGAGGGAGACTGGGGACGGGGGCTCGGGGAGAGAGGGAGACTGGGGAATGATGGCTCGGGGAGTGAGGGTGACTGGGGAATGGGGGCTTGGGGAGAGAGTGGGAATCTGGGGAATGGGGGCTCGTTGAGTGATGGAGTCTGGGGAATGGGGGTTCGGGGAGAGGGGAAGACTTGTGAATCGGGGCTCGAGGAGAGAGAGGGAGACGAGAATGGGGGCTTGGGGTGAGATGGAGACTGGGGAGTGGGGGCTCGGGGAGAGAGGGAGGCTGGGGAATGGGGGCTTGCCTTAAGAGTGAGAGACTGGGGAATGGGGGCTTGGGGAGAGAGTGGGATACTGGGGAACATACGCTTGGGGAGACAGAGGGAGACAGGGGAATAGGGTATTGAGGAGAGATGGAGACTTGGGAATGTCGGCTAAAAGGGAGAGGGAGATTGAATAATGGGGGCGTGGATTGTGAGCAGGAGACTGGGGAATGGGGGCTCGGGAAAAACGGATACTGGCGAATGGGGGCTTGGGGAGAGTGGGAGACTGGGGAATTGGGGCTCGGGGAGAGAGTGGGAGACTGGGGAATGGGGGCTCGGGGAGAGAGTGAGACTGGGGAATGGGGGCTCTGGGAATAAGTGGGAGACTGGGGAATGGGGGCTCAGGGAGAGAGTGAGACTGGGGAATGGGGGCTCGGGGATAGATTGGGAGACTCGGGAATGGGGGCTCGGGGAGAGAGGGAGACTGGGGAATGGGTGCTCGGGCAATGGGTGGGAGACTGGGGAATGGGGGCTCGAGGAGAGAGGGAGACTGGAGTATAGGTGCTCGGGGATAGTAGGAGAGTGGGGAATGGGGGCTCGAGGAGAGTAGGAGACTGGGGAATGGGGGCTCGGGGAGAGAGAGCGAGACTGGGGAATGGAGGCTCACAGAAAGAGGGAGACTGGGGAATAGGGGCTCGGGGAGTGATATTGAGAATGGGGAATGGGTGCTCGGGCACAGAGTCGGGGGCTGGGGAATGGCGGCTCAGGGAGAGAGTGGGATACTGGAGAATGGGGGCTTGGGGAGAGAGGGAGACTGGGGAATGGGGGCTCTGGGAATAAGTGGGAGACTGGGGAATGGGGGCTCAGGGAGAGAGTGAGACTGGGGAATGGGGGCTCGGGGAATGAGTGGGAGACTGCGGAATGGGGGCTCGAGGAGAGAGGGAGACTGGGGAATATCTGCTCGGGGATAGTGTGAGACTGGGCAATTGGGGCTCGAGGAGACTGGGAGACTGGGTAATGGGGGCTCGGGGAGAGAGAGCGAGACTGGGGAATGGGGGCTCACAGAAAGAGGGAGACTGGGGAATGGGAGCTCGGGGAGAGATAGTGAGAATGGGGAATGGGTGCTCGGGCACAGAGTGGGAGGCTGGGGAATGGCGGCTCAGTGAGGGAGTGCGAGACTGGAGAATGGGGGCATGGGGAGAGAGGGAGACTGGCGATTGGGGTCTCATGGAAAGAGTGGGTGTTGTGTCCGTGTGTTAATAGAGACATGGAAGACAGGAGTTGGTTTCACAGATGTTTACTGAACAAAGTCTGGAGGGAAACTAACTGATACAGCACAATATACAGGCTTATATAGCCCGAGAGGCCATTACCGGCATTACAGTACACAGGGTGCTCTTAAAGGCACATACACTACAGTGGGAGACTGGGGAATTGGGGCTTGGGGAGAGAGTAGGAGACTGGGAAATGGGTGCTTGGTTAGAAAGATGGTGTCTGGGGAATGGCGTTTCGGGGAGAGAGTTGGAGAATGGGGAATGATTGCTCAGGGAGAGAGGGAGTCTGGGGAATGGGGACTAGGTAGAGTGGGGGAGACTGGGGAATGAGGGCTCGGGGTGTGAGGGAGAATGGGCAATGGGGGCTTGGGGAGAAAGAGGGAGACTGGGGAATTGGGGATCATGGAGAGAGACTGGGACTGGGGAATTGGGGCTCGGGGAGAGAGGGAGACTGGGGAATGGGGAGAGAGGAGAGAGGGAGATTGGGGAATAGGGGCTTGGGGAGAGAGGGAGACTGGGGAATGGGGGCTCAGGGAGAGAGGGAGACTGGGGAATGGGGGCTCGGGGATAAAGAGGGAGACTGGGCAATGGGGGCTCAGGGAGAGTGGGAGACTGCGGAATGGGATCTCGGGGAGAGTGTGTGAATCTGGGGAATGAGGACTTGGGGAGAGAGTGGGATGTTAGGGAATGGGGGCTCGGGGAGAGAAGGAGACTGGGGAATGGGGGCTCGGGGAAAGAAGGAGATTGGGAATGGTGCCTTGGATAAAAAAAGAGGGAGACTGGGAATGGGTGCTCGAGGAGAGAGGGAGGCTGGGGAATAGTTGCTCGAGGATAGAGGGAGACTGGGGAATGGGGACTCGCGGAGAGAGGGAGACTGGGGAATGGGGGCTCGGGGAGGGAGAGGGAGACTGGGGAATGGGGGCTCGGGGAGAGAGTGGGAGACTGAGGAATGGAGGCTCGGTGAGAGAGGGAGACTGGGGAATGGGGGCTCAGGGAATGAGTGGTAGATTGGGGAATGGGGACTCGAGGAGAGTCGGAGTCTGGGGAATATGTCTCGGGGAGTGAGGGAGACTGGGGAACGAGGGCTCGGGTTGTGAGTGAGGCTGGGCAATGGGGGCTTGGGGAGAAAGAGTGAGACTGGGGAATGGGGGCTCGGGAATGAGTAAGACTTGGGAATCTGGGCTCGGGGAGAGAGGGAGACTGGAAAATGTGGGCTTCTGGAGAGAGTGGGAGACTGGGGAATGGGTGGTCGGCGAGAGAATGGGAGACTGGGGAATGGGTGCTCGAGGAGAGAGGGAGACTGGGGAATTGGGGCTCGGGGATAGATTGGGAGACTGGGGAATGGGGGCTCGGGGAGAGAGGGAGACTGGGGAATGGGTGCTCGGGCAATGGGTGGGAGACTGGGGAATGGGGGCTCGAGGAGAGAGGGAGACTGGAGTATAGGTGCTCGGGGATAGTAGGAGAGTGGGGAATGGGGGCTCGAGGAGAGTAGGAGACTGGGGAATGGGGGCTCGGGGAGAGAGAGCGAGACTGGGGAATGGAGGCTCACAGAAAGAGGGAGACTGGGGAATAGGGGCTCGGGGAGTGATATTGAGAATGGGGAATGGGTGCTCGGGCACAGAGTCGGAGGCTGGGGAATGGCGGCTCAGGGAGAGAGTGGGATACTGGAGAATGGGGGCTTGGGGAGAGAGGGAGACTGGGGATTGGGGTCTCACAGAAAGAGTGGGAGTCTGGGGAATGGGGACTCGGGGAGTGTATAGGAGACTGGGGAATGGGTGCTAGGTTGGAAAGATGGTGTCTGGGGAATGGTGGCTCGGGGTGAGAGTTGGAGTCTGGAGAATGGGGGCTCAGGGAGAGAGGGAGACTGGGGAATGCGGCCTCGGGGAGTGAGGGAGACTGGGGCATGAGGGCTCATGGAGAGGGAGTGGGACTGGGAATGGGGGCTCGGGGAGAGAGTAGGAGACTGGGGAATGGGTGCTCGGTTGGAAAGATGGTATCTGGGGAATGGCGGCTCGGGGTGAGAGTTGGAGACTGGGGAATGGGGGCTCAGGGAAAGAGGGAGCCTGGGGAATGGCGCCTCGGGGAGTGAGGTTGAATGGGGCATGAGGGCTCATGGAGAGAGAGTGGGACTGGGAATGGGGGCTCGAGAGAGATAGTGAGAATGCGGAATGGGTGCTCGGGCACAGAGAGGGAGGCTGGGGGATGGCGGCTCAGGGAGAGAGTGGGAGACTGGAGAATGGGGGCTTGGGGAGAGAGGGAGACTGGGGATTGGGGTCTCACAGAAAGAGTGGGAGACTGGGGAATGGGGGCTCGGGGAGAGAGTAGGAGACTGGGGAATGGGTGCTCCGTTGGAAAGATGGTGTCTGGGGAATGGCGGCTCGGTGTGAGAGTTGGAGACTGGGGAATGGGGGCTCAGGGAGAGAGGGAGTCTGGGGAATGGGGCCTCGGGGAGTGAGGGAGACTGGGGCATGAGGGCTCATGGAGAGAGAGTGGGACTGGGAATGGGGGCTCGGGGAGAGAGGTAGACTGGGGAATGGGGAGAGAGGAGAGAGGGAGAATGGGGAATGGGGGCTTGGGGAGAGAGGGACACTGGGGAATGGGGGCTCAGGGAGAGAGGGAGCCTGGGGAATGGGGGCTCGTGGATAGAGAGGGAGACTGGGCAATGGGGGCACAGGGAGAGTGGGAGACTGGGGAATGGGGGCTCGTAGGAGAGAGGCTGACTGGGGAATAGGTGCTCGAGGATAGAGGGAGACTGGGAAATGGGGGCTCATGGAGAGAGGGAGACTGGGGAATGGGGGCTCGGGTAGAGAGAGGGAGACTGGGGAATGGGGGCTCGGACAGAGAGAGGGAGGCTGGGGAATGGGTGCTCGGGGAGAGAGTGGGAGACTTGGGAATGGGGCTTGGGGAGAGAGGGAGACTGGGGAATGGGGGCGCGGGAGTGAGTAAGACTTGGGAATCTGGTCTCGGGGAGAGAGGGGGACTGGCGAATGTGGGCTTCTGGAGAGAGTGGGAGACTGGGGAAATGGGGCTCGAGGAGAGAGGGAGAATGGGGAATGGGGGCTCGGGGAGAGAGTGGGAGACTGGGGAATGGGGGCTCGGGGAATGAGTGGTAGACTGGGGAATGGTGGCTCGAGGAGAGTCGGAGTCTGGGGAATATGGGCTCGGGGAGTGAGGGAGACTGGGGAATGAGGGCTCGGGGTGTGGGTGAGACTGGGCAATGGGGGCTTGTGGAGAAAGGGAGACTGGGGAATGGGGGCTCATGTAGAGAGAGTGGGACTGGGGAATGGGGGCTCGGGGAGAGAGGGAGACTGGGGAATGGAGAGATAGGAGAGAGGGAGATTGGGAATGGGGGCTTGGGGAGAGAGGGACACTGGGGAATGTGGGCTCAGGGAGAGAGGGTGACTGGGGAATGGGGCTCGGGGATAGAGAGGGAGACTGGACAATGGGGGCTCGGGGAGAGAGTGGGACGCTAGGGAATGGGCGCTCGGTGAGAGATGGAGACTGGGGAATTGGGGCTCGGGAAAAGAGGGAGACTGGGGAATGGGGGCTCGGGAATGAGTAAGACTTGGGAATCTGGGCTCGGGGAGAGAGGGAGACTGGCAAATGTGGGCTTCTGGAAAGAGTGGGAGAGTGGGGAATGGGTGGTCGGGGAGAGAATGGGAGACTGGGTAATGGGGGCTCGAGGAGAGAGGGAGACTTAGGAATGGGGCCTTGAATAAAAAGAGAGGGAGACTGGTGAATAGGTGCTCGAGGAAAGAGGGAGACTGGGGAATTGTGGCTCGGGGAGAGATTGGGAGACTGGGGAATGGGGGCTCGGGGAGAGAGGGAGACTGGGGAATGGGGGCTCGGGGAATGAGTGGGAGACTTGGGAATGGGGGCTCGAGGAGAGTGGGAGACTGGAGTATAGGTGCTCGGGGATAGTAGGTGTGGTAAACCACTGTTATTGTTGTTCACCGTTGTTGTTGTTGTTGCACACTGTTGTATCTATGCATGCCTCAGCTGGCTCCACCCCTGGCTCCACCCACATGCCCAGGTATAAAGGTGACTGCTCTGCAGCCCCCTGCCTTTTTGGAAACCAGTCAACCACGAAAGGCATGCTCTGTTCTTTGTTAATTAAAGCCTTTTAGTTACTCTCCTAACTCTCCGTCATTTATGTGTAATTAATAGCGCATCAATTTTATTAACAAAAACAAAATGTCGGCACCAAACGCTGAGCAGCAGGCGCTGCAGCAAACGATGGCACCAAACGCTGAGGAGCAGGCGCTGCTGCATGCCCTCAGACCAACATGCCTGGACCTAGACCCTGAGGAGGCGGGTTCATCAACCGAGTTCGCACAATGGCTGCGTTGCTTCGAAGCTTACCTGGAAGCCTCAGCCGTGACACTAGATGGAAACAAACTAAAAATCCTGGCCTCCAAGGTGGGCCACCAAGTCTACACGCTCATCCAGGACGCGACTACCTATGTGGCGGCTATCGATCTGCTAAAAGGACAATACACACACCCGGTAAATACGGTTTATGCCAGACACCTCCTGAGATCCCGCAAACAGCAGTCCGGGGAATCGGTGGAGGCATTCCTACAGGCACTACAGATACTCGGCCGAGCCTGCGATTGTAAAGAGGTATCGGCCGCGACACACACGGAGGGACGTATCCGAGATGCTTTCGTTGCGGGCCTCAAGTCCGACTACTCCCGGCAGAGACTGCTGGAGAAGGGCGAAATCGACCTGAAGAAGGCAGTGTCCCTCGCGCTCTCGCTAGATGCGGCCCACTGGAATATGGACGCATTCTCCCCTAACCGCTCCGCACCGCGGACGCCGCAACCTTGGGTCATGGGACCACCACCCCCAGCACCAACTGCTGCAGTGATGTCCAAGGGCCCGAAATGTTACTTTTGCGGCCAGGCAAAACACCCCAGAGCACGCTGCCCGGCGAAAAACGCTACCTACTCTGGCTGCGGGAAGAAAGGACACTACGTCAGCGCCTGCAAAGGTAAAACCGCTAACGCCAGCAGCGCCGCGTGTGAACCGTGGGGGCAGCCATCTTGTCCGCCATCTTGGACACCTCCAGCCGCGTGGGGATCAGGATCATGGGCGCAGCCATTTTGTCCGCCATCTTGGACGCCTCCAACTCCAATCGCGGGTGACCACCCGGACTCAACCACCACCTCGTCTGACGACCACAGCGACTCGCTCAACCATACGCTGGCCTCCGTGATGCTGGACCAATCTCTCCCTCACCAACTGTCCAGGTCCATGATGGACATTACGGTAAAAGGCCGCGCCACTACCTGCCTTTTCGACAGCGGGAGCACGGAGAGCTTTATCCACCCTGACACGCTGCGCAGTTACTCTCTCCCGGTCCTGCCAATGCGCCATCGGATCTCTATGGCTTCCAAATCCCATTCAGCAGACGTCGGTGGCTACTGTGTAGTGACCCTTTCAGTAAGGGGCACAGAATACAAAAATTTTAAACTTCTTGTCCTGCCCCATCTCTGCGCTGCCGTTCTACTGGGGTTGGATTTCCAGTGCCACCTTAAAAGTGTCACATTAGCATACGGCGGACCCCTCCCCCCACTCACAGTCTGCAGCCAGCAGCTTTTAAATCGCCCGCCGCGCACCATTTGCAGCCTCTCCACGCTTAAAGTCTCCCCCCCCCCTTGTTCGCTAACCTCACCCGCGACTGTAAGCCCATCGAAACCAAAAGCAGGCGGTACAGTGCCGGGGATAGGAGCTTCATTAAATCCGAAGTAGCAAGACTCCTGAAGGAAGGGATTATTGAGGGTAGCACTAGCCCATGGCGAGCACAAGTGGTGGTAGTGAAGACTGGTGAAAAACAGCGCCTAGTTATTGACTACAGCCAGACGATCAATTGCTACACCCAGTTAGATGCATACCCACTCCCCCGCATATCTGACATGGTCAATCAGATAGCACAATACCGGGTGTTCTCGAAAATTGATCTGAAGTCGGCATACCACCAGCTCCCCATCAGGGCTGAGGACCACCAGTACACAGCTTTTGAGGCTGACGGTCGTCTCTACCACTTCCTCTGAGTCCCCTTCGGCATCACCAACGGTGTTTCGGTCTTCCAAAGGGAGATGGACCGAATGGTTGACCAGAACGCGCTGCAGGCCACCTTCCCCTATCTAGACAACATCACCATCTGCGGCCATGACCAGCAGGACCATGACGTTAACAGAGAGAAATTCCTCCGTACTGCCCAGCGGCTGAATATAACATACAACAAGGACAAATGTATGATAGCAAAATACTGCAGATGTTGGAAATCCGAAATAACAACAGAAAATGCTGGAAAAACTCAGCAGGTCAGGCAACAACCGTGGAGAGAAATTTGAGTTGACGTTTCGGGTTTGACCCTTCTTCAAAACAGGAGAGAAAAGGAACTAGATCGAAGGCAGGTCTGCGATCGGACAAAAGAATAAAAGAACCAAAAGAAGTAAAAGAGATTAGAAGCTAGACGAGATGGTAATAGGCTGGGATTAGGTGTAAAGTGTACTGGCAGGGCAAAAGATAGCTGCCAGGTGTGAGAGAGAAACAAAAGGAAAGGGGGGGGGAGGAAAGGAGTGGAAAAATATAAGTAAAAATGAAATAGGGGCCGAGGTTATGATCTGAAATTGTTGAACTCGATATTGAGACCGGAAGGCTGCAGACTGCCTAATCGGAAGATGAGGTGCTGTTCCTTGAGTTTACATTGAGCTTCCGTGGAACAGTACAAGAGGCCAAGGACGGTGAGGTCCGAGTGGGAATGGAGCGGTGAATTGAAATGACAGGTGACCGGAAGCTCGGGGTCACCCTTACGGACTGAACGGAGGTGTTCCGCAAAGCGGTCACCCAATCTGCGTTTGGTCTCCCCAATGTAGAGGAGACCGCATCGTGAGCAGCGAATACAGTATACTAGATTGCGAGAAGTACAAGTAAATCGCTGTTTCACCTGGAAGGGGTGTTTGGGGCCCTGGACAGTGGGGAGGGGGGAGGTATAGGGGCAGGTGTTACATCTCCTCCGCTTGCACGGGAAGGTGCCAGGCGAAGGGGAAGGGCTGTTTGGGGTGATAGAGGAGTGGACTAGGGTGTCTCGGAGAGAGCGGTCCCTGCGGAATGCTGAAAGGGGAGGGGAGGGGAAGATACGTTTGGTGGTGGGATCACTTTGGAGGTAGCGGAAATGCCGGAGGATGATCCGTTGAATGTGGAGGCTGGTGGGGTGAAAGGTGAGGACAAGGGGAACCCTATCGTGTATGTTTTGCACCATGCGCCTCGCCATTCTTGGCTGCATAGTGGAGAACGGAGTCATCGGCCCCAACCCCGACAGAATGCGCCCCCTAATGGAGCTCCCCCTCCCCCACTGCCAAAAAGCACTGAAGAGATGCCTATGGTTTTTCTCTTACTATGCTCAGTGGGTGCCCAACTATGTGGACAAAGCCAGACCCCTCATCAAGTCCACCTCCTTCCCCCTGACAGCAGAGGCATGTGCAGCCTTCACTCTCATAAAAAGCGATATTGCGAAGGCCACGATGCACGCAGTGGATGAGTCCATCCCTTTCCAAGTGGAGAGCGACGCATCCGACTTCGCCCTAGCTGCAACCCTTAACTAGGCGGGGAGACCCGTGGCCTTTTGCTCAAGGACCCTCCAGGGCCCCGAGATTCGACACTCCTCTGTTGAAAAGGAGGCCCAGGCCATTGTGGAAGCGGTGTGACATTGGAGGCATTACCTGGCCGGAAAACGATTTACCCTGCTCACTGACCAGCGTTCAGTAGCTTTTATGTTTCACAATAAGCAGAGGGGCAAAATCAAGAACGACAAGATCTTGAGGTGGAGAATTGAACTCTCCACCTACAATTACGATATCTTGTACCGGCCCAGGAAACTCAATGAGCCCCCAGATGCCCTATCACGTGGTACATGCGCCAACACGCAGGCTGATAGACTGCAGACCCTCCACAATGACCTCTGCCACCCGGGGGTCACCAGGTTCTTCCATTTCATCAAATCCCGTAACCTGCCCTACTCCATCGAGGAGGTCAGGACCATGACCAGGAACTGCCAAATCTGTGCCGAGTGCAAACCGCATTTTTATAGGCCAGACAGAGCAAGCCTGATCAAGGCCACTCGCCCCTTCGAGCGCCTGAGCATTGATTTTAAAGGGCCCCTCCCCTCCTCTGACCGCAACATGTACTTCCTCAACATAATTGATGATCCCTTGCCCAGACATGACCAGTACCATGGTCATTAAAGGTCTGAATGACCTTTTCGCCTTGTTCGGCTTCCCTAGCTATATCCATAGCGACCGGGGCTCATCCTTTATGAGCGACAAACTCCATCAGTACCTGCTCACGAGAGGTATTGCTACAAGCAGAACCACCAGCTACAACCCCCGGGGGAACGGCCAGGTGGAAAGAGAGAACACGACGGTTTGGAAGGCCGTCCTCTTAAATTTAAAATCTAAGGGCCTTCCGACCTCTCACTGGCAGGAGGCCATCCCTGCGACGCTCCACTCCATTCGGTCACTGCTTTGTACGGCCACCAATGCCACCCCCCATGAAAAAATGTTCACTTTCCCCAGGAAGTCCACATCAGGGACCTCACTACCGACATGGCTGACGTCTCCAGGACCCGTCCTACTGCGGAAGCACGTGAGGTCCCATAAAATGGACCCCCTGGTCGAGAGGGTGAGCCTCCTCCACACCAACCCCCAGTATGCTTACGTGGTGTACCCGGACGAGCGGGAGGACACAGTCTCCATACGAGATCTCGCACCTTCAGGTGCCCCTGAAACACTACCATTGCCATCCACCACTACCCACAACCCAACCCCGGCATGCCGCAGCCCCAGGACCCGTCATTGACCACCCAACCACTCAATGAGACACCAGATTCAACGTTGGATGCTGCACCATCACCGCCGCCACCACGATGATCAGGACAGCATACAAGGCCACCTGATAGACTTACTTACACGAACCTTCAGTACACTTCACCCCGCCGGACTCAATTTTAAACAAGGGGTGAATGTGGCAAACAACTGTTATTGTTGTTCACCGTTTTTGTTGTTGTTGCACACTGTTGTATCTATGCATGCCTCAGCTGGCTCCGCCCCTGGCTCCACCCACATGCCCAGGTATAAAGGTGACTGCGCTGCAGCCCCCTGTCTTCTTGGAAACCAGTCAACCACGAGAAGCATGCTCTGTTCTTTGTTAATAAAAGCCTTTTAGTTACTCTCCTAACTCTCCGTCTTTTATGAGTAATTAATAGCGCATCAGTAGGAGACTGGGGAATGGGGGCTCGAGGAGAGTGGGAGACTGGGGAATGGGGGCTCAGGGAGAGAGAGCGAGACTGGGGAATGGGGGCTCACAGAAAGAGGGAGACTGGGGAATGGGGGCTCGGGGAGAGATAGTGAGAATGGGGAATGGGTGCTCGGGCACAGAGTGGGAGGCTGGGGAATGGCGGCTCAGGGAGAGAGTGGGAGACTGGAGAATGGGGGCTTGGGGAGAGAGGGAGACTGGGGGTTGGGGTCTCACAGAAAGAGTAGGAGACTGGGGAATGGGGGCTCGGGGAGAGAGTAGGAGACTGGGGAATGGGTGCTCGGTTGGAAAGATGGTGTCTGGGGAATGGCGGCTCGGGGTGAGAGTTGGAGACTGGCGAATGGGGGCTCAGGGAAAGAGGGAGTCTGGGGAATGGGGCCTCGGGGAGTGAGGGAGACTGGGGCATGATGGCTCATGGAGAGAGAGTAGGACTGGGAATGGGGGCTCGGGGAGAGAAGTAGACTGGGGAATGGGGAGAGAGGAGAGAGGGAGATTGGGGAATGAGGGCTTGGGGAGAGAGGGACACTGGGGAATGGGGGCTCAGGGAGAGAGGGAGCCTGGGGAATGGGGGCTCGGGGATAGAGAGGGAGACTGGGCAATGGAGGCTCAGGGAGAGTGGGAGACTGGGGAATGGGGTCTCGGGGAGAGTGTGTGAGACTGGGGATTGAGGGCTCGGGGAGGGAGTGGGATGCTAGGGAACGGGGGCTCGGGGAGAGATGGAGACTGGGGAATGGGGGCTCGGGGAGAGAGGGAGACTGGGGAATGGGGGCTCGGGTAGAGAGACGGAGACTCGGGAATGGGTGCTCAGGGAGAGCGTGGGAGACTGGGGAATGGGGGCTCGAGGAGAAAGGGAGACTGAGAAATGGGACCTTGGATAAAAAGAGAGGGAGACTGGGGAATGGGTGCTCGAGGAGAGGGGGGGCTGGAGAATGGGGGCTCAGGGAGTGGGTGGGAGACTGGGGGATGGGGGCTTGCGGAGACAGAGGGAGACTGGGGAATGGGGCTTGGGGAGAGAGGCAGACTTGGGAATGGGGGCTCGGGAAGAGATGGAGATTGGTGAATGGGGGCTTTTGGAGTGAGGGAGACTGGGGAATGGGGGATTGGGGAGAGAGTGGGAGACTTGGGAATGGGGGCTCGGGGAGAGAGGGATAATGGGGAATGGGGGCTCAGGGTGAGATGGACCTGGGAAATGGGGGCTCAGGGAGAGAGGGAGTCTGTGAATGGTGGCTTCGGTAGAGAGAGGGAGAATGGGGAATGGGGACTTGGGGAGAGCGAGGGATATTGGTGAATGGAGGGTTGGGGACAGAGGGAACCTCGGCAATGGGGCATTGGATAATAAGAGAGGGAGAATGGGGAATGGGGGCTCGGGGAGAGAGGGAGACTGAGGAATGGGTTCTTGGGGAGAGAGGGAGACTGGGGAAATTGGGCTCGAGGAGAGAGGGAGACTGGGGAATGGGGGCTTGGGGACAGATTGGGAGACTGGTGAATGGGGGCTCTGGGAGAGAGGGGGACTTGGGAATGGGGCTCGGGGAGTGAGGGTCATTGGGCATGTGGCTTGGGGAGAGAGGGAGGCTGGGGACGGGGGCTCAGGGAGAGAGGGAGACTGGGGAATGATGGCTCGGGGAGTGAGGGAGACTGGGGAATGGGGGCTCAGAGAGAGAGTGGGAGTCTGGGGAATGGGGGCTCGGTGAGTGATGGATTCTGGGGAATGGGGGCTCGGGGAGAGAGGAAGACTTGTGAATCGGGGCTCGAGGAGAGAGAGGGAGACGGGAAGGGGTGCTTGGCAAGAGATGGAGACTGGGGAATGGGGGCTCGGGCAGAGAGGGACACTGGGGAATGGGGGCTTGGCTTAAGAGTGAGAGACTGGGGAATGGGTGCTTGGGGAGAGAGTGGGATACTGGGGAATATGCGCTTGGGGAGACAAGGGAGACTGGGGAATGGGGTATTGAGGAGAGATGGAGACTGGGGAATGTTGGCTAAAGGGGAGAGGGTGATTGAAAAATGGGGGCGTGGATTGTGAGCAGGAGACTGGGGAATGGGGACTAGGGGAAAAATGAAGACTGGCGAATGTGGGCTTGGGGAGAGAGGGAGACTGGTGAATGTGCGCTCGGGGTGAGGTGGAGACTGGGGAATGGGGCCTTGGTGAGAGAGAGAGACTGGGGAATGGTTGATTCGGGAGAGAGTGGGTGACTGGGGAATGGGGGCTTGGGGAGAGAGTGGGAGACTGGGGAATGGGGACTCGGGGAGCGAGAGGTAGGCTGGGGAATGGGGTCTTGGGGAGAAAGAGGGAGACTGGGGAATGTGGAGTCGGGGAGAGAGTAGGATACTGGGGAATGGGCACTGAGGGACTGAGGGAGACTGGGAAATTGGGCCTTGGGGAGAGAGAGGGAGACTGAGGAATTGGGGCGCGGGGAGTGAGAGTGAGACTAGTGAATGGGGGCTCGGGAAAGAGGGAGACTGGGGAATGGGGGCTTCGGGAGAGAGTGAGACTGGGGAATGGGGGCTCAGTTACAGAGTGAGACTGGGGAATTGGGGCTCGCGGAATCATGGAGAATGGGGAATGGAGCTCGGGGAGAGAGAGAGTGGGGAATGGGGGCTCGGGGAAAGAGGAAATCTGGGGAAAGGGGGTTTGGGTAGTGAGTGGGAGACTGGGGAATGGGGGCTTGGGGAGAGAGAGCGCGACTGGAGGATGGGGGCTCGGGGAGAGAAGGAGACTGGGGAATGGGCACTCGGCGAGAGAGGGAGTCGGGAATGGGACCTTGAGGAGAGAGGGAGGCTGGGGAATTTGGTCTTGGGAGAAAGTGGGAGACTGGGGAATGGGGTCGCTGGGAGATGAGGGAGTCAGGAATGGGGGCTCGAGGAGAGGGGGAGGCTGGGGAATGGGGGCTTGGGGAGAGATGCAGACTGGGGAATGGGGGCTTGGGGAGAGAGGTACATTGGGGAAAGTCGACTTGGGGAGAGAGTGGGAGATTGGGGAATGGGTGCTTGGGGAAAGTGAGAGATTGGGTAATGGGCTCTTGGGGAGAGAGGCAGACGGGGGAAATTGGGCTTGAGGAGCGAGGAAGACTGGGGAATGGGGGCTTGGGAAGAGAGGAACATTGGGAAATGTGTGCTTGGGGAGAGAGAGGGAGATGGGGAATGGGGGCTCGGGGAGAGAGGGAGACTGGGGAATGGGGCTTGGGGAGAGAGGGAGACTTGGGAATGGGGGCTCGGGGAGAGAGGGAGATTGGTGAATGGGGGCTTTTGCAGTGAGGGAGATGGGAATGGGGGATTGGGGAGATAGCAGGAGACTAAGGAATTGGGGCTCGGGGAGAGAGTGGGAGACTGGGGAATGGGGGCTAGGGGAGAAAGAGGGAGACTGTGGAATGGGGGCTGGGGAGAGAGTGGGAGACTGGGGAATTGGGGCTCGGGGATTGTGTGAGCCTGGGGAATAGGGGCTCGGGGAGAGTGGGAGACTGGTGAATCGGGGCTCGGGGAGAGAGAGGGAGACTGGGGAATGTGGGCTCAGGGAGAGATGGATACTGGGGAATGGGGGCTCAGGGAGAGAGGGAGACTGGGGAATGGGGGCTTGGCTTAAGAGTGGGAGACTGGGGAATGGGGGCTCGGGGAGAGAGTGGGAGACTGGGGATTGGGGGATTGGGGGAGAGAGGGAGACTGGGGAAGCTGGGCTCGAGGAGAGAGGGAGACTGGGGAATGGGGCTCGAGGAGAGAGGGAGACTAGGGAATGTGGCTCGAGGAGAGAGGGAGACTGGGGAATGGGGCTCGAGGAGAGAGGGAGACTGGGGAATGTGGGCTCGAGGAGAGAGGGAGACTGGGGAATGGGAGCATGGAGAGAGAAGGAGACTGGGGAATGGGGGCTCAGGGAGAGAGGGAGACTGGGGAATGGGGGCCCAGGGAGAGAGGGAGACTGGGGAATGGGGTATTGAGGAGAGATGGAGACTGGGGAATGTCGGCTAAAGGGGAGAGGGTGATTGAAAAATGGGGGCGTGGATTGTGAGCAGGAGACTGGGGAATGGGGACTAGGGGAAAAATGAAGACTGGCGAATGTGGGCTTGGGGAGAGAGGGAGACTGGTGAATGTGCGCTCGGGGTGAGGTGGAGACTGGGGAATGGGGCCTTGGTGAGAGAGAGAGACTGGGGAATGGTTGATTCGGGAGAGAGTGGGTGACTGGGGAATGGGGGCTTGGGGAGAGAGTGGGAGACTGGGGAATGGGGACTCGGGGAGCGAGAGGTAGGCTGGGGAATGGGGTCTTGGGGAGAAAGAGGGAGACTGGGGAATGTGGAGTCGGGGAGAGAGTAGGATACTGGGGAATGGGCACTGAGGGACTGAGGGAGACTTGGAAATTGGGCCTTGGGGAGAGAGAGGGAGACTGAGGAATTGGGGCGCGGGGAGTGAGAGTGAGACTAGTGAATGGGGGCTCGGGAAAGAGGGAGACTGGGGAATGGGGGCTTCGGGAGAGAGTGAGACTGGGGAATGGGGGCTCAGTTACAGAGTGAGACTGGGGAATTGGGGCTCGCGGAATCATGGAGAATGGGGAATGGAGCTCGGGGAGAGAGAGAGTGGGGAATGGGGGCTCGGGGAAAGAGGAAATCTAGGGAAAGGGGGTTTGGGTAGTGAGTGGGAGACTGGGGAATGGGGGCTTGGGGAGAGAGAGCGCGACTGGAGGATGGGGGCTCGGGGAGAGAAGGAGACTGGGGAATGGGCACTCGGCGAGAGAGGGAGTCGGGAATGGGACCTTGAGGAGAGAGGGAGGCTGGGGAATTTGGTCTTGGGAGAAAGTGGGAGACTGGGGAATGGGTTCGCTGGGAGATGAGGGAGTCAGGAATGGGGGCTCGAGGAGAGGGGGAGGCTGGGGAATGGGGGCTTGGGGAGAGATGCAGACTGGGGAATGGGGGCTTGGGGAGAGAGGTACATTGGGGAAAGTCGACTTGGGGAGAGAGTGGGAGATTGGGGAATGGGTGCTTGGGGAAAGTGAGAGATTGGGTAATGGGCTCTTGGGGAGAGAGGCAGACGGGGGAAATTGGGCTTGAGGAGTGAGGAAGACTGGGGAATGGGGGCTTGGGAAGAGAGGAACACTGGGAAATGTGTGCTTGGGGAGAGAGAGGGAGACGGGGAATGGGGGCTCGGGGAGAGAGGGAGACTGGGGAATGGGGCTTGGGGAGAGAGGGAGACTTGGGAATGGGGGCTCGGGGAGAGAGGGAGATTGGTGAATGGGGGCTTTTGCAGTGAGGGTGATGGGAATGGGGGATTGGGGAGATAGCAGGAGACTAAGGAATTGGGGCTCGGGGAGAGAGTGGGAGACTGGGGAATAGGGGCTAGGGGAGAAAGAGGGAGACTGTGGAATGGGGGCTGGGGAGAGAGTGGGAGACTGTGGAATTGGGGCTCGGGGATTGCGTGAGCCTGGGGAATAGGGGCTCGGGGAGAGTGGGAGATTGGTGAATCGGGGCTCGGGGAGAGAGAGGGAGACTGGGGAATGTGGGCTCAGGGAGAGATGGATACTGGGGAATGGGGGCTCAGGGAGAGAGGGAGACTGGGGAATGGGGGCTTGGATTAAGAGTGGGAGACTGGGGAATGGGGGCTCGGGGAGAGAGTGGGAGACTGGGGATTGGGGGATTGGGGGAGAGAGGGAGACTGGGGAAGCTGGGCTCGAGGAGAGAGGGAGACTGGGGAATGGGGCTCGAGGAGAGAGGGAGACTAGGGAATGTGGCTCGAGGAGAGAGGGAGACTGGGGAATGGGGCTCGAGGAGAGAGGGAGACTGGGGAATGTGGGCTCGAGGAGAGAGGGAGACTGGGGAATGGGGCTCGAGGAGAGAGGGAGACTGAGGAATGGGGCTCGAGGAGAGAGGGAGACTGGGGAATGGGAGCGTGGAGAGAGAAGGAGACTGGGGAATGGGGGCTCAGGGAGAGAGGGAGACTGGGGAATGGGGGCCCAGGGAGAGAGGGAGACTGGGGAATGGGAGCACGGAGAGAGAAGGAGACTGGGGAATGGGGGTCGAGGAGAGAGGGAGACTGGGGAGTGGAGGCTTAGGGAGAGAGGGAGACTCGGGAATGGGGGCATGAGGAGAGAGGGAGACTATGGAATGGGAGCGCGGAGAGAGAAGGAGACTGGGGAATGGAGGCTCAGGGAGTGAGGGAGACTGGGGAATGGGAGCTCAGGGAGAGAGGGAGACTGGGGAATGGGGGTCAGGGAGAGAGATAGATTGGGGAATGGGAGCACGGAAAGTGAAGGAGACTGGGGAATGGGCGCTCGGCGAGAGAGGGAGTCGGGAATGGGGCCCCCGAGTAGAGAGTGAGGCTGCGGAATGGGGGCTTGGGGAGAGAGTGGGAGACTGGGGAATGGATGCTTGGGGAAAGAGGGAGATTGGGTAATGGGCTCTTCGGGAGAGAGGCAGACGGCGGAAATTGGGCTTGAGGAGAGAGGAAGACTGGGGAATGGGGGCTTGGGGAGAGAGGAACACTGGGAAATGTGTGCTTGGGGAGAGAGAGGGAGACGGGGAATGGGGGCTCGGGGAGAGAGGGAGACTGGGGAATGGGGCTTGGGGAGAGAGGGAGACTTGGGAATGGGGGCTCGGGGAGAGAGGGAGATTGGTGAATGGGGGCTTTTGCAGTGAGTGAGATGGGAATGGGGGATTGGGGAGATAGCAGGAGACTAAGGAATTGGGGCTCGGGGAGAGAGTGGGAGACTGGGAAATGGGGGCTAGGGGAGAAAGGGGGAAACTGTGGAATGGGGGCTGGGGAGAGAGTGGGAGACTGGTGAATCGGGGCTCAGGGAGAGAGAGGGAGACTGGGGAATGTGGGCTCAGGGAGAGATGGAGACTGGGGAATGGGGGCTCAGGGAGAGAGGGAGACTGGGGAATGGGGCTTCGCTTAAGAGTGGGAGACTGGGGAATGGGGGCTCGGGGAGAGAGTGGGAGACTGGGGATTGGGGGATTGGGGGAGAGAGGGAGACTGGGGAATGGGGCTTGGGGAGAGAGGGTGACTGGGGAATGGGGCTCGAGGAGAGAGGGAGACTGGGGAATGGGGGATTGGGGGAGAGAGGGAGACTGGGGAATGGGGCTTGGGGAGAGAGGGTGACTGGGGAACGGGGCTCGAGGAGAGAGGGAGACTGGGGAATGGGGCTCGAGGAGAGAGGGAGACTGGGGAATGTGAGCTCGAGGAGAGAGGGAGACTAGGGAATGTGGGCTCGAGGAGAGAGGGAGACTGGGGAATGTGGCTCGAGGAGAGAGGGAGACTGGGGAATGTGGGCTCGAGGAGAGAGGGAGACTGGGGAATGGGGCTCGGGGAGAGAGGGAGACTAGGGAATGGGGCTCGAGGAGAGAGGGAGACTAGGGAATGGGGCTCGGGGAGAGAGGGAGACTGGGGAATGGGGCTCGAGGAGAGAGGGAGACTGGGGAATGTGGGCTCGAGGAGAGAGGGAGACTGGGGAATGGGGCTCGAGGAGAGAGGGAGACTGGGGAATGTGGGCTCGAGGAGAGAGGGAGACTGGGGAATGGGGCTCGGGGAGAGAGGGAGACTAGGGAATGGGGCTCGAGGAGAGAGGGAGACTAGGGAATGGGGCTCGGGGAGAGAGGGAGACTGGGGAATGGGGCTCGAGGAGAGAGGGAGACTGGGGAATGGGAGTGTGGAGAGAGAAGGATACTGGGGAATGGGGGCTCAGGGAGAGAGGGAGACTCGGGAATGGGGCTCGAGGAGAGAGGGAGACAGGGGAATGGGAGCGCAGAGAGAGAAGGAGACTGGGGAATGGGGGCTCAGGGAGAGAGGGAGACTCAGGAATGGGGCTCGAGGAGAGAGGGAGACAGGGGAATGGGAGCGCGGAGAGAGAAGGAGACTGGGGAATGGGGGCTCAGGGAGAGAGGGAGACTGGGGAATGTGGGCCCAGGGAGAGAGGGAGACTGGGGAATGGGAGCGCGGAGAGAGAAGGAGACTGGGGAATGGGGGCTCGAGGAGAGAGGGAGACTGGGGAGTGGATGCTTAGGGAGAGAGGGAGACTCGGGATGGGGGCATGAGGAGAGAGGGAGACTATGGAATTGGAGCACGGAGAGAGAAGGAGACTGGAGAATGGAGGCTCAGGGAACGAGGGAGACTGGGGAATGGGAGCTCAGGGAGAGAGGGAGACTGGGGAATGGGGGTCAGGGAGAGAGATAGATTGGGGAATGGGAGCACGGAGAGAGGAGGAGACTGGCGAATGGGCGCTCGGCGAGAGAGGGATTCGGGAATGGGTCCCCGAGTGGAGAGTGAGGCTGGGGAATGGGGGCTTGGGGAGAGAGTGGGAGACTGGGGATTGTGGGCACTGGGAGCGAGGGAGTCGGGAATGGGGGCTCGAGTAGAGAGGGAGACTGGGGAATGGGGGCTTGGGGAGAGATGCATACTGTGGAATTGGGGCTTGGTGAGTGAGGGAAATTGGGGAAGGTCGGCTTGGGGAGAGAGTGGGAGATTGGGGAATGGATGCTTGATGAAACACGGAGACTGATGAATGGGGCCTGGGGAGAGAGGGAGAATGGGGAATGGTGGCTCGGGGAGTGAGGGAGACTGGGGAATGGGTGCTTGGGGGAGAGAGGGAGACTGGGGAACTGGAGCTCGGGGAGAGATGGAGACTGGGGAATGGGGGCTTGGGGAGAGAGAGACTGGGGAATGGGAGCTTGGGGAGAGGGAGGGAGACTGGGGAATGGGGGCTCAAGGGGAGAGGGAGACTGGGGAATGGGGGCTCGAGGGGAGAGGGAGAGTGGGGAATGGGGGTTTGGGGAGAGTGTGAGACTGGGCAATGGGGGCTCAGGGAGATAGGGAGACTGGGGAATGGGGGCTCGGGTACAGAGGGAGACTGTGGAATGGGGGCTCAGGGAGAGATGCAAACTGGGGAATGGGGGCTCGGGTACAGATGGAGACTGGGGAATGGGGGCTCAGGGAGAGAGGGAGACTGGGGAAAGGTGCTTGGCTTAAGAGTGGGAGACTGGGGAATGTGGGCTCGGGGAGAGAGTGGGAGACTTGGGATTGGGGGATTGGGGGAGAGAGGGAGACTGGGGAATGTGGGCTTGGGGAGAGAGGGAGACTGTGGAATGGTGGCCTTGGGGAGAGAGAGGGTGACTGCGGAATGGTAACTCAGTGAGAGAGAGGGAGACTGGGGAATGGGGTCTTGCAGAGAGAGAGGGAGACTGGGGAATGGGGGCGTGGGGAGGGAGAGTGAGACTGGTGAATGGGGCTCGAGGAGAGAGGGAAACTGGGGAATGGGGCTTGAGGAGAGAGGGAGACTGCGGAATGTGGGCTCGAGGAGAGAGGGAGACTGGGGAATGGGGCTCGAGGAGAGAGGGAGACTGGGGAATGGCGCTCGAGGAGAGAGTGAGACTGGGGAATGGGAGCGCGGAGAGAGAAGGAGACTGGGGAATGGGGGCTCAGGGAGAGAGGGAGACTGGGGAATGGGGCTCAGGGAGAGAGGGAGACTGGGGAATGGGGCTCAGCGAGAGAGGGAGACTGGGGAATGGGAGCTCAGGGAGAGAGGGAGACTGGGGAATGGGGGCCCAGTGAGAGAGGGAGACTGGGGAATGGGAGCGCGGAGAGAGAAGGAGACTGGTGAATGGGGGCTCGAGGAGAGAGGGAGACTGGGGAGTGGGGGCGTAGGGAGAGAGGGAGACTCAGGAATGGGGGCATGAGGAGAGAGGGAGACTGGGGAATGACAGCACGGAGAGAGAAGGAGACTGGGGAATGGGGGCTCAGGGAGAGAGCGAGACTGGGGAATGGGAGCTGAGGGAGAGAGTGAGACTGGGGAATGGGGGTCAGGGAGAGAGGGAGACTGGGGAATGGGAGCGTGGAGAGAGAAGGGGACTGGGGAATGGGCGCTCGGCGAAAGAGGTTGTCGGGAATGGGGCCCCGAGGAGAGAGTGAGGCTGGGGAATGGGGGCTTGGGGAGAGAGTGGGAGACTGGGGAATGGGGGCACAGGGAGCGAAGGACTCCAGAATGGGGGCACGAGTAGAGAGGGAGACTGGGGAATGGGGGCTTGGGGAGAGATGCAGACTGTGGAATTGGGACTTGGTGTGTGAGGGACATTGGGGAATGTCGGCTTGGGGAGAGAGTGGGAGATTGGGGAATGGGTGCTTGATGAAACACGGAGACTGATGAATGGGGCCTTCGGGAGAGACAGGGAGACTGGGGAATGGGGGCTCGGGGAGAAAGAGGGAGACTGTGGAATGGGGGCTGGGGAGAGAGTGGGAGACTGGGGAATGCGGGCTCGGGGAATGAGGGAGTCTGGGGAATGGGTGCTCGGGGAGAGAGGGAGACTGCTGAATAGGGGCTCGGGGAGAGAGTGGGAGACTGGGGAATGGGGGCTGGGGAGAGAGTGGGAGACTGAGGAATGGGGGCTCGGGGAGAGAGTGGGAGACTGGGGAATGGGGGCTCGGGGAGAGAGTGGGAGACTGGGGAATGGGGGCTGGGGAGAGAGTGGGAAACTGGGGAATTGTGGCTCAGGGAGTGAGGGAGGCTGGGTAATGGGGGCTCGGGGAAAGATGGAGACTGGGGAATGTGGGCTTGGGGAGAGAGTGGGACACAGGGAAATGGGAGCTGGGGAGAGCATTGGAGACTGGGGAATGGGGGCTCAGGGAGAGACGGAGACTGGGGAATGGGAGCTCAGGGAGAGAGGGAGACTGGGGAATGGGGACTCAGGGAGAGAGGGAGACTGGGGAATGGGAGCTTGGAGAGAGAAGGGGACTGGGGAATGGGGGCTTGAGGAGAGAAGGAGACTGGGGAATGGGGTCTCAGGGAGAGAGGGAGACTCGGGAATGGGGGCATGAGGAGAGAGGGAGACTGGGGAATGGGAGCACGGAGAGAGAATGAGACTGGGGAATGGGGGCTCAGGGAGAGAGGGAGACTGGGGAATGGGAGCTCAAGGAGAGATGGAGACAGGGGAATGGGGGCTCAGGGAGAGAGGGAGATTGGGAATGGGGGCTCAGGGAGAGAGGGAGACTGGGGAATGGGGGCTCAGGGAGAGAGGGAGACTGGGGAATGGGAGCTTGGAGAGAGAAGGAGACTGGGGAATGGGCGCTCGGCGAGAGAGGGAGTCGGGAATGGGGCCTCGAGGAGAGAGTGAGGCTGGGGAATGGGGGCTTGGGAAGAGAGTGGGAGACTGGGGAATGGGGGCACTGGGAGCAAGGGAGTCGAGAAAGGGGGCTCGAGTAGAGAGGGAGACTGGGGAATGGGGGCTTGGGGAGAGATGCAGACTGTGGAATTGGGGCTTGGGAAGTGAGGGACATTGGGGAATGTCGGCTTGGGGAGATAGTGGGAGATTGGGAAATGGGTGCTTGATGAAACACGGAGACTGATGAATGGGGCATTGAGGAGAGACAGGGAGACTGGGGAATGGGGGCGCGGGGAGTGAGGGAGACTGGGGAATGGGTTCTTGGGGAGAGAGTGGGAGACTGGTGAATGGAGGCTCCGGGAGAGAGGGAGATTTGGGAATGGGCCTCGGGGAGTGACGGACATTGGGAATGGGGCTTGGGGAGAGAGGGAGAATGGGGAATGGTGGCTCGGGGAGTGAGGGAGACTGGGGAATGTTGGCTCGGGGAGAGAGTGGGAGACTGGGGCTGGGGTTTCGGTAGGGAGTGGGAGACTGGGGAATGGGGGCTCGGGGAGGAAGAGGGAGACTGTGGAATTGGGGCTGGGGAGAGAGTGGGAGACTGGGGAATGGGTGCTCGGGGAATGAGGGAGTCTGGGGAATGGGGGCTCGGGGAGAGAGGGAGACCGGTGAATAGGTGCTCAGGGAGAGAGTGGGAGACTGGGGAATGGGGGCTGGGGAGAAAGTGGGAGACTGGGGAATGGGGGCTCGGGGAGAGAGTGGGAGACTGGGGAATGGGGGCTCGGGGAGAGAGTGGAAGACTGGGGACTGGGGGCTGGGGAGAAAGTGGGAAACTGGGGAATGGGGGCTCGGGGAGTGAGGGAGACTGGGCAATGGGGGCTCGGGGAGAGAGTGGAAGACTGGGGATTGGGGGCTAGGGAGAAAGTGGGAAACTGGGGAATGGGAGCTCGGGGAGTGAGGGAGACTGGGGAATGGGGGCTTGGGGAGAGAGTGGGATACTGGGGAATGTGGGCTTGGGGAGCGAGAGTGGGACTGGGGAATGGGGGCTTGGGGAGAGAAGGAGATTTGGCAAGGGAGCCTCGGGAATGGGGGATTGGGGAGAGAGTGGGAGACTGGGGAATGGGAGCTTGGAGAGAAAATCAGACAGGGGAATATGCGCTCAGCAAGAGAGATGGAGATGGGGAATGGGGGCTCGAGGAGAGAGGGAGACTGGGGAATGTGGGCTCGAAGAGAGAGCGAGACTGGATAATGGGTGCTCGAGGAGAGAGCGTGACTGATGAATGGGGGCTCAAGGAGGGAGGGAGACTGTAGAATGGGGGCTCGAGGAGCGAGGGAGACTGGGGAATGTGTGCTCGGGGAAAGAGGGAGACTGGGCAATGGGGGCTCAGGGAGATAGCGAGACTGGGGAATGGGGGCTTGAGGAGAGAGGGAGATTGGGGAACGGGAGCTCGGGGAGAGATGGAAACTGGGGAATGGGAGCTCGGGGAGAGATGGAGACGGGGTATGGGAGCTTGGGGAGAGGGAGGGAGACTGGGGAATGGGAGCCCAGGGAAAGGTGGAGACTGGGGAATGGAGGCTCGGGAGAGCGGGAGACTGGAGTGGGGTCTCGGGAAATGCGGGAGACTGGGGAATCGGGGATTGGGGAGAGAGAGGGAGGCTGGGGAATGTGGGCTTGGGGAGAGAGGGAGACTGGGTAACGGGGGCTTGGGGAGGGAGGCAGACTGTGGAATAGGGGCTTGGGGAGAGAGGGAGACGGGATTGGGGGCTTGGGGAGAGAGAGGAAGACTGGGTAATGGAGGCTTGTGGAGAGAGGGAGACTGGGGAATGGGGGCTTGGGGAGAAATGGATACTGGCGAATGGGTGATCAGGGAAAGAGGGAGACTGGGCAATGGGGGCTCAGGGAAATAGGGAGACTGGGGAATGGGGCTTGGGGGAGAGAGGGAGACTGGGGAATCGGAGCTCAGATAGAGATGGAGACTGGGGAATGGAGGCTCGGGGAGAGATGGAGAATGGGGAATGGGAGCTTGGGGAGAGATGGAGAGTGGGGAATGGGGCTTGGGGAGTGAGGGAGACAGGGGAATGGCGGCTTGGGGACAGAGAGGGAGACTGGGGAATGGGGGCTTCGGGAGAGAGTGAGACTGGGGAATGGGGGCTCAGTTACAGAGTGAGACTGGGGAATTGGGGCTCGCGGAATCATGGAGAATGGGGAATGGAGCTCGGGGAGAGAGAGAGTGGGGAATGGGGGCTCGGGGAAAGAGGAAATCTGGGGAAAGGGGGTTTGGGTAGTGAGTGGGAGACTGGGGAATGGGGGCTTGGGGAGAGAGAGCGCGACTGGAGGATGGGGGCTCGGGGAGAGAAGGAGACTGGGGAATGGGCACTCGGCGAGAGAGGGAGTCGGGAATGGGACCTTGAGGAGAGAGGGAGGCTGGGGAATTTGGTCTTGGGAGAAAGTGGGAGACTGGGGAATGGGGTCGCTGGGAGATGAGGGAGTCAGGAATGGGGGCTCGAGGAGAGGGGGAGGCTGGGGAATGGGGGCTTGGGGAGAGATGCAGACTGGGGAATGGGGGCTTGGGGAGAGAGGTACATTGGGGAAAGTCGACTTGGGGAGAGAGTGGGAGATTGGGGAATGGGTGCTTGGGGAAAGTGAGAGATTGGGTAATGGGCTCTTGGGGAGAGAGGCAGACGGGGGAAATTGGGCTTGAGGAGCGAGGAAGACTGGGGAATGGGGGCTTGGGAAGAGAGGAACATTGGGAAATGTGTGCTTGGGGAGAGAGAGGGAGATGGGGAATGGGGGCTCGGGGAGAGAGGGAGACTGGGGAATGGGGCTTGGGGAGAGAGGGAGACTTGGGAATGGGGGCTCGGGGAGAGAGGGAGATTGGTGAATGGGGGCTTTTGCAGTGAGGGAGATGGGAATGGGGGATTGGGGAGATAGCAGGAGACTAAGGAATTGGGGCTCGGGGAGAGAGTGGGAGACTGGGGAATGGGGGCTAGGGGAGAAAGAGGGAGACTGTGGAATGGGGGCTGGGGAGAGAGTGGGAGACTGGGGAATTGGGGCTCGGGGATTGTGTGAGCCTGGGGAATAGGGGCTCGGGGAGAGTGGGAGACTGGTGAATCGGGGCTCGGGGAGAGAGAGGGAGACTGGGGAATGTGGGCTCAGGGAGAGATGGATACTGGGGAATGGGGGCTCAGGGAGAGAGGGAGACTGGGGAATGGGGGCTTGGCTTAAGAGTGGGAGACTGGGGAATGGGGGCTCGGGGAGAGAGTGGGAGACTGGGGATTGGGGGATTGGGGGAGAGAGGGAGACTGGGGAAGCTGGGCTCGAGGAGAGAGGGAGACTGGGGAATGGGGCTCGAGGAGAGAGGGAGACTAGGGAATGTGGCTCGAGGAGAGAGGGAGACTGGGGAATGGGGCTCGAGGAGAGAGGGAGACTGGGGAATGTGGGCTCGAGGAGAGAGGGAGACTGGGGAATGGGAGCATGGAGAGAGAAGGAGACTGGGGAATGGGGGCTCAGGGAGAGAGGGAGACTGGGGAATGGGGGCCCAGGGAGAGAGGGAGACTGGGGAATGGGGTATTGAGGAGAGATGGAGACTGGGGAATGTCGGCTAAAGGGGAGAGGGTGATTGAAAAATGGGGGCGTGGATTGTGAGCAGGAGACTGGGGAATGGGGACTAGGGGAAAAATGAAGACTGGCGAATGTGGGCTTGGGGAGAGAGGGAGACTGGTGAATGTGCGCTCGGGGTGAGGTGGAGACTGGGGAATGGGGCCTTGGTGAGAGAGAGAGACTGGGGAATGGTTGATTCGGGAGAGAGTGGGTGACTGGGGAATGGGGGCTTGGGGAGAGAGTGGGAGACTGGGGAATGGGGACTCGGGGAGCGAGAGGTAGGCTGGGGAATGGGGTCTTGGGGAGAAAGAGGGAGACTGGGGAATGTGGAGTCGGGGAGAGAGTAGGATACTGGGGAATGGGCACTGAGGGACTGAGGGAGACTTGGAAATTGGGCCTTGGGGAGAGAGAGGGAGACTGAGGAATTGGGGCGCGGGGAGTGAGAGTGAGACTAGTGAATGGGGGCTCGGGAAAGAGGGAGACTGGGGAATGGGGGCTTCGGGAGAGAGTGAGACTGGGGAATGGGGGCTCAGTTACAGAGTGAGACTGGGGAATTGGGGCTCGCGGAATCATGGAGAATGGGGAATGGAGCTCGGGGAGAGAGAGAGTGGGGAATGGGGGCTCGGGGAAAGAGGAAATCTAGGGAAAGGGGGTTTGGGTAGTGAGTGGGAGACTGGGGAATGGGGGCTTGGGGAGAGAGAGCGCGACTGGAGGATGGGGGCTCGGGGAGAGAAGGAGACTGGGGAATGGGCACTCGGCGAGAGAGGGAGTCGGGAATGGGACCTTGAGGAGAGAGGGAGGCTGGGGAATTTGGTCTTGGGAGAAAGTGGGAGACTGGGGAATGGGTTCGCTGGGAGATGAGGGAGTCAGGAATGGGGGCTCGAGGAGAGGGGGAGGCTGGGGAATGGGGGCTTGGGGAGAGATGCAGACTGGGGAATGGGGGCTTGGGGAGAGAGGTACATTGGGGAAAGTCGACTTGGGGAGAGAGTGGGAGATTGGGGAATGGGTGCTTGGGGAAAGTGAGAGATTGGGTAATGGGCTCTTGGGGAGAGAGGCAGACGGGGGAAATTGGGCTTGAGGAGTGAGGAAGACTGGGGAATGGGGGCTTGGGAAGAGAGGAACACTGGGAAATGTGTGCTTGGGGAGAGAGAGGGAGACGGGGAATGGGGGCTCGGGGAGAGAGGGAGACTGGGGAATGGGGCTTGGGGAGAGAGGGAGACTTGGGAATGGGGGCTCGGGGAGAGAGGGAGATTGGTGAATGGGGGCTTTTGCAGTGAGGGTGATGGGAATGGGGGATTGGGGAGATAGCAGGAGACTAAGGAATTGGGGCTCGGGGAGAGAGTGGGAGACTGGGGAATAGGGGCTAGGGGAGAAAGAGGGAGACTGTGGAATGGGGGCTGGGGAGAGAGTGGGAGACTGTGGAATTGGGGCTCGGGGATTGCGTGAGCCTGGGGAATAGGGGCTCGGGGAGAGTGGGAGATTGGTGAATCGGGGCTCGGGGAGAGAGAGGGAGACTGGGGAATGTGGGCTCAGGGAGAGATGGATACTGGGGAATGGGGGCTCAGGGAGAGAGGGAGACTGGGGAATGGGGGCTTGGATTAAGAGTGGGAGACTGGGGAATGGGGGCTCGGGGAGAGAGTGGGAGACTGGGGATTGGGGGATTGGGGGAGAGAGGGAGACTGGGGAAGCTGGGCTCGAGGAGAGAGGGAGACTGGGGAATGGGGCTCGAGGAGAGAGGGAGACTAGGGAATGTGGCTCGAGGAGAGAGGGAGACTGGGGAATGGGGCTCGAGGAGAGAGGGAGACTGGGGAATGTGGGCTCGAGGAGAGAGGGAGACTGGGGAATGGGGCTCGAGGAGAGAGGGAGACTGAGGAATGGGGCTCGAGGAGAGAGGGAGACTGGGGAATGGGAGCGTGGAGAGAGAAGGAGACTGGGGAATGGGGGCTCAGGGAGAGAGGGAGACTGGGGAATGGGGGCCCAGGGAGAGAGGGAGACTGGGGAATGGGAGCACGGAGAGAGAAGGAGACTGGGGAATGGGGGTCGAGGAGAGAGGGAGACTGGGGAGTGGAGGCTTAGGGAGAGAGGGAGACTCGGGAATGGGGGCATGAGGAGAGAGGGAGACTATGGAATGGGAGCGCGGAGAGAGAAGGAGACTGGGGAATGGAGGCTCAGGGAGTGAGGGAGACTGGGGAATGGGAGCTCAGGGAGAGAGGGAGACTGGGGAATGGGGGTCAGGGAGAGAGATAGATTGGGGAATGGGAGCACGGAAAGTGAAGGAGACTGGGGAATGGGCGCTCGGCGAGAGAGGGAGTCGGGAATGGGGCCCCCGAGTAGAGAGTGAGGCTGCGGAATGGGGGCTTGGGGAGAGAGTGGGAGACTGGGGAATGGATGCTTGGGGAAAGAGGGAGATTGGGTAATGGGCTCTTCGGGAGAGAGGCAGACGGCGGAAATTGGGCTTGAGGAGAGAGGAAGACTGGGGAATGGGGGCTTGGGGAGAGAGGAACACTGGGAAATGTGTGCTTGGGGAGAGAGAGGGAGACGGGGAATGGGGGCTCGGGGAGAGAGGGAGACTGGGGAATGGGGCTTGGGGAGAGAGGGAGACTTGGGAATGGGGGCTCGGGGAGAGAGGGAGATTGGTGAATGGGGGCTTTTGCAGTGAGTGAGATGGGAATGGGGGATTGGGGAGATAGCAGGAGACTAAGGAATTGGGGCTCGGGGAGAGAGTGGGAGACTGGGAAATGGGGGCTAGGGGAGAAAGGGGGAAACTGTGGAATGGGGGCTGGGGAGAGAGTGGGAGACTGGTGAATCGGGGCTCAGGGAGAGAGAGGGAGACTGGGGAATGTGGGCTCAGGGAGAGATGGAGACTGGGGAATGGGGGCTCAGGGAGAGAGGGAGACTGGGGAATGGGGCTTCGCTTAAGAGTGGGAGACTGGGGAATGGGGGCTCGGGGAGAGAGTGGGAGACTGGGGATTGGGGATTGGGGGAGAGAGGGAGACTGGGGAATGGGGCTTGGGGAGAGAGGGTGACTGGGGAATGGGGCTCGAGGAGAGAGGGAGACTGGGGAATGGGGGATTGGGGGAGAGAGGGAGACTGGGGAATGGGGCTTGGGGAGAGAGGGTGACTGGGGAACGGGGCTCGAGGAGAGAGGGAGACTGGGGAATGGGGCTCGAGGAGAGAGGGAGACTGGGGAATGTGAGCTCGAGGAGAGAGGGAGACTAGGGAATGTGGGCTCGAGGAGAGAGGGAGACTGGGGAATGTGGCTCGAGGAGAGAGGGAGACTGGGGAATGTGGGCTCGAGGAGAGAGGGAGACTGGGGAATGGGGCTCGGGGAGAGAGGGAGACTAGGGAATGGGGCTCGAGGAGAGAGGGAGACTAGGGAATGGGGCTCGGGGAGAGAGGGAGACTGGGGAATGGGGCTCGAGGAGAGAGGGAGACTGGGGAATGTGGGCTCGAGGAGAGAGGGAGACTGGGGAATGGGGCTCGAGGAGAGAGGGAGACTGGGGAATGTGGGCTCGAGGAGAGAGGGAGACTGGGGAATGGGGCTCGGGGAGAGAGGGAGACTAGGGAATGGGGCTCGAGGAGAGAGGGAGACTAGGGAATGGGGCTCGGGGAGAGAGGGAGACTGGGGAATGGGGCTCGAGGAGAGAGGGAGACTGGGGAATGGGAGTGTGGAGAGAGAAGGATACTGGGGAATGGGGGCTCAGGGAGAGAGGGAGACTCGGGAATGGGGCTCGAGGAGAGAGGGAGACAGGGGAATGGGAGCGCAGAGAGAGAAGGAGACTGGGGAATGGGGGCTCAGGGAGAGAGGGAGACTCAGGAATGGGGCTCGAGGAGAGAGGGAGACAGGGGAATGGGAGCGCGGAGAGAGAAGGAGACTGGGGAATGGGGGCTCAGGGAGAGAGGGAGACTGGGGAATGTGGGCCCAGGGAGAGAGGGAGACTGGGGAATGGGAGCGCGGAGAGAGAAGGAGACTGGGGAATGGGGGCTCGAGGAGAGAGGGAGACTGGGGAGTGGATGCTTAGGGAGAGAGGGAGACTCGGGATGGGGGCATGAGGAGAGAGGGAGACTATGGAATTGGAGCGCGGAGAGAGAAGGAGACTGGAGAATGGAGGCTCAGGGAACGAGGGAGACTGGGGAATGGGAGCTCAGGGAGAGAGGGAGACTGGGGAATGGGGGTCAGGGAGAGAGATAGATTGGGGAATGGGAGCACGGAGAGAGGAGGAGACTGGCGAATGGGCGCTCGGCGAGAGAGGGATTCGGGAATGGGTCCCCGAGTGGAGAGTGAGGCTGGGGAATGGGGGCTTGGGGAGAGAGTGGGAGACTGGGGATTGTGGGCACTGGGAGCGAGGGAGTCGGGAATGGGGGCTCGAGTAGAGAGGGAGACTGGGGAATGGGGGCTTGGGGAGAGATGCATACTGTGGAATTGGGGCTTGGTGAGTGAGGGAAATTGGGGAAGGTCGGCTTGGGGAGAGAGTGGGAGATTGGGGAATGGATGCTTGATGAAACACGGAGACTGATGAATGGGGCCTGGGGAGAGAGGGAGAATGGGGAATGGTGGCTCGGGGAGTGAGGGAGACTGGGGAATGGGTGCTTGGGGGAGAGAGGGAGACTGGGGAACTGGAGCTCGGGGAGAGATGGAGACTGGGGAATGGGGGCTTGGGGAGAGAGAGACTGGGGAATGGGAGCTTGGGGAGAGGGAGGGAGACTGGGGAATGGGGGCTCAAGGGGAGAGGGAGACTGGGGAATGGGGGCTCGAGGGGAGAGGGAGAGTGGGGAATGGGGGTTTGGGGAGAGTGTGAGACTGGGCAATGGGGGCTCAGGGAGATAGGGAGACTGGGGAATGGGGGCTCGGGTACAGAGGGAGACTGTGGAATGGGGGCTCAGGGAGAGATGCAAACTGGGGAATGGGGGCTCGGGTACAGATGGAGACTGGGGAATGGGGGCTCAGGGAGAGAGGGAGACTGGGGAAAGGTGCTTGGCTTAAGAGTGGGAGACTGGGGAATGTGGGCTCGGGGAGAGAGTGGGAGACTTGGGATTGGGGGATTGGGGGAGAGAGGGAGACTGGGGAATGTGGGCTTGGGGAGAGAGGGAGACTGTGGAATGGTGGCCTTGGGGAGAGAGAGGGTGACTGCGGAATGGTAACTCAGTGAGAGAGAGGGAGACTGGGGAATGGGGTCTTGCAGAGAGAGAGGGAGACTGGGGAATGGGGGCGTGGGGAGGGAGAGTGAGACTGGTGAATGGGGCTCGAGGAGAGAGGGAAACTGGGGAATGGGGCTTGAGGAGAGAGGGAGACTGCGGAATGTGGGCTCGAGGAGAGAGGGAGACTGGGGAATGGGGCTCGAGGAGAGAGGGAGACTGGGGAATGGCGCTCGAGGAGAGAGTGAGACTGGGGAATGGGAGCGCGGAGAGAGAAGGAGACTGGGGAATGGGGGCTCAGGGAGAGAGGGAGACTGGGGAATGGGGCTCAGGGAGAGAGGGAGACTGGGGAATGGGGCTCAGCGAGAGAGGGAGACTGGGGAATGGGAGCTCAGGGAGAGAGGGAGACTGGGGAATGGGGGCCCAGTGAGAGAGGGAGACTGGGGAATGGGAGCGCGGAGAGAGAAGGAGACTGGTGAATGGGGGCTCGAGGAGAGAGGGAGACTGGGGAGTGGGGGCGTAGGGAGAGAGGGAGACTCAGGAATGGGGGCATGAGGAGAGAGGGAGACTGGGGAATGACAGCGCGGAGAGAGAAGGAGACTGGGGAATGGGGGCTCAGGGAGAGAGCGAGACTGGGGAATGGGAGCTGAGGGAGAGAGTGAGACTGGGGAATGGGGGTCAGGGAGAGAGGGAGACTGGGGAATGGGAGCGTGGAGAGAGAAGGGGACTGGGGAATGGGCGCTCGGCGAAAGAGGTTGTCGGGAATGGGGCCCCGAGGAGAGAGTGAGGCTGGGGAATGGGGGCTTGGGGAGAGAGTGGGAGACTGGGGAATGGGGGCACAGGGAGCGAAGGACTCCAGAATGGGGGCACGAGTAGAGAGGGAGACTGGGGAATGGGGGCTTGGGGAGAGATGCAGACTGTGGAATTGGGACTTGGTGAGTGAGGGACATTGGGGAATGTCGGCTTGGGGAGAGAGTGGGAGATTGGGGAATGGGTGCTTGATGAAACACGGAGACTGATGAATGGGGCCTTCGGGAGAGACAGGGAGACTGGGGAATGGGGGCTCGGGGAGAAAGAGGGAGACTGTGGAATGGGGGCTGGGGAGAGAGTGGGAGACTGGGGAATGCGGGCTCGGGGAATGAGGGAGTCTGGGGAATGGGTGCTCGGGGAGAGAGGGAGACTGCTGAATAGGGGCTCGGGGAGAGAGTGGGAGACTGGGGAATGGGGGCTGGGGAGAGAGTGGGAGACTGAGGAATGGGGGCTCGGGGAGAGAGTGGGAGACTGGGGAATGGGGGCTCGGGGAGAGAGTGGGAGACTGGGGAATGGGGGCTGGGGAGAGAGTGGGAAACTGGGGAATTGTGGCTCAGGGAGTGAGGGAGGCTGGGTAATGGGGGCTCGGGGAAAGATGGAGACTGGGGAATGTGGGCTTGGGGAGAGAGTGGGACACAGGGAAATGGGAGCTGGGGAGAGCATTGGAGACTGGGGAATGGGGGCTCAGGGAGAGACGGAGACTGGGGAATGGGAGCTCAGGGAGAGAGGGAGACTGGGGAATGGGGACTCAGGGAGAGAGGGAGACTGGGGAATGGGAGCTTGGAGAGAGAAGGGGACTGGGGAATGGGGGCTTGAGGAGAGAAGGAGACTGGGGAATGGGGTCTCAGGGAGAGAGGGAGACTCGGGAATGGGGGCATGAGGAGAGAGGGAGACTGGGGAATGGGAGCACGGAGAGAGAATGAGACTGGGGAATGGGGGCTCAGGGAGAGAGGGAGACTGGGGAATGGGAGCTCAAGGAGAGATGGAGACAGGGGAATGGGGGCTCAGGGAGAGAGGGAGATTGGGAATGGGGGCTCAGGGAGAGAGGGAGACTGGGGAATGGGGGCTCAGGGAGAGAGGGAGACTGGGGAATGGGAGCTTGGAGAGAGAAGGAGACTGGGGAATGGGCGCTCGGCGAGAGAGGGAGTCGGGAATGGGGCCTCGAGGAGAGAGTGAGGCTGGGGAATGGGGGCTTGGGGAGAGAGTGGGAGACTGGGGAATGGGGGCACTGGGAGCAAGGGAGTCGAGAAAGGGGGCTCGAGTAGAGAGGGAGACTGGGGAATGGGGGCTTGGGGAGAGATGCAGACTGTGGAATTGGGGCTTGGGAAGTGAGGGACATTGGGGAATGTCGGCTTGGGGAGATAGTGGGAGATTGGGAAATGGGTGCTTGATGAAACACGGAGACTGATGAATGGGGCATTGAGGAGAGACAGGGAGACTGGGGAATGGGGGCGCGGGGAGTGAGGGAGACTGGGGAATGGGTTCTTGGGGAGAGAGTGGGAGACTGGTGAATGGAGGCTCCGGGAGAGAGGGAGATTTGGGAATGGGCCTCGGGGAGTGACGGACATTGGGAATGGGGCTTGGGGAGAGAGGGAGAATGGGGAATGGTGGCTCGGGGAGTGAGGGAGACTGGGGAATGTTGGCTCGGGGAGAGAGTGGGAGACTGGGGCTGGGGTTTCGGTAGGGAGTGGGAGACTGGGGAATGGGGGCTCGGGGAGGAAGAGGGAGACTGTGGAATTGGGGCTGGGGAGAGAGTGGGAGACTGGGGAATGGGTGCTCGGGGAATGAGGGAGTCTGGGGAATGGGGGCTCGGGGAGAGAGGGAGACCGGTGAATAGGTGCTCAGGGAGAGAGTGGGAGACTGGGGAATGGGGGCTGGGGAGAAAGTGGGAGACTGGGGAATGGGGGCTCGGGGAGAGAGTGGGAGACTGGGGAATGGGGGCTCGGGGAGAGAGTGGAAGACTGGGGACTGGGGGCTGGGGAGAAAGTGGGAAACTGGGGAATGGGGGCTCGGGGAGTGAGGGAGACTGGGCAATGGGGGCTCGGGGAGAGAGTGGAAGACTGGGGATTGGGGGCTAGGGAGAAAGTGGGAAACTGGGGAATGGGAGCTCGGGGAGTGAGGGAGACTGGGGAATGGGGGCTTGGGGAGAGAGTGGGATACTGGGGAATGTGGGCTTGGGGAGCGAGAGTGGGACTGGGGAATGGGGGCTTGGGGAGAGAAGGAGATTTGGCAAGGGAGCCTCGGGAATGGGGGATTGGGGAGAGAGTGGGAGACTGGGGAATGGGAGCTTGGAGAGAAAATCAGACAGGGGAATATGCGCTCAGCAAGAGAGATGGAGATGGGGAATGGGGGCTCGAGGAGAGAGGGAGACTGGGGAATGTGGGCTCGAAGAGAGAGCGAGACTGGATAATGGGTGCTCGAGGAGAGAGCGTGACTGATGAATGGGGGCTCAAGGAGGGAGGGAGACTGTAGAATGGGGGCTCGAGGAGCGAGGGAGACTGGGGAATGTGTGCTCGGGGAAAGAGGGAGACTGGGCAATGGGGGCTCAGGGAGATAGCGAGACTGGGGAATGGGGGCTTGAGGAGAGAGGGAGATTGGGGAACGGGAGCTCGGGGAGAGATGGAAACTGGGGAATGGGAGCTCGGGGAGAGATGGAGACGGGGTATGGGAGCTTGGGGAGAGGGAGGGAGACTGGGGAATGGGAGCCCAGGGAAAGGTGGAGACTGGGGAATGGAGGCTCGGGAGAGCGGGAGACTGGAGTGGGGTCTCGGGAAATGCGGGAGACTGGGGAATCGGGGATTGGGGAGAGAGAGGGAGGCTGGGGAATGTGGGCTTGGGGAGAGAGGGAGACTGGGTAACGGGGGCTTGGGGAGGGAGGCAGACTGTGGAATGGGGGCTTGGGGAGAGAGGGAGACGGGATTGGGGGCTTGGGGAGAGAGAGGAAGACTGGGTAATGGAGGCTTGTGGAGAGAGGGAGACTGGGGAATGGGGGCTTGGGGAGAAATGGATACTGGCGAATGGGTGATCAGGGAAAGAGGGAGACTGGGCAATGGGGGCTCAGGGAAATAGGGAGACTGGGGAATGGGGCTTGGGGGAGAGAGGGAGACTGGGGAATCGGAGCTCAGATAGAGATGGAGACTGGGGAATGGAGGCTCGGGGAGAGATGGAGAATGGGGAATGGGAGCTTGGGGAGAGATGGAGAGTGGGGAATGGGGCTTGGGGAGTGAGGGAGACAGGGGAATGGCGGCTTGGGGACAGAGTGGGAGACTGGGGAATGGAGGCTTGGGGAGAGAGGGGGACTGGGGATTGGAGGCATGGGGAGAGAGAGAGACTGGGGAATGGGAGCTTGGGGAGAGGGAGGGAGACTGGGGAATGAGGGCTCAAGGGGAGAGGGAGACTGGGGAATGGGGGCTCGAGGGGAGAGGGAGACTGGGGAATGGTGGCTTGAGGAGAGTGTGTGAGACTGGGGAATAGGGGCTTGGGGAGAGAGTGAGACTGGGCAATGGGGGCTCAGGGAGATAGGGAGACTGGGGAATGTGGGCTCAGGGAGATAGGGAGACTGGGTAATGGGGGCTCGGGGAGAGATGGAGATGGGGAATGGAGGCTCGGGGAGAGATGGAGAATGGGGAATGGGGACTTGGGGAGAGAGGGAGACGGGAATGGGGGCTTGTGGAGGGAGTGGGAGACTGGGGAATGGGGGCACGGGGAGAGATGGAGACGGGGAATGGGGGCTCGGGGAGAGATGGAGAATGGGGAATGGGGTCTCGGGGAGAGAGGGAGATGGGAATGGGGGCTCGAGGAGAGAGGGAGACTGGGGAATGGGAGTTATGGGGAGAGAGCGAGACTGCGGATTGGGGGCTTTGGGAGAGAGGGAGACTGGAGAAAAGGGCCTTGGGAGAGAGAGGCAGACTGGGGAATGGCGGCTTGGAGAGAGAGGAAGACTGGGGAATGGGTGCTTGAGGAGAGAGAGGGAGACTGGGGAATGGGGGTTGGGTAGAGAGGGAGAGTGGGGAATGGGGCTTGGGGAGAGAGGGATATTGGGAACGGGGGCTCGGGGAGCGAGCGAGATTGCGGAAAGGGGGCTTTGGGAGAGAGGGAGACTGGGGAATGAGGTCTTGGATAAAAAGAGGAGACTGGGGAATGGGGGCTCGGGGAGGGAGATAGAGACTCGTGAATGCGTGCTCGGGGAGAGAGTGAGAGCGGGAAATGTGGGCTCGGGGAGTAAGTGAGACTGGGGAATGGGTTGGGGAAAGAGGGAGACTGGGGAACTGGAGCTCGGGGAGAGATGGAGACTGGGGAATGGGGGCTTGGGGAGAGAGAGACTGGGGAATGGGAGCTTGGGGAGAGGGAGGGAGACTGGGGAATGGGGGCTCAAGGGGAGAGGGAGACTGGGGAATGGGGGCTCGAGGGGAGAGGGAGAGTGGGGAATGGGGGTTTGGGGAGAGTGTGAGACTGGGCAATGGGGCCTGGGGAGAGAGGGAGAATGGGGAATGGTGGCTCGGGGAGTGAGGGAGACTGGGGAATGGGTGCTTGGGGGAGAGAGGGAGACTGGGGAACTGGAGCTCGGGGAGAGATGGAGACTGGGGAATGGGGGCTTGGGGAGAGAGAGACTGGGGAATGGGAGCTTGGGGAGAGGGAGGGAGACTGGGGAATGGGGGCTCAAGGGGAGAGGGAGACTGGGGAATGGGGGCTCGAGGGGAGAGGGAGAGTGGGGAATGGGGGTTTGGGGAGAGTGTGAGACTGGGCAATGGGGGCTCAGGGAGATAGGGAGACTGGGGAATGGGGGCTCGGGTACAGAGGGAGACTGTGGAATGGGGGCTCAGGGAGAGATGCAAACTGGGGAATGGGGGCTCGGGTACAGATGGAGACTGGGGAATGGGGGCTCAGGGAGAGAGGGAGACTGGGGAAAGGTGCTTGGCTTAAGAGTGGGAGACTGGGGAATGTGGGCTCGGGGAGAGAGTGGGAGACTTGGGATTGGGGGATTGGGGGAGAGAGGGAGACTGGGGAATGTGGGCTTGGGGAGAGAGGGAGACTGTGGAATGGTGGCCTTGGGGAGAGAGAGGGTGACTGCGGAATGGTAACTCAGTGAGAGAGAGGGAGACTGGGGAATGGGGTCTTGCAGAGAGAGAGGGAGACTGGGGAATGGGGGCGTGGGGAGGGAGAGTGAGACTGGTGAATGGGGCTCGAGGAGAGAGGGAAACTGGGGAATGGGGCTTGAGGAGAGAGGGAGACTGCGGAATGTGGGCTCGAGGAGAGAGGGAGACTGGGGAATGGGGCTCGAGGAGAGAGGGAGACTGGGGAATGGCGCTCGAGGAGAGAGTGAGACTGGGGAATGGGAGCGCGGAGAGAGAAGGAGACTGGGGAATGGGGGCTCAGGGAGAGAGGGAGACTGGGGAATGGGGCTCAGGGAGAGAGGGAGACTGGGGAATGGGGCTCAGCGAGAGAGGGAGACTGGGGAATGGGAGCTCAGGGAGAGAGGGAGACTGGGGAATGGGGGCCCAGTGAGAGAGGGAGACTGGGGAATGGGAGCGCGGAGAGAGAAGGAGACTGGTGAATGGGGGCTCGAGGAGAGAGGGAGACTGGGGAGTGGGGGCGTAGGGAGAGAGGGAGACTCAGGAATGGGGGCATGAGGAGAGAGGGAGACTGGGGAATGACAGCGCGGAGAGAGAAGGAGACTGGGGAATGGGGGCTCAGGGAGAGAGCGAGACTGGGGAATGGGAGCTGAGGGAGAGAGTGAGACTGGGGAATGGGGGTCAGGGAGAGAGGGAGACTGGGGAATGGGAGCGTGGAGAGAGAAGGGGACTGGGGAATGGGCGCTCGGCGAAAGAGGTTGTCGGGAATGGGGCCCCGAGGAGAGAGTGAGGCTGGGGAATGGGGGCTTGGGGAGAGAGTGGGAGACTGGGGAATGGGGGCACAGGGAGCGAAGGACTCCAGAATGGGGGCACGAGTAGAGAGGGAGACTGGGGAATGGGGGCTTGGGAAGAGATGCAGACTGTGGAATTGGGACTTGGTGAGTGAGGGACATTGGGGAATGTCGGCTTGGGGAGAGAGTGGGAGATTGGGGAATGGGTGCTTGATGAAACACGGAGACTGATGAATGGGGCCTTCGGGAGAGACAGGGAGACTGGGGAATGGGGGCTCAGGGAGAAAGAGGGAGACTGTGGAATGGGGGCTGGGGAGAGAGTGGGAGACTGGGGAATGCGGGCTCGGGGAATGAGGGAGTCTGGGGAATGGGTGCTCGGGGAGAGAGGGAGACTGCTGAATAGGGGCTCGGGGAGAGAGTGGGAGACTGGGGAATGGGGGCTGGGGAGAGAGTGGGAGACTGAGGAATGGGGGCTCGGGGAGAGAGTGGGAGACTGGGGAATGGGGGCTCGGGGAGAGAGTGGGAGACTGGGGAATGGGGGCTGGGGAGAGAGTGGGAAACTGGGGAATTGTGGCTCAGGGAGTGAGGGAGGCTGGGTAATGGGGGCTCGGGGAAAGATGGAGACTGGGGAATGTGGGCTTGGGGAGAGAGTGGGACACAGGGAAATGGGAGCTGGGGAGAGCATTGGAGACTGGGGAATGGGGGCTCAGGGAGAGACGGAGACTGGGGAATGGGAGCTCAGGGAGAGAGGGAGACTGGGGAATGGGGACTCAGGGAGAGAGGGAGACTGGGGAATGGGAGCGTGGAGAGAGAAGGGGACTGGGGAATGGGGGCTTGAGGAGAGAAGGAGACTGGGGAATGGGGTCTCAGGGAGAGAGGGAGACTCGGGAATGGGGGCATGAGGAGAGAGGGAGACTGGGGAATGGGAGCACGGAGAGAGAATGAGACTGGGGAATGGGGGCTCAGGGAGAGAGGGAGACTGGGGAATGGGAGCTCAAGGAGAGATGGAGACAGGGGAATGGGGGCTCAGGGAGAGAGGGAGATTGGGAATGGGGGCTCAGGGAGAGAGGGAGACTGGGGAATGGGGGCTCAGGGAGAGAGGGAGACTGGGGAATGGGAGCTTGGAGAGAGAAGGAGACTGGGGAATGGGCGCTCGGCGAGAGAGGGAGTCGGGAATGGGGCCTCGAGGAGAGAGTGAGGCTGGGGAATGGGGGCTTGGGGAGAGAGTGGGAGACTGGGGAATGGGGGCACTGGGAGCAAGGGAGTCGAGAAAGGGGGCTCGAGTAGAGAGGGAGACTGGGGAATGGGGGCTTGGGGAGAGATGCAGACTGTGGAATTGGGGCTTGGGAAGTGAGGGACATTGGGGAATGTCGGCTTGGGGAGATAGTGGGAGATTGGGAAATGGGTGCTTGATGAAACACGGAGACTGATGAATGGGGCATTGAGGAGAGACAGGGAGACTGGGGAATGGGGGCGCGGGGAGTGAGGGAGACTGGGGAATGGGTTCTTGGGGAGAGAGTGGGAGACTGGTGAATGGAGGCTCCGGGAGAGAGGGAGATTTGGGAATGGGCCTCGGGGAGTGACGGACATTGGGAATGGGGCTTGGGGAGAGAGGGAGAATGGGGAATGGTGGCTCGGGGAGTGAGGGAGACTGGGGAATGTTGGCTCGGGGAGAGAGTGGGAGACTGGGGCTGGGGTTTCGGTAGGGAGTGGGAGACTGGGGAATGGGGGCTCGGGGAGGAAGAGGGAGACTGTGGAATTGGGGCTGGGGAGAGAGTGGGAGACTGGGGAATGGGTGCTCGGGGAATGAGGGAGTCTGGGGAATGGGGGCTCGGGGAGAGAGGGAGACCGGTGAATAGGTGCTCAGGGAGAGAGTGGGAGACTGGGGAATGGGGGCTGGGGAGAAAGTGGGAGACTGGGGAATGGGGGCTCGGGGAGAGAGTGGGAGACTGGGGAATGGGGGCTCGGGGAGAGAGTGGAAGACTGGGGACTGGGGGCTGGGGAGAAAGTGGGAAACTGGGGAATGGGGGCTCGGGGAGTGAGGGAGACTGGGCAATGGGGGCTCGGGGAGAGAGTGGAAGACTGGGGATTGGGGGCTAGGGAGAAAGTGGGAAACTGGGGAATGGGAGCTCGGGGAGTGAGGGAGACTGGGGAATGGGGGCTTGGGGAGAGAGTGGGATACTGGGGAATGTGGGCTTGGGGAGCGAGAGTGGGACTGGGGAATGGGGGCTTGGGGAGAGAAGGAGATTTGGCAAGGGAGCCTCGGGAATGGGGGATTGGGGAGAGAGTGGGAGACTGGGGAATGGGAGCTTGGAGAGAAAATCAGACAGGGGAATATGCGCTCAGCAAGAGAGATGGAGATGGGGAATGGGGGCTCGAGGAGAGAGGGAGACTGGGGAATGTGGGCTCGAAGAGAGAGCGAGACTGGATAATGGGTGCTCGAGGAGAGAGCGTGACTGATGAATGGGGGCTCAAGGAGGGAGGGAGACTGTAGAATGGGGGCTCGAGGAGCGAGGGAGACTGGGGAATGTGTGCTCGGGGAAAGAGGGAGACTGGGCAATGGGGGCTCAGGGAGATAGCGAGACTGGGGAATGGGGGCTTGAGGAGAGAGGGAGATTGGGGAACGGGAGCTCGGGGAGAGATGGAAACTGGGGAATGGGAGCTCGGGGAGAGATGGAGACGGGGTATGGGAGCTTGGGGAGAGGGAGGGAGACTGGGGAATGGGAGCCCAGGGAAAGGTGGAGACTGGGGAATGGAGGCTCGGGAGAGCGGGAGACTGGAGTGGGGTCTCGGGAAATGCGGGAGACTGGGGAATCGGGGATTGGGGAGAGAGAGGGAGGCTGGGGAATGTGGGCTTGGGGAGAGAGGGAGACTGGGTAACGGGGGCTTGGGGAGGGAGGCAGACTGTGGAATAGGGGCTTGGGGAGAGAGGGAGACGGGATTGGGGGCTTGGGGAGAGAGAGGAAGACTGGGTAATGGAGGCTTGTGGAGAGAGGGAGACTGGGGAATGGGGGCTTGGGGAGAAATGGATACTGGCGAATGGGTGATCAGGGAAAGAGGGAGACTGGGCAATGGGGGCTCAGGGAAATAGGGAGACTGGGGAATGGGGCTTGGGGGAGAGAGGGAGACTGGGGAATCGGAGCTCAGATAGAGATGGAGACTGGGGAATGGAGGCTCGGGGAGAGATGGAGAATGGGGAATGGGAGCTTGGGGAGAGATGGAGAGTGGGGAATGGGGCTTGGGGAGTGAGGGAGACAGGGGAATGGCGGCTTGGGGACAGAGTGGGAGACTGGGGAATGGAGGCTTGGGGAGAGAGGGGGACTGGGGATTGGAGGCATGGGGAGAGAGAGAGACTGGGGAATGGGAGCTTGGGGAGAGGGAGGGAGACTGGGGAATGAGGGCTCAAGGGGAGAGGGAGACTGGGGAATGGGGGCTCGAGGGGAGAGGGAGACTGGGGAATGGTGGCTTGAGGAGAGTGTGTGAGACTGGGGAATAGGGGCTTGGGGAGAGAGTGAGACTGGGCAATGGGGGCTCAGGGAGATAGGGAGACTGGGGAATGTGGGCTCAGGGAGATAGGGAGACTGGGTAATGGGGGCTCGGGGAGAGATGGAGATGGGGAATGGAGGCTCGGGGAGAGATGGAGAATGGGGAATGGGGACTTGGGGAGAGAGGGAGACGGGAATGGGGGCTTGTGGAGGGAGTGGGAGACTGGGGAATGGGGGCACGGGGAGAGATGGAGATGGGGAATGGGGGCTCGGGGAGAGATGGAGAATGGGGAATGGGGTCTCGGGGAGAGAGGGAGATGGGAATGGGGGCTCGAGGAGAGAGGGAGACTGGGGAATGGGAGTTATGGGGAGAGAGCGAGACTGCGGATTGGGGGCTTTGGGAGAGAGGGAGACTGGAGAAAAGGGCCTTGGGAGAGAGAGGCAGACTGGGGAATGGCGGCTTGGAGAGAGAGGAAGACTGGGGAATGGGTGCTTGAGGAGAGAGAGGGAGACTGGGGAATGGGGGTTGGGTAGAGAGGGAGAGTGGGGAATGGGGCTTGGGGAGAGAGGGATATTGGGAACGGGGGCTCGGGGAGCGAGCGAGATTGCGGAAAGGGGGCTTTGGGAGAGAGGGAGACTGGGGAATGAGGTCTTGGATAAAAAGAGGAGACTGGGGAATGGGGGCTCGGGGAGGGAGATAGAGACTCGTGAATGCGTGCTCGGGGAGAGAGTGAGAGCGGGAAATGTGGGCTCGGGGAGTAAGTGAGACTGGGGAATGGGTTCTTGGGGAAAGAGGGAGACTGGGGAAAGCGAGCTCGAGGATAGAGGGAGACTGGGGAATGTGGGTTTGGGGACAGAGTGGGAGATTGGTGAATGGGGGCTGCGGGAGAGAGGGAGACTGGGGAATGGGGAATCGGGAAAGGAGGGACATTGGGAATGGGGCCCAGGGGAGAGAGAGGGAGACTGGGGAATGAGGGCTCGAGGAGGGAGAGTGAGACTGGGGAATGGGGGCTTGGGGAGAGAGAGTGAGACTGGGGAATTGGGGCTCGAGGAGAGAACGAGACTGGGGTATGGGGGCTCGGGGAGAGATGGAGATGGGGTATGGGGGCTCGGGGAGAGATGGAGAATGGGGAATGAGGGCTTGGGGAGAGAGGGAGATGGGAATGGGGGCTTGGGGAGGGAGTGGGAGATTCGGAATGGAGGCTTGGGGAGATAGGGAGATTGGGGAATGGGGGCTCAGGGAGAGAAGGAGACGGGGAATGGGAGCTCGGGGAGAGATGGAGAATGGGGAATGGGGGCTTGGGGAGAGAGGGAGACGGGAATGGGTGCTTGAGGAGAGATGGAGAATGGGGAATGGGGGCTGGGGGAGAAAGGTAGACAGGAATGGATGCTTGGGGCGGGCCTGGGAGACTGTGGTATGGAGGCTTGGGGAGAGAGGGAGACTGGTGAATGGGGACTCGGGGAGAGATGGAGATGGGGAATGGGGGCTCGGGGAGAGATGGAGAATGGGGAGTGGGGGCTTGGGGAGAGAGGTAGACTGGAGAATAGGGCCTTGGGAGAGAGAGGGAGACTGGGAAATGGGGCCTTGGGGAGAGAGAGGGAGACTGGGGAATGGGGACTCGGGTAGAGAGGGAGACTGCGGAATGGGGCTTGGGGAGAGAGCGAGACTGGTGATTGAGGGCTTGGGGAGAGAGGGATACTGGAGAATAGGGCCTTGGGAGAGAGAGGGAGACTGGGAAAAGGGGCCTTGGGGAGAGAGACGGAGACTGGCGAATGGAGGCTCGAGCAGGGAGAGGCAGACTGGGGAATGGGGGCTTGGAGAGAGAGGAAGACTGGGCAATGGGTGCTTGGGGAGAGAGAGGGAGACTGGGGAATGGTGGGTTGGGTAGAGAGGGAGACTGGGGAATGGGGCTTGGGGAGAGAGGGAGATTGGGAATGGGGGCTCGGGGAGCGAGCAAGATTGGGGAATGGGGGTTTGGGGAGAGGGGGAGACTGGGGAAAGCGGGCTTGGGGACAGAGTGGGAGATTGGTGAGTGGGGGCTGCGGGAGAGAGTGAGACTGGGGAATGGGGGCTTGGGAAAGGAGGCACATTGGGAATGGGGTCTTGGGGAGAGAGAGGGAGACTGGGGAATGGGGGCTCGAGGTGGGAGATGGAGACTGGGGAATGGGGGCTTGGGCAGAGAGGAAGACTGGGAAATGGGGGCTTGGGGAGAGAGAGGGAGACTGGGGAATGGGGGCTCGGGGAGAGAGGGAGAATGGGAATGGGGAGAGAGAGGGAGATTGGGGAATGGGTCCTGGGGAGAGAGGGAGACTGGGGAATGGGATCTTGGATAAAAAGAGAAGGAGACAGGGGAATGGGGGCTCGGGGAGGGAGAGAGAGACTGTTGAATGCCTGCTAGGGGAGAGAGGGAGAGTGGGGAACTGGGGCTCGGGGAAGGAGGGGCATTGGGAATGGTGCTTGGGGAGAGAGAGTGAGACTGGGGAAGGGGGCTCGGGGAGAGAGAGAGAGTGGAGAATGGTGGCTCGGGGACTGAGGGAGACTGGGGAATGGGGGCTCGTGCAGAGAGTGGGAGACTGTGGAATGGGGGCTCGGGTACAGAGGGAGACTGGGGAATGGGGGCTCAGGGAGAGATGCAGACTGGGGTATGGGGGCTCGGGGAGGGAGGGAGACGGGGGAATGATGGCTCGGGATAGAGACAGAGACTGGTGAAAGGGGCTCGGGGATAGAGAGGGAAACTGGGGTTTGGGAGCTCGGGGAGAGATTGGGAAACTGGGGATTGGGGGCTCGGGGAAAAAGAGGGAGACTGTGGAATGGGGGCTCAGGGAGAGAGTGGGAGACTGGGGATTGGGGGCTCGGAGAGAGAGGTTGTCTGGGGAATGGGGGCTCGGAGAGCAAGGGAGACTGGGCAATGTGCGCTCGGAGAGAGAGAGGGAGACTGGGGAATGTGCAGTCGGGGAGAGAGAGGGAGACTGGGGAATGGGGGCTCGAGTAAAGAGGCAGACTGGGGAATGGGGGCTTGGATTGTGAGTGGGAGACTGGGGAATGGGGAATTGGGCAGAGAGTGGGAGACTGGGGAATGGGAGCTTGGAGAGAAAATCAGACAGGGGAATGTGCGCTCAGCAAGAGAGATGGAGACGGGGAATGGGGGCTCGAGGAGAGAGGGAGACTGGGGAATGTGGGCTCGAAGAGAGAGCGAGACTGGAAAATGGGTGGTCGAGGAGAGAGCGTGACTGATGAATGGGGGCTCAAGGAGAGAGGGAGACTGTAGAATGGGGGCTCGAGGAGCGAGGGAGACTGGGGAATGTGGGCTCGGGGAAAGAGGGAGACTGGGCAATGGGGGCTCAGGGAGATAGCGAGACTGGGGAATGGGGGCTTGGGGAGAGAGGGAGACTGGGCAATGGGGGCTCGGGGGAATAGGGAGACTGGGGAATGGGGCTTGGGGGAGAGAGGGAGACTGGTGAACCGGAGCTCAGATAGAGATGGAGACGGGGGAATGGAGGCTCGGGGAGAGATGGAGACTGGGGAATGGGAGCTTGGGGAGAGATGGAGACTGGGGAATGGGAGTTGGGGAGTGAGGGAGACAGGGGTATGGCGGCTTGGGGACAGAGTGGGAGGCTGGGGAATGGAGGCTTGGGGAGAGAGGGGGACTGGGGATTGGAGGCATGGGGAGAGAGAGAGACTGAGGAATGGGAGCTTGGGGAGAGGGAGGGAGACTGGGGAATGAGGGCTCAAGGGGAGAGGGAGACTGGGGAATGGGGGCTCGAGGGGAGAGGGAGACTGGGGAATGGTGGCTTGAGGAGAGTGTGTGAGACTGGGGAATAGGGGCTTGGGGTGGAGAGTGAGACTGGGCAATGGGGGCTCAGGGAGATAGGGAGACTGGGGAATGTGGGCTCAGGGAGATAGGGAGACTGGGGAATGGGGGCTCGGGGAGAGATGGAGATGGGGAATGGGGACTTGGGGAGAGAGGGAGATGGGAATGGGGGCTTGTGGAGGGAGTGGGAGACTGGGGAATGGGGGCACGGGAAGAGATGGAGACGGGGAATGGGGGTTCAGGGAGAGATGGAGAATGGGGAATGGGGTCTCGGGGAGAGAGGGAGATGGGAATGGGGGCTCGAGGAGAGAGGGAAACTGGGGAATGGGGGCTATGGGGAGAGAGCGAGACTGCAGATTGGGGGCTTTGGGAGAGAGGGAGACTGGAGAAAAGGGCCTTGGGAGAGAGAGGCAGACTGGGGAATGGCGGCTTGGAGAGAGAGGAAGACTGGGGAATGGGTGCTTGAGGAGAGAGAGGGAGACTGGGGAATGGGGGTTGGGTAGAGAGGGAGAGTGGGGAATGGGGCTTGGGGCGAGAGGGAGATTGGGAATGGGGGCTCGGGGAGCGAGCGAGATTGCGGAAAGGGGGCTTTGGGAGAGAGGGAGACTGGGGAATGAGGTCTTGGATAAAAAGAGGAGACTGGGGAATGGGGGCTCGGGGAGGGAGAGAGAGACTCGTGAATGCATGCTAGGGGAGAGAGGGAGAGCGGGAAATGTGGGCTCGGGGAGTAAGTGAGACTGGGGAATGGGTTCTTGGGGAAAGAGGGAGACTGGGGAAAGCGAGATCGAGGATAGAGGGAGACTGGGGAATGTGGGTTTGGGGACATAGTGGGAGATTGGTGAATGGGGGCTGCGGGAGAGAGGGAGACTGGGGAATGGGGACTCGGGAAAGGAGGGACAATGGGAATGGGGCCCAGGGGAGAGAGAGGGAGACTGGGGAATGAGGGCTCGAGGAGGGAGAGTGAGACTGGGGAATGAGGGCTTGGGGAGAGAGAGTGAGACTGGGGAATTGGGGCTCGAGGAGAGAACGAGACTGCGGTATGGGGGCTCGGGGAGAGATGGAGACGGGGTATGGGGGCTCGGGGAGAGATGGAGAATGGGGAATGAGGGCTTGGGGAGAGAGGGAGATGGGAATGGGTGCTTGGGGAGAGATGCAGAATGGGGAATGGGGGCTGGGGGAGAGAGGGAGATGGGAATGGATGCTTGGGGCGGGTGTGGGAGACTGGGGTATGGAGGCTTGGGGAGAGAGGGAGACTGGTGAATGGGGACTCGGGGAGAGATGGAGATGGGGAATGGGGGCTCGGGGAGAGATGGAGAATGGGGAGTGGGGGCTTGGGGAGAGAGGTAGACTGGAGAATAGGGCCTTGGGAGAGAGAGGGAGACTGGGAAATGGGGCCTTGTGGAGAGAGAGGGAGACTGGGGAATGGGGACTCGGATAGTGAGGGAGACTGGGGAATGGGGCTTGGGGAGAGACCGAGACTGGTGATTGAGGGCTTGGGGAGAGAGGGAGGCTGGAGAATAGGGCCCTGGGAGAGAGAGGGAGACTGGGAAAAGGGGCCTTGGGCAGAGAGACGGAGACTGGCGAATGGAGGCTCGAGGAGGGAGAGGCAGACTGTGGAATGGGGGCTTGGAGAGAGTGGAAGACTGGGGAATGGGTGATTGGGGAGAGAGAGGGAGACTGGGGAATGGTGGCTCGGGGAGAGAGGGAGACTGGGGAATGAGGCTTGGGGAGAGAGGGAGATTGGGAATGGGGGCTCGGGGAGCGAGCAAGATTGGGGAATGGGGGCTTGGGGAGAGGGGGAGACTGGGGAAAGCGGGCTTGGGGACAGAGTGGGAGATTGGTGAATGGGGGCTGCGGGAGAGAGGGAGACTGGGGAATGGGGGCTTGGGAAAGGAGGGACATTGGGAATGGGACCTTGGGGAGAGAGAGGGAGACTGGGGAATGGGTGCTCGAGGTGGGAGAGGGAGGCTGGGGAATGGGGGCCTGGGGAGAGAGGAAGACTGTGAAATGAGGGCTTGGGGAGAGAGAGGGAGACTGGGGAATGAGGGCTCGGGGAGAGAGGGAGAATGGGGAATGTGGGCTCGGGGTGAGATGGACACTGGGAAAAGGGGGCTTGGGGTGAGAGGGAGAATGGGGAATGGGGAGAGAGAGGGAGATTGGGGAATGGGTCCTGGGGAGAGAGGGAGACTGGGGAATGGGATCTTGGATAAAAAGAGAAGGAGACTGGGGAATGGGGGCTCGGGGAGGGAGAGAGAGACTGTTGAATGCCTGCTAGGGGAGAGAGGGAGAGTGGGGAACTGGATCTCGGGGAAGGAGGGACATTGGGAATGGTGCTTGGGGAGAGAGAGTGAGACTGGGGAAGGGGGCTCGGGGAGAGAGAGAGAGTGGAGAATGGTGGCTTGGGGACTGAGGGAGACTGGGGAATGGGGGCTCATGGAGAGAGTGGGAGACTGTGGAATGGGGGCTCGGGTACAGAGGGAGACTGGGGAATGGGGGCTCAGGGAGAGATGCAGACTGGGGTATGGGGGCTCGGGGAGGGAGGGAGACGGGGGAATGAAGGCTCGGGATAGAGAGGGAGACTGGGGAAAGGGGCTCGGGGATAGAGAGGGAAACTGGGGTTTGGGAGCTCGGGGAGAGATTGGGAAACTGGGGATTGGGGGCTCGGGGAAAAAGAGGGAGACTGTGGAATGGGGGCTCAGGGAGAGAGTGGGAGACTGGGGATTGGGGGCTCGGAGAGAGAGGTTGTCTGGGGAATGGGGGCTCGGAGCGCAAGGGAGACTGGGCAATGTGCGCTCGGAGAGAGAGAGGGAGACTGGGGAATTTGCAGTCGGGGAGAGAGAGGGAGACTGGGGAATGGGGGCTCGAGAAAAGAGGCAGACTGGGGAATGGGGGCTTGGATTGTGAGTGGGAGACTGGGGAATGGGGACTTGGGCAGAGAGTGGGAGACTGGGGAATAGGAGCTTGGAGAGAAAATCAGACAGGGGAATGTGCGCTCAGCAAGAGAGATGGAGACGGGGAATGGGGACTCGAGGAGAGAGGGAGACTGGGGAATGTGGGCTCGAAGAGAGAGCGAGACTGGATGATGGGTGCTCGAGGAGAGAGCGTGACTGATGAATGGGGGCTCAAGGAGAGAGGGAGACTGTAGAATGGGGGCTCGAGGAGCGAGGGAGACTGGGGAATGTGTGCTCGGGGAAAGAGGGAGACTGGGCAATGGGGGCTCAGGGAGATAGCGAGACTGGGGAACGGGGGCTTGGGGAGAGAGGGAGATTGGGGAATTGGAGCTCGGGGAGAGATGGAAACTGGGGAATGGGAGCTCGGGGAGAGATGGAGATGGGGTATGGGAGCTTGGGGAGAGGGAGGGAGACTGGGGAATGGGAGCCCAGGGAAAGGTGGGGACTGAGGAATGGAGGCTCGGGAGAGCGGGAGACTGGAGTGGGGTCTCGGGAAATGCGGGAGACTGGGGAATCGGGGATTGGGGAGAGAGAGGGAGGTTGGGGAATGTGGGCTTGGGGAGAGAGGGAGACTGGGTAACGGGGGCTTGGGGAGGGAGGCAGACTGTGGAATGGGGGCTTGGGGAGAGAGGGAGACTGGGGAATGGGGACTTGGGGAGAAATGGATACTGGCGAATGGGTGCTCAGGGAAAGAGGGAGACTGGGCAATGGGGGCTCGGGGAAATAGGGAGACTGGGGAATGGGGGCTTGGGGGAGAGAGGGAGACTGGGGAACCGGAGATCAGATAGAGATGGAGACTGGGGAATGGAGGCTCGGGGAGAGATGGAGACTGGGGAATGGGAGCTTGGGGAGAGATGGAGACTGGGGAATGGGAGTTGGGGAGTGAGGGAGACAGGGGAATGGCGGCTTGGGGACAGAGTGGGAAACTGGGGAATGGAGGCTTGGGGAGAGAGGGGGACTGGGGTTTGGAGGCATGGGGAGAGAGAGAGACTGGGGCATGGGAGCTTGGGGAGAGGGAGGGAGACTGGGGAATGAGGGCTCAAGGGGAGAGGGAGACTGGGGAATGGGGGCTCGAGGGGAGAGGGAGACTGGGGAATGGTGGCTTGAGGAGAGTGTGTGAGACTGGGGAATAGGGGCTTGGGGAGAGAGTGAGACTGGGGAATGTGGGCTCAGGGAGATAGGGAGACTGGGGAATGGGGGCTCGGGGAGAGATGGAGAATGGGGAATGGGGACTTGGGGAGAGAGGGAGACGGGAATGGGGGCTTGTGGAGGGAGTGGGAGACTGGGGAATGGGGGCACGGGGAGAGATGGAGACGGGGAATGGGGGCTCGGGGAGAGATGGAGAATGGGGAATGGGGTCTCGGGGAGAGAGGGAGATCGGAATGGCGGCTTGAGGATAGAGGGAGACTGGGGAATGGGGGCTATGGGGAGAGAGCGAGACTGCGGATTGGGGGCTTTGGGAGAGAGGGAGACTGGAGAAAAGGGCCTTGGGAGAGAGAGGCAGACTGGGGAATGGCGGCTTGGAGAGAGAGGAAGACTGGGGAATGGGTGCTTGAGGAGAGAGAGGGAGACTGGGGAATGGGGGTTGGGTAGAGAGGGAGAGTGGGGAATGGGGCTTGAGGAGAGAGGGAGATTGGGAATGGGGGCTCAGGGAGCGAGCGAGATTGCGGAAAGGGGACTTTGGGAGAGAGGGAGACTGGGGAATGTGGTCTTGGATAAAAAGAGGAGACTGGGGAATGGGGGCTCGGGGAGGGAGAGAGAGACTCGTGAATGCGTGCTAGGGGAGAGAGGGAGAGCGGCAAATGTGGGCTCGGGGAGTAAGTGAGATGGGGGAATGGGTTCTTGGGGAAAGAGGGAGACTGGGGAAAGCGAGCTCGAGGATAGAGGGAGACTGGGGAATGTGGGTTTGGGGACAGAGTGGGAGATTGGTGAATGGGGGCTGCGGGAGAGAGGGAGACTGGGGAATGGGGACTCGGGAAAGGAGGGACATTGGGAATGGGGCCCAGGGGAGAGAGAGGGAGACTGGGGAATGAGGGCTCGAGGAGGGAGAGTGAGACTGGGGAATGGGGGCTTGGAGAGAGAGAGTGAGACTGGGGAATTGGGGCTCGAGGAGAGAACGAGACTGGGGTTTGAGGGCACGGGGAGAGATGGAGACGGGGTATGGGGGCTCGGGGAGAGATGGAGAATGGGGAATGAGGGCTTGTGGAGAGAGGGAGATGGGAATGGGGGCTTGGGGAGGGAGTGGGAGATGGGGAATTGAGGCTTGGGGAGAGAGGGAGACTGGGGAATGGGGGCTCAGGGAGAGAAGGAGATGGGGAATGGGAGCTCGGGGAAAGATGGAGAATGGGGAATGGGGGCTTGGGGAGAGAGGGAGACGGGAATGGGTGCTTGGGGAGAGATGGAGAATGGGGAATGGGGGCTGGGGGAGAGAGGGAGACGGGAATGGATGCTTGGGGCGGGAGTGGGAGACTGGGGTATGGAGGCTTGGGGAGAGAGGGAGACTGGTGAATGGGGACTCGGGGAGAGATGGAGATGGGGAATGGGGGCACGGGGAGAGATGGAGAATGGGGAGTGGGGGCTTGGGGAGAGAGGTAGACTGGAGAATAGGTCCTTGGGAGAGAGAGGGAGACTGGGAAATGGGGCCTTGGGGAGAGAGAGGGAGACTGGGGAATGGGGACTCGGGTAGAGAGGGAGACTGGGGAATGGGGACTCGGGTAGAGAGCGAGACTGGTGATTGATGGCTTGGGGAGAGAGGGAGACTGGAGAATAGGGCCTTGGGAGAGAGAGAGAGACTGGGAAAAGGGGCCTTGGGGAGAGAGACGGAGACTGGCGAATGGAGGCTCGAGCAGGGAGAGGCAGACTGGGGAATGGGGGCTTGGAGAGAGAGGAAGACTGGGGAATGGGTGCTTGGGGAGAGAGAGGGAGACTGGGGAATGGTGGCTCGGGTAGAGAGGGAGACGGGAATGGGGCTTGGGGAGAGAGGGAGATTGGGAATGGGGGCTCGGGGAGCGAGCAAGATTGGGGAATGGGGGCTTGGGGAGAGGGGGAGACTGGGGAATGAGGGCTCAAGGGGAGAGGGAGACTGGGGAATGGGGGCTCGAGGGGAGAGGGAGACTGGGGAATGGTGGCTTGAGGAGAGTGTGTGAGACTGGGGAATAGGGGCTTGGGGAGAGAGTGAGACTGGGGAATGTGGGCTCAGGGAGATAGGGAGACTGGGGAATGGGGGCTCGGGGAGAGATGGAGAATGGGGAATGGGGACTTGGGGAGAGAGGGAGACGGGAATGGGGGCTTGTGGAGGGAGTGGGAGACTGGGGAATGGGGGCACGGGGAGAGATGGAGACGGGGAATGGGGGCTCGGGGAGAGATGGAGAATGGGGAATGGGGTCTCGGGGAGAGAGGGAGATCGGAATGGCGGCTTGAGGATAGAGGGAGACTGGGGAATGGGGGCTATGGGGAGAGAGCGAGACTGCGGATTGGGGGCTTTGGGAGAGAGGGAGACTGGAGAAAAGGGCCTTGGGAGAGAGAGGCAGACTGGGGAATGGCGGCTTGGAGAGAGAGGAAGACTGGGGAATGGGTGCTTGAGGAGAGAGAGGGAGACTGGGGAATGGGGGTTGGGTAGAGAGGGAGAGTGGGGAATGGGGCTTGAGGAGAGAGGGAGATTGGGAATGGGGGCTCAGGGAGCGAGCGAGATTGCGGAAAGGGGACTTTGGGAGAGAGGGAGACTGGGGAATGTGGTCTTGGATAAAAAGAGGAGACTGGGGAATGGGGGCTCGGGGAGGGAGAGAGAGACTCGTGAATGCGTGCTAGGGGAGAGAGGGAGAGCGGCAAATGTGGGCTCGGGGAGTAAGTGAGATGGGGGAATGGGTTCTTGGGGAAAGAGGGAGACTGGGGAAAGCGAGCTCGAGGATAGAGGGAGACTGGGGAATGTGGGTTTGGGGACAGAGTGGGAGATTGGTGAATGGGGGCTGCGGGAGAGAGGGAGACTGGGGAATGGGGACTCGGGAAAGGAGGGACATTGGGAATGGGGCCCAGGGGAGAGAGAGGGAGACTGGGGAATGAGGGCTCGAGGAGGGAGAGTGAGACTGGGGAATGGGGGCTTGGAGAGAGAGAGTGAGACTGGGGAATTGGGGCTCGAGGAGAGAACGAGACTGGGGTTTGAGGGCACGGGGAGAGATGGAGACGGGGTATGGGGGCTCGGGGAGAGATGGAGAATGGGGAATGAGGGCTTGTGGAGAGAGGGAGATGGGAATGGGGGCTTGGGGAGGGAGTGGGAGATGGGGAATTGAGGCTTGGGGAGAGAGGGAGACTGGGGAATGGGGGCTCAGGGAGAGAAGGAGATGGGGAATGGGAGCTCGGGGAAAGATGGAGAATGGGGAATGGGGGCTTGGGGAGAGAGGGAGACGGGAATGGGTGCTTGGGGAGAGATGGAGAATGGGGAATGGGGGCTGGGGGAGAGAGGGAGACGGGAATGGATGCTTGGGGCGGGAGTGGGAGACTGGGGTATGGAGGCTTGGGGAGAGAGGGAGACTGGTGAATGGGGACTCGGGGAGAGATGGAGATGGGGAATGGGGGCACGGGGAGAGATGGAGAATGGGGAGTGGGGGCTTGGGGAGAGAGGTAGACTGGAGAATAGGTCCTTGGGAGAGAGAGGGAGACTGGGAAATGGGGCCTTGGGGAGAGAGAGGGAGACTGGGGAATGGGGACTCGGGTAGAGAGGGAGACTGGGGAATGGGGACTCGGGTAGAGAGCGAGACTGGTGATTGATGGCTTGGGGAGAGAGGGAGACTGGAGAATAGGGCCTTGGGAGAGAGAGAGAGACTGGGAAAAGGGGCCTTGGGAGAGAGACGGAGACTGGCGAATGGAGGCTCGAGCAGGGAGAGGCAGACTGGGGAATGGGGGCTTGGAGAGAGAGGAAGACTGGGGAATGGGTGCTTGGGGAGAGAGAGGGAGACTGGGGAATGGTGGCTCGGGTAGAGAGGGAGACGGGAATGGGGCTTGGGAGAGAGGGAGATTGGGAATGGGGGCTCGGGGAGCGAGCAAGATTGGGGAATGGGGGCTTGGGGAGAGGGGGAGACTGGGGAATGCGGGCTTGGGGACAGAGTGGGAGATTGGTGAATGGGGGCTGCGGGAGAGAGGGAGACTGGGGAATGCGGGCTTGGGAAAGGAGGGACATTGGGAATGTGGCCTTGGGGAGAGAGAGGGAGACTGGGGAATGGGGGCTCGAGGTGGGAGAGGGAGACTGGGGAATGGGGGCTTGGGGAGAGACGAAGACTGGGAAATGGGGGCTTGGGGAGAGAGAGGGAGACTGGGGAATGGGGGCTCGGGGAGAGAGGGAGAATGGGGAATGTGGGCTCGGGGTGAGATGGACACTGGGAAATGGGGTCTCGTGGTGAGAGGGAGAATGGGGAATGGGGAGAGAGAGGGAGATTGGGGAATGGGTCCTGGGGAGAGAGGGAGACTGGGGAATGGGATCTTGGATAAAAAGAGAAGGAGACTGGGGAATGGGGGCTCGGGGAGGGAGAGAGAGACTGTTGAATGCCTGCTAGGGGAGAGAGGGAGAGTGGGGAACGGGGTCTCAGGGAAGGAGGGACATTGGGAATGGTGCTTGGGGAGAGAGAGTGAGACTGGGGAAGGGGGCTCGGGGAGAGAGAGAGAGTGGAGAATGGTGGCTCGGGGACTGAGGGAGACTGGGGAATGGGGGCTCGTGGAGAGAGTGGGAGACTGTGGAATGGGGGCTCGGGTACACAGGGAGACTGGGGAATGGGGGCTCAGGGAGAGATGCAGACTGGGGTATGGAGGCTCGGGGAGGGAGGGAGATGGGGGAATGATGGCTCGGGATAGAGAGGGAGACGAGGGAAAGGGGCTCGGGGATAGAGAGGGAAACTGGGGTTTGTGAGCTCGGGGAGAGATTGGGAAACTGGGGATTGGGGGCTCGGGGAAAAAGAGGGAGTCTGTGGAATGGGGGCTCAGGGAGAGAGTGGGAGAATGGGGATTGGGGGCTCGGAGAGAGAGGTTGTCTGGGGAATGGGGGCTCGGAGAGCAAGGGAGACTGGGCAATGTGCACTCGGAGAGAGAGAGGGAGACCGGGGAATGTGCAGTCGGGGAGAGAGAGGGAGACTGGGGAATGGGGGCTCGAGAAAAGAGGTAGACTGGGGAATGGGGGATTGGGGGAGAGAGGGAGACTGTACAATGGGGTTGGGTAGAGAGGGAGACATGGGAATGGGGCATTGGTGAGAGAGGGAGACTGGGGAATGGGGGCTTTGGGAGAGAGAGGGAGATTGGGGAATGGGGAGTCGGGGAGCGAGACGGAGACTGGGGAATGGGGCGGGGAGAGTGAGGGAGACGGGAATGGGGGCTCAGGGAGCGAGGGAGCCTGGAGAATGGGGGCTTGGGGAAAGAGTGGGAGACTGATGAGAGGGGGCTCAGAGAGAGCGGGAGACTTGGGAATGGGAGCTCGGGGAGAGAGATGGAGACTAGGGAATGTGGACTCGGAGAGAGAGATGGGGACTGGGGAATGGGAGCTCGAGGAGAGAGGGAGACTGGGGAATGCGGGCTCAAGGAGAGAGCGAGACTGGGGAATGGGGGCTTGGGGAGAGAGTGGGAGACTGGGGAATGGGGGCTTGGGGAGTGAGAGAGACATTGGAATGGGGGCTCGGGGAGAGAGTGGGAGCCTGGGGAATGGGCGCTTGGGGAAAGAGGGAGACTGGGGAATGGGGGCTTCTGGAGAGAGTGGGTGAATGGTGAATGGGGGCCTGGGGAGAGATTGGAAGATTGGGGAATGGAGGCTTGGGGAGAGAGGGAGACTGGGGAATGGGGGCTTGGAGAGAGAGGGAGACTGTGTAAAGGGCACGCGGGGAGAGATGGCGACTTGGGAATGGGGCCTTGGGGAGAGAGAGGGAGAGAGGGGAATGGGGAGCCGGGGAGAGAGAGGGAGACTGGGGAATGGGCGCTCGGGGAGTGAGGGAGACTGTGGAATGGGGACTCGAGGAGAGAGGGAGACTGGCGAATGTGGGCTCGAGGAGAGAGCGGTCTGGGGAATGGGTTCATGGATAGAATGTGGGAGACTGGCAAATAGGGGCTTGGGGAGAGAGTGGGAGACTGATTATGGGGGCTCGGGGAGAGAGGGAGACTGGGGAATGGGGGCTATGGGGACAGAGCGAGACTGTGGAATGGGGGCTTGGGGAGAGAGGGACACTGGGGATTGGGTGCTTGGGGAGAGAAGCAGACTGGGGAATGTGGACTTGGGGAGAGGAAGACTGGGGAATGGGAGTTTGGGGAGAAAGAGGGAGACTGGGGAATGGGGCCTTGAGGAGTGAGAGGGAGAATGGGGAATGGAGCCTTGGGGAGAGAGAGGGAGACTTGGGAATGGGTGCTCGAGGAGGGAGAGGGAGACGGGGAATGGTGTCTCAGGGTGAGATGAACACTGGGAAATGGGGGCTCAGGGAGAGAGGGAGACTGGGGAATGGCGCTTGGGGAGAGAGGGAGATTGGGAATGGTGGCTAAGGAAGAGAGGGAGATTGAGGAATGGGGGCTTTTGAAGAGAGGGAGACTAGGGAATGGGGGCTCAGGGAGAGATGGAGACTGGGAAATGGGGGCTTGGGGAGAGAGGGAGACTGGGGTATGGGGACTTGGAAAAGAGGGAGAATGGGGAATGGTGTCTCGGGGTGAGATGAACACTGGGAAATGGGGGCTCGGGGAGAGAGGGAGACTGGGGAATGGAGAGTTGGGGAAAGAGTGGAAGACTGGGGAATGGGGGCTCCGGGATTGAGGGACATTGGGAGTGGGGCTTGGGGAGAGAGAGTGAGACTGGGGAAGATCGCTCGGGGATAGAGTGAGACTGGGGAATGGTGGCTCAGGGAGTGAGGGAGACTGGGGAATGGGGACTCGGGGAGAGATTGGGAGACTGTGGAATGTGGGCTCGGGTACAGAGGGAGATTGGGGAATGGGCCCTTGGGGAGAGAGAGGGAGACTGGGGACTGGGGAGCCGGGGAGAGAGAGGGAGATTGGGGAATGGGGGCTCGGTGAGTGAGGAAGTCTGGGGAATGGGGCCTTGGGGAGAGAGAGTGAGACTGTGGAATGGGGGCTCGGGGAGGGAGAGTGAGACTGGGGAATGGGGGCTCGGGGAGAGAGAGGGAGACTGTGGAATGGGGGCTCGGGGAGGGAGAGTGAGACTGGGGAATGGGGCTCGGGGAGAGAGGGAGAAAGGGGAATGGGAGCTTGGTGTGTGAGCGGGAGACTGGGAAATGCGGGCTTGGGGAGATAGCGAGACTGGGGAATGGGGGCTCGGTGAGCAAGGGAGCCTCGGGAATGGGGGATTGGAGAGAGAGTGGGAGACTGGCGAATGGGAGCTCGGAGAGAGATGGTGACTGCGGAATGGGGACTCGGGGAGAGAGGGAGAGGGGAATGGGGGCTCGAGGAGAGAGGGAGACTGGGGAATGGGGGCTATGGGGACAGAGCAAGACTGTGGAATGGGGGCTTGGGGAGAGAGGGACAATGGGGATTGGGGGCTTGGGGAGAGATGCAGACTGGGGAATGGGGGCTTGGGGAGTGGAAGACTGGGGAATGAGGGCTTGGGGAGAGAGAGGGAGACTGGGGAATGGGGCCTTGGGGAGAGAGAGGGAGACTGGGGAATGGGTGCTCGGGGTGAGAGGGAGACTGGGGAATGGCAGCTTGGGGAGAGAGGGAGACTGAGGAATGGCGCTTGAGGAGAGAGGGAGATTGGGAATGGGGGCTCGGGGAGAGTGGGAGATTGGGGAATGGGGGCTTGGAGAGAGAGGAAGACTGGGGAATGTGTGCTTGGGGAGAGAGAGGGAGACTGGGGAATGATGGCTCGAGTAGAGAGGGAGACTGGGGAATGGGGCTTGGGGAGAGAGGGAGATTGGGAATGGGGGCTCGGGGAGCGAGCAAGATTGGGGAATGGGGGCTTGGGGAGAGGGGGAGACTGGGGAAAGCGGGCTTGGGGACAGAGTGCGAGATTGGTGAATGGGGGCTGCGGGAGAGAGGGAGACTGGGGAATGGGGGCTCAGGAAAGGAGGGACATTGGGAATGGGGCTTGGGGAGATAGAGGGAGACTGGGGAATGGGGGCTCGAGGTGTGAGAGGGAGACTGGGGAATGGGGCCTTGGGGAGAGAGGAAGACTGGGAAATGGAGGCTCAGAGAGAGCGGGAGACTTGGGAATGGGAGCTCGGGGAGAGAGATGGAGACTAGGGAATGTGGACTCGGAGAGAGAGATGGGGACTGGGGAATGGGAGCTCGAAGAGAGAGGGAGACTGGGGAATGGGGGCTTTGGGAGAGAGTGGGAAACTGGGGAATGGAGGCTTGGGGAGTGAGAGAGACAATGGAATGGGGGCTCGGGGAGAGAGTGGGAGTCTTGGGAATGAGCACTTGGGGAAAGAGGGAGACTGGGGAATGGGGGCTTCTGGAGAGAGTGGGTGAATGGTGAATGGGGGCCTGGGGAGAGATTGGAAGACTGGGGAATGGGGCGCCGGGGAGAGAGAGGGAGACTGGGGAATGGGCGCTCGGGAGTGAGGGAGACTGGGGAATGGGGACTTGGGAATAGAGTGGAAGACTGGGGAATGGGGGCTCTGGGAGTGAGGGACATTGGGAATGGGGCTTGGGGAGAGAGAGTGAGACTGGGGAAGATCGCTCAGGGATAGAGGGAGACTGGGGAATGGTGGCTCAGGGAATGAGGGAGACTGGGGAATGGGGACTCGGGGAGAGATTGGGAGACTGGGGAATGTGGGCTCGGGTACAGAGGGAGACTGGGGAATGGGCCCTTGGGGAGAGAGAGGGAGACTGGCGACTGGTGAGCCGGGGAGAGTGAGGGAGATTGGGGAATGGGGGCTCGGTGAGTGAGGGAGTCTGGGGAATGGGGCCTTGGGGAGAGAGAGTGAGACTGGGGAATGGGGGCTCGGGGAGGAAGAGTGAGACTGGGGAATGGGGGCTCGGGGAGAGAGGGAGACTGGTGAATGGAGGCTTGGAGAGAGAGGGAGACTGTGTAATGGGCACTCGGGGAGAGATGGCGGCTCGGGAATGGGGCCTTGGGGAGAGAGTGGGGAATGGGGAGCCGGGGAGAGAGAGGGAGACAGGGGAATGGGCGCTCGGGGAGTGAGGGAGACTGGGGAATGGGGACTTGCGGTTAGAGTGGAAGACTGGGGAATGGGGGCTCCGGGAGTGAGGGACATTGGGAATGGGGCTTGGGGAGAGAGAGTGAGACTGGGGAAGATCGCTCGGGGGTAGAGGGAGACTGGGGAATGCTGGCTCAGGGAATGAGGGAGACTGGGGAATGGGGACTCGGGGAGAGATTGGGAGACTGGGGAATGTGGGCTCGGGTACAGAGGGAGACTGGGGAATGTGCCCTTGGGGAGAGAGAGGGAGACTGGGGACTGGGGAGCCGGGGAGAGTGAGGGAGATTGGGGAATGGGGGCTCGGTGAGTGAGGGAGTCTGGGGAATGGGGCCTTGGGGAGAGAGAGTGAGACTGGGGAATGGGGGCTCGGGGAGGGTGAGTGAGACTGGGGAATGGGGGCTCGGGGAGAGAGAGGGAGACTGGGGAATGGGGGCTCGGGGAAGGAGAGTGAGACTGGGGAATGGGGGCTCGGGGAGAGAGGGAGAAAGGGGAATGGGAGCATGGTGTGTGAGCGGGAGACTGGGAAATGGGGGCTTGGGGAGATGGCGAGACTGGGGAATGGGGGCTCGGTGAGCAAGGGAGCCTCGGGAATGGGGGATTGGAGAGAGGGTGGGAGACTGGGGAATGGGAGCTCGGAGAGAGATGGTGTCTGCGGAATGGGGACTCGGGAGAGAGGGAGAGGGGAATGGGGGCTCGAGGAGAGAGGGAGACTGGGGAATGGGGGCTATGGGGTCAGAGCGAGTCTGTGGAATGGGGGCTTGGGGAGAGAGGGACACTGGGGATTGGGGGCTTGGGGAGAGAAGCAGACTGGGGAATGGGGGCTTGGGGAGAGGAAGACTGGGGAATGGGGGCTTGGGGAGCGAGAGGGAGACTGGGGAATGGGGCCTTGGGGAGAGAGAGGGAGACTGGGGACTGGGGGCTCGAGGAGGGAGAGGTAGACTGGGGAATGGGGGCTTTGGGAGAAAGGGAATACTGGGGAATGGGGGCTTGGGTAGAGAGAGGGAGTCTGGGGAATGGGTGCTCGGGGACAGAGGGAGACTGGCGAATGGCAGCTTGGGGAGAGAGGGAGACTGAGGAATGGCACTTGAGGAGAGAGGGAGATTGGTAATGGGGGCTCGAGGAGAGTGGGAGATTGGGGAATGGGAGCTTTTGGAGAGAGGAAGACTGGGGAATCGGGGCTCAGGGAGACTGGGGAATGAGGGCTCAAGGGGAGAGGGAGACTGGGGAATGGGGGCTCGAGGGGAGAGGGAGACTGGGGAATGGTGGCTTGAGGAGAGTGTGTGAGACTGGGGAATAGGGGCTTGGGGAGAGAGTGAGACTGGGCAATGGGGGCTCAGGGAGATAGGGAGACTGGGGAATGTGGGCTCAGGGAAATAGGGAGACTGGGGAATGGGGGCTCGGGGAGAGATGGAGATGGGGAATGGAGGCTCGGGGAGAGATGGAGAATGGGGAATGGGGACTTGGGGAGAGAGGGAGACGGGAATGGGGGCTTGTGGTGGGAGTGGGAGATTGGGGAATGGAGGCACGGGGAGAGATGGGACGGGGAATGGGGGCTCGGGGAGAGATGGAGAATGGGGAATGGGGTCTCGGGGAGAGAGGGAGATCGGAATGGGGGCTTGAGGAGAGAGGGAGACTGGGGAATGGGGGCTATGGGGAGAGAGCGAGACTGCGGATTGGTGGCTTTGGGAGAGAGGGAGACTGGAGAAAAGGTCCTTGGGAGAGAGAGGCAGACTGGGGAATGGCGGCTTGGAGAGAGAGGAAGACTGGGGAACGGGTGCTTGAGGAGAGAGAGGGAGACTGGGGAATGGGGGTTGGGTAGAGAGGGAGAGTGGGGAATGGGGCTTGAGGAGAGAGGGAGATTGGGAATGGGGGCTCGGGGAGCGAGCGAGATTGCGGAAAGGGGGCATTGGGAGAGAGGGAGACTGGGGAATGAGGTCTTGGATAAAAAGAGGAGACTGGGGAATGGGGGCTCGGGGAGGGAGAGAGAGACTCGTGAATGCGTGCTAGGGGAGAGAGGGAGAGCGGGAAATGTGGGCTCGGGGAGTAAGTGAGATGGGGGAATGGGTTCTTGGGGAAAGAGGGAGACTGGGGAAAGCGAGCTCGAGGATAGAGGGAGACTGGGGAATGTGGGTTTGGGGACAGAGTGGGAGATTGGTGAATGGGGGCTGCGGGAGAGAGGGAGACTGGGGAATGGGGACTCGGGAAAGGAGGGACATTGGGAATGGGGCCCAGGGGAGAGAGAGGGAGTCTGGGGAATGAGGGCTCGAGGAGGGAGAGTGAGACTGGGGAATGGGGGCTTGGAGAGAGAGAGTGAGACTGGGGAATTGGGGCTCGAGGAGAGAACGAGACTGGGGTTTGGGGGCTCGGGGTGAGATGGAGACGGGGTATGGGGGCTCGGGGAGAGATGGAGAATGGGGAATGAGGGCTTGGGGAGAGAGGGAGATGGGAATGGGGGCTTGGGGAGGGAGTGGGAGATGGGGAATGGAGGCTTGGGGAGAGAGGGAGACTGGGGAATGGGGGCTCAGGGAGAGAAGGAGACGGGGAATGGGAGCTCGGGGAAAGATGGAGAATGGGGAATGGGGGCTTGGGGAGGGAGGGAGACGGGAATGGGTGCTTGGGGAGAGATGGAGAATGGGGAATGGTGGCTGGGGGAGAGAGGGAGACGGGAATGGATGCTTGGGGCGGGAGTGGGAGACTGGGGTATGGGGGCTTGGGGAGAGAGGGAGACTGGTGAATGGGGACTCGGGGAGAGATGGAGATGGGGAATGGGGGCTCGGGGAGAGATGGAGAATGGGGAGTGGGGGCTTGGGGAGAAAGGTAGACTGGAGAATAGGTCCTTGAGAGAGAGAGGGAGACCGGGAAATGGGGCCTTGGGGAGAGAGAGGGAGACTGGGGAATGGGGACTCGGGTAGAGAGGGAGACTGGGGAATGGGGCTTGGGGAGAGAGCGAGACTGGTGATTGAGGGCTTGGGGAGAGAGGGAGACTGGAGAATAGGGCCTTGGGAGAGAGAGGGAGACTGGGAAAAGGGGCCTTGGGGAGAGAGACGGAGACTGGCGAATGGAGGCTCGAGCAGGGAGAGGCAGACTGGGGAATGGGGGCTTGGGGAGAGAGAGGGAGACTGGGGAATGGTGGCTCGGGTAGAGAGGGAGACGGGAATGGGGCTTGGGGAGAGAGGGAGATTGGGAATGGGGGCTCGGGGAGTGAGCAAGATTGGGGAATGGGGGCTTGGGGAGAGGGGGAGACTGGGGAAAGCGGGCTTGGGGACAGAGTGGGAGATTGGTGAATGGGGGCTGCGGGAGAGAGTGAGACTGGGGAATGGGGGCTTGGGAAAGGAGGGACATTGGGAATGTAGCCTTGGGGAGAGAGAGGGAGACTGGGGAATGGGGGCTCGAGGTGGGAGAGGGAGACTGGGGAATGGGGGCTTGGGGAGAGAGAGGGAGACTGGGGAATGGGGGCTCGGGGAGAGAGGGAGAATGGGGAATGTGGGCTCGGGGTGAGATCAACACTGGGAAATGGGGGCTCGTGGTAAGAGGAAGAATGGGGAATGGGGAGAGAGAGGGAGATTGGGGAATGGGTCCTGGGGAGAGAGGGAGACTGGGGAATGGGATCTTGGATAAAAAGAGAAGGAGACTGGGGAATGGGGGCTCGGGGAGGGAGAGAGAGACTGTTGAATGCCTGCTAGGGGAGAGAGGGAGAGTGGGGAACTGGGTCTCGGGGAAGGAGGGACATTGGGAATGGTGCTTGGGGAGAGAGAGTGAGACTGGGGAAGGGGGCTCGGGGAGAGAGAGAGAGTGGAGAATGGTGGCTCGGGGACTGAGGGAGACTGGGGAATGGGGGCTCATGGAGAGAGTGGGAGACTGTGGAATGGGGGCTCGGGTACACAGGGAGACTGGGGAATGGGGGCTCAGGGAGAGATGCAGACTGGGGTATAGGGGCTCGGGGAGGGAGGGAGATGGGGGAACGATGGCTCGGGATAGAGAGGGAGACTAGGGAAAGGGGCTCGGGGATAGAGAGGGAAACTGGGGTTTGTGAGCTCGGGGAGAGATTGGGAAACTGGGGATTGGGGGCTCGGGGAAAAAGAGGGAGTCTGTGGAATGGGGGCTCAGGGAGAGAGTGGGAGAATGGGGATTGGGGGCTCGGAGAGAGAGGTTGTCTGGGGAATGGGGGCTCGGAGAGCAAGGGAGACGGGGCAATGTGCACTCGGAGAGAGAGAAGGAGACTGGGGAATGTGCAGTCGGGGAGAGAGAGGGAGACTGGGGAATGGGGGCTCGAGAAAAGAGGCAGACTGGGGAATGGGGATTGGGGGAGAGAGGGAGACTGTACAATGGGGTTGGGTAGAGAGGGAGACATGGGAATGGGGCATTGGTGAGAGAGGGAGACTGGGGAATGGGGGCTTCAGCAGAGAGAGGGAGATTGGGGAATGGGGAGTCGGGGAGCGAGACGGAGACTGGGGAATGGGAACTTGGGGAGAGGGCGGGAAACTGGGGAATGGGTGCTCAGGGACATAGGGAGACTGGGGGAATGGGGGCTTTGGAGAGAGAGTGAGACTGGGGAATGGGGGCTCGAGGTGGGAGAGGGAGACTGGGGAATGGGGGCTTGGGGAGAGAGAGGGAGACTGGGGAATGGGGGCTCGGGGAGAGAGGGAGAATGGGGAATGTGGGCTCGGGGTGAGATCAACACTGGGAAATGGGGGCTCGTGGTAAGAGGAAGAATGGGGAATGGGGAGAGAGAGGGAGATTGGGGAATGGGTCCTGGGGAGAGAGGGAGACTGGGGAATGGGATCTTGGATAAAAAGAGAAGGAGACTGGGGAATGGGGGCTCGGGGAGGGAGAGAGAGACTGTTGAATGCCTGCTAGGGGAGAGAGGGAGAGTGGGGAACTGGGTCTCGGGGAAGGAGGGACATTGGGAATGGTGCTTGGGGAGAGAGAGTGAGACTGGGGAAGGGGGCTCGGGGAGAGAGAGAGAGTGGAGAATGGTGGCTCGGGGACTGAGGGAGACTGGGGAATGGGGGCTCATGGAGAGAGTGGGAGACTGTGGAATGGGGGCTCGGGTACACAGGGAGACTGGGGAATGGGGGCTCAGGGAGAGATGCAGACTGGGGTATAGGGGCTCGGGGAGGGAGGGAGATGGGGGAACGATGGCTCGGGATAGAGAGGGAGACTAGGGAAAGGGGCTCGGGGATAGAGAGGGAAACTGGGGTTTGTGAGCTCGGGGAGAGATTGGGAAACTGGGGATTGGGGGCTCGGGGAAAAAGAGGGAGTCTGTGGAATGGGGGCTCAGGGAGAGAGTGGGAGAATGGGGATTGGGGGCTCGGAGAGAGAGGTTGTCTGGGGAATGGGGGCTCGGAGAGCAAGGGAGACGGGGCAATGTGCACTCGGAGAGAGAGAAGGAGACTGGGGAATGTGCAGTCGGGGAGAGAGAGGGAGACTGGGGAATGGGGGCTCGAGAAAAGAGGCAGACTGGGGAATGGGGATTGGGGGAGAGAGGGAGACTGTACAATGGGGTTGGGTAGAGAGGGAGACATGGGAATGGGGCATTGGTGAGAGAGGGAGACTGGGGAATGGGGGCTTCAGCAGAGAGAGGGAGATTGGGGAATGGGGAGTCGGGGAGCGAGACGGAGACTGGGGAATGGGAACTTGGGGAGAGGGCGGGAAACTGGGGAATGGGTGCTCAGGGACATAGGGAGACTGGGGGAATGGGGGCTTTGGAGAGAGAGTGAGACTGGGGAATGGGGGCTCGGTGAGAGTGGGAGACTCGGGAATTGGGGCTCAGGGAGAGATGGAGACTCGGGATGGGGCTCAGGGAGAGATGGAGCATGGGGAAGGGGGCTCGGGGAGAGTGCGAGTCTGGGGAATGGGGGCTTGAGGAGAAAGTGGGAGATTGGGTAATGGGGCGGGGAGAGTGAGGGAGACGGGAATGGGGGCTCAGGGAGCGAGGGAGCCTGGAGAATGGGGGCTTGGGGAAAGAGTGGGAGACTGATGAGAGGGGGCTCAGAGAGAGCGGGAGACTTGGGAATGGGAGCTCGGGGAGAGAGATGGAGAATGGGAATGTGGACTCGGAGAGAGAGATGGGGACTGGGAAATGGGAGCTCGAGGAGAGAGGGAGACTGGGGAATGCGGGCTCAAGGAGAGAGCGAGACTGGGGAATGGGGGCTTGGGGAGAGAGTGGGAGACTGGGGAATGGGGGCTTGGGGAGTGAGAGAGACATTGGAATGGGGGCTCGGGGAGAGAGTGGGAGCCTGGGGAATGGGCGCTTGGGGAAAGAGGGAGACTGGGGAATGGGGGCTTCTGGAGAGAGTGGGTGAATGGTGAATGGGGGCCTGGGGAGAGATTGGAAGATTGGGGAATGGAGGCTTGGGGAGAGACGGAGACTGGGGATTGGGTGATCAGGGAGAAAGGGAGACTGGGGAATGGGGGCTTGGAGAGAGAGGGAGACTGTGTAATGGGCACGCGGGGAGAGATGGCGACTCGGGAATGGGGCCTTGGGGAGAGAGAGGGAGAGAGGGGAATGGGGAGCCGGGGAGAGAGAGGGAGACTGGGGAATGAGCGCTCGGGGAGTGAGGGAGACTGGGGAATGGGGCCTTGGGGAGAGAAAGGGAGACAGGGGAATGGGGCCTCGGTGAGGGAGAATGAGACTGGGAAATGGGGGCTTGGGGAGATAGCGAGACTGGGGAATGGGGGCTCGGGGAGCAAGGGAGCCTTGGGAATGGGGGATTGGAGAGAGAGTGGGAGACTGGGGAATGTGAGCACGGAGAGAGAAGGAGACTGAGGAATGGGTGCTCGGCGAGAGAGATGGGGACTGTGGAATGGGGACTCGAGGAAAGAGGGAGACTGGCGAATGTGGGCTCGAGGAGAGAGCGAGACTGGGGAATGGGTGCTTGGATAGAATGTGGGAGACAGGCAAATAGGGGCTTGGGGAGAGAGTGGGAGACTGAGAATGGGGGCTCGGGGAGAGAGGGAGACTGGGGAATGGGGGCTATGGGGACAGAGCGAGACTGTGGAATGGGGGCTTGGGGAGAGAGGGACACTGGGGATTGGGTGCTTGGGGAGAGAAGCAGACTGGGGAATGTGGACTTGGGGAGAGGAAGACTGGGGAATGGGAGCTTGGGGAGAAAGAGGGAGACTGGGGAATGGGGCCTTGAGGAGTGAGAGGGAGAATGGGGAATGGAGCCTTGGGGAGAGAGAGGGAGACTGGGGAATGGGTGCTCGAGGAGGGAGAGGGAGACGGGGAATGGGGGCTTGGGGAGAGGGGAAGACTGGGGCATTGGGTTTTGGAAAAGAGGGAGAATGGGGAATGGTGTCTCAGGGTGAGATGAACACTGGGAAATGGGGGCTCAGGGAGAGAGGGAGACTGGGGAATGGCGCTTGGGGAGAGAGGGAGAATGGGAATGGTGGCTAAGGAAGAGAGGGAGATTGAGGAATGGGGGCTTTTGGAGAGAGGGAGACTAGGGAATGGGGGCTCAGGGAGAGATGGAGACTGGGAAATGGGGGCTCGGGGAGAGAGGGAGACTGGGGAATGGGGACTTGGAAAAGAGGGAGAATGGGGAATGGTGTCTCAGGGTGAGATGAACACTGGGAAATGGGGACTTGGGGAAAGAGTGGAAGACTGGGGAATGGGTGCTCCGGGAGTGAGGGACATTGGGAATGGGGCTTGGGGAGAGAGAGTGAGGCTGGGGAAGATCGCTCGGGGATAGAGGGAGACTGGGGAATGGTGGCTCAGGGAGTGAGGGAGACTGGGGAATGGGGACTCGGGGAGAGATTGGGAGACTGTGGAATGTGGGCTCGGGTACAGAGGGAGATTGGGGAATGGGCCCTTGGGGAGAGAGAGGGAGACTGGGGACTGGGGAGCCGGGGAGAGAGAGGGAGATTGGGGAATGGGGGCTCGGTGAGTGAGGAAGTCTGGGGAATGGGGCCTTGGGGAGAGAGAGTGAGACTGTGGAATGGGGGCTCGGGGAGGGAGAGTGGGACTGGGGAATGGGGGCTCGGGGAGAGAGAGGGAGACTGTGGAATGGGGGCTCGGGGAGGGAGAGTGAGACTGGGGAATGGGGCTCGGGGAGAGAGGGAGAAAGGGGAATGGGAGCTTGGTGTGTGAGCGGGAGACTGGGAAATGCGGACTTGGGGAGATAGCGAGACTGGGGAATGGGGGCTCGGTGAGCAAGGGAGCCTCGGGAATGGGGGATTGGAGAGAGAGTGGGAGACTGGGGAATGGGAGCTCGGAGAGAGATGGTGACTGCGGAATGGGGACTCGGGGAGAGAGGGAGAGGGGAATGAGGGCTCGAGGAGAGAGGGAGACTGGGGAATGGGGGCTATGGGGACAGAGCAAGACTGTTAAATGGGGGCTTGGGGAGAGAGGGACAATGGGGATTGGGGGCTTGGGGAGAGATGCAGACTGGGGAATGGGGGCTTGGGGAGAGGAAGACTGGGGAATGGGGCCTTGGGGAGAGAGAAGGAGACTGGGGAATGGGGGCTTGAGGAGGGAGTGGAAGACTGGGGAATGAGGGCTTGGGGAGAGAGAGGGAGACTGGGGAATGGGGCCTTGGGGAGAGAGAGGGAGACTGGGGAATGGGTGCTCGGGGAGAGAGGGAGACTGGGGAATGGCAGCTTGGGGAGAGAGGGAGACTGAGGAATGGCGCTTGAGGAGAGAGGGAGATTGGGAATGGGGGCTCGGGGAGAGTGGGAGATTGGGGAATGGGGGCTTGGAGAGAGAGGAAGACTGGGGAATGTGTGCTTGGGGAGAGAGAGGGAGACTGGGGAATGGTGGCTCGGGTAGAGAGGGAGACTGGGGAATGGGGCTTGGGGAGAGAGGGAGATTGGGAATGGGGGCTCGGGGAGCGAGCAAGATTGGGGAATGGGGGCTTGGGGAGAGGGGGAGACTGGGGAAAGCGGGCTTGGGGACAGAGTGCGAGATTGGTGAATGGGGGCTGCGGGAGAGAGGGAGACTGGGGAACGGGGGCTCAGGAAAGGAGGGACATTGGGAATGGGGCTTGGGGAGAGAGAGGGAGACTGGGGAATGGGGGCTCGAGGTGTGAGAGGGAGACTGGGGAATGGGGCCTTGGGGAGAGAGGAAGACTGGGAAATGGAGGCTCAGAGAGAGCGGGAGACTTGGGAATGGGAGCTCGGGGAGAGAGATGGAGACTAGGGAATGTGGACTCGGAGAGAGAGATGGGGACTGGGGAATGGGAGCTCGAAGAGAGAGGGAGACTGGGGAATGGGGGCTTTGGGAGAGAGTGGGAAACTGGGGAATGGAGGCTTGGGGAGTGAGAGAGACAATGGAATGGGGGCTCGGGGATAGAGTGGGAGTCTTGGGAATGAGCACTTGGGGAAAGAGGGAGACTGGGGAATGGGGGCTTCTGGAGAGAGTGAGTGAATGGTGAATGGGGGCCTGGGGAGAGATTGGAAGTCTGGGGAATGGGGAGCCGGGGAGAGAGAGGGAGACTGGGGAATGGGCGCTCGGGGAGTGAGGGAGACTGGGGAATGGGGACTTGGGAATAGAGTGGAAGACTGGGGAATGGGGGCTCCGGGAGTGATGGACATTGGGATTGGGGCTTGGGGAGAGAGAGTGAGACTGGGGAAGATCGCTCGGGGATAGAGGGAGACTGGGGAATGGTGGCTCAGGGAATGAGGGAGACTGGGGAATGGGGACTCGGGGAGAGATTGGGAGACTGGGGAATGTGGGCTCGGGTACAGAGGGAGACTGGGGAATGGGCCCTTGGGGAGAGAGAGGGAGACTGGGGACTGGTGAGCCGGGGAGAGTGAGGGAGATTGGGGAATGGGGGCTCGGTGAGTGAGGGAGTCTGGGGAATGGGGCCTTGGGGAGAGAGAGTGAGACTGGGGAATGGGGGCTCGGGGAGGGAGAGTGAGACTGGGGAATGGGGGCTCGGGGAGAGAGGGAGACTGGTGAATGGAGGCTTGGAGAGAGAGGGAGACTGTGTAATGGGCACTCGGGGAGAGATGGCGGCTCGGGAATGGGGCCTTGGGGAGAGAGAGGGAGAGAGGGGAATGGGGAGCCGGGGAGAGAGAGGGAGACTGGGGAATGGGCGCTCGGGGAGTGAGGGAGACTGGGGAATGGGGACTAGGGGATAGAGTGGAAGACTGGGGAATGGGGGCTCCGGGAGTGAGGGACATTGGGAATGGGGCTTGGGGAGAGAGAGTGAGACTGGGGAAGATCGCTCGGGGATAGAGGGAGACTGGGGAATGGTGGCTCAGGGAATGAGGGAGACTGGGGAATGGGGACTCGGGGAGAGATTGGGAGAATGGGGAATGTGGGCTCGGGTACAGAGGGAGACTGGGGAATGGGCCCTTGGGGAGAGAGAGGGAGACTGGGGACTGGGGAGCCGGGGAGAGTGAGGGAGATTGGGGAATGGGGGCTCGGTGAGTGAGGGAGTCTGGGGAATGGGGCCTTGGGGAGAGAGAGTGAGACTGGGGAATGGGGGCTCGGGGAGGGAGAGTGAGACTGGGGAATGGGGGCTCGGGGAGAGAGAGGGAGACTGGGGAATGTGGGCTCGGGGAGGGAGAGTGAGACTGGGGAATGGGGGCTCGGGGAGAGAGGGAGAAAGGGGAATGGGAGCTTGGTGTGTGAGCGGGAGACTGGGAAATGGGGGCTTGGGGAGGTAGCGAGACTGGGGAATGGGGGCTCGGTGAGCAAGGGAGCCTCGGGAATGGGGGATTGGAGAGAGGGTGGGAGACTGGGGAATGGGAGCTCGGAGAGAGATGGTGTCTGCGGAATGGGGACTCGGGGAGAGAGGGAGAGGGGAATGCGGGCTCGAGGAGAGAGGGAGACTGGGGAATGGGGGCTATGGGGTCAGAGCGAGTCTGTGGAATGGGGGCTTGGGGAGAGAGGGACACTGGGGATTGGGGGCTTGGGGAGAGAAGCAGACTGGGGAATGGGGGCTTGGGGAGAGGAAGACTGGGGAATGGGGGCTTGGGGAGCGAGAGGGAGACTGGGGAATGGGGCCTTGGGGAGAAAGGGAAGACTGGGGAATGGTGGCTTGGGTAGAGAGAGGGAGTCTGGGGAATGGGTGCTCGGGGACAGAGGGAGACTGGGGAATGGCAGCTTGGGGAGAGAGGGAGACTGAGGAATGACACTTGAGGAGAGAGGGAGATTGGGAATGGGGGCTCGAGGAGAGTGGGAGATTGGGGAATGGGAGCTTTTGAAGAGAGGAAGACTGGGGAATCGGGGCTCAGGGAGACTGGGGAATGGGGACTCGGGAAGAGAGGGAGACTGCGGAATGAGTTCTTGGGGAGAGAGTGGGAGACTGGTGAATGGGGGCTCCGGGAGAGAGGGAGACTTGGGAATGGGCCTCGGGGAGTGACGGACATTGGGAATGGGGCTTGGGGAGAGAGGGAGACTAGGGAAGGGGGCTAGGGGAGAGAAGGAGACTGGGGAATGGTGGCTCGGGGAGTGAGGGAGACTGGGGAAGGTTGGCTCGGGGTGAGAGTGGGAGACTGGGGGCTGGGGTCTCGGGGAGGGAGTGGGAGATTGGGGAATGGGGGCTCGGGGAGAAAGAGGGAGACTGTGGAATGGGGGCTGGGGAGAGAGTGGGAGACTGGGGAATGGGGGCTTGGGGAATGAAGGATTCTGGGGAATGGGGTCCCAGGGAGAGAGGGAGACTGGTGAATAGGGACTCGGGGAGAGTGTGGGAGACTGGGGAATGGGGGCTCGGGAGAGAGTGTTGTGATGAAATATTCCATTCATCACTGCCTGTGACTGTGGTTGGTTTCAGGTTCCCCCTTACCATTGTATTGCCTGTGACTGTGGTTGGTTTCAGGTTTCTCCTCACCATTGTATTGTGTATTGGAATGTATGGAATGTGTTGTGTGTAGGGCTCCGCCCATACCTGGCCTCTATGTAAGCCAGCTCAGTCTGGCCTCACAGCCAGTACTGCAGAGCTCCAGGGAAGATACCTCTCTCCACTTCTAAGTTAATAAAAGCCTTGTTTTGTTTCGCTAACATCGAGTCTCGGGATTATTGAGGCACATCAAGTGTGAGACTGGGGAATGGGGGCTCCGGGAGAGAGTGGGAGACTGGGGAATGGAGGCTCGGGGAGAGAGTGGGAGACTGGGGAATGGGGGCTGGGGAGAGATGGAGACTCGGGATGGGGCTCAGGGAGAGATGGAGCATGGGGAAGGGGGCTCGGGGAGAGTGCGAGTCTGGGGAATGGGGGCTTGAGGAGAAAGTGGGAGATTGGGTAATGGGGCGGGGAGAGTGAGGGAGACGGGAATGGGGGCTCAGGGAGCGAGGGAGCCTGGAGAATGGGGGCTTGGGGAAAGAGTGGGAGACTGATGAGAGGGGGCTCAGAGAGAGCGGGAGACTTGGGAATGGGAGCTCGGGGAGAGAGATGGAGACTAGGGAATGTGGACTCGGAGAGAGAGATGGGGACTGGGGAATGGGAGCTCGAGGAGAGAGGGAGACTGGGGAATGCGGGCTCAAGGAGAGAGCGAGACTGGGGAATGGGGGCTTGGGGAGAGAGTGGGAGACTGGGGAATGGGGGCTTGGGGAGTGAGAGAGACATTGGAATGGGGGCTCGGGGAGAGAGTGGGAGCCTGGGGAATGGGCGCTTGGGGAAAGAGGGAGACTGGGGAATGGGGGCTTCTGGAGAGAGTGGGTGAATGGTGAATGGGGGCCTGGGGAGAGATTGGAAGATTGGGGAATGGAGGCTTGGGGAGAGAGGGAGACTGGGGATTGGGTGATCAGGGAGAGAGGGAGACTGGGGAATGGGGGCTTGGAGAGAGAGGGAGACTGTGTAATGGGCACACGGGGAGAGATGGCGACTCGGGAATGGGGCCTTGGGGAGAGAGAGGGAGAGAGGGGAATGGGGAGCCGGGGAGAGAGAGGGAGACTGGGGAATGAGCGCTCGGGGAGTGAGGGAGACTGGGGAATGGGGCCTTGGGGAGAGAAAGGGAGACAGGGGAATGGGGCCTCGGTGAGGGAGAATGAGACTGGGAAATGGGGGCTTGGGGAGATAGCGAGACTGCGGAATGGGGGCTTGGGGAGCAAGGGAGCCTTGGGAATGGGGGATTGGAGAGAGAGTGGGAAACTGGGGAATGTGAGCACGGAGAGAGAAGGAGACTGAGGAATGGGTGCTCGGCGAGAGAGATGGGGACTCGAGGAAAGAGGGAGACTGGCGAATGTGGGCTCGAGGAGAGAGCGAGACTGGGGAATGGGTGCTTGGATAGAATGTGGGAGACTGGCAAATAGGGGCTTGGGGAGAGAGTGGGAGACTGAGAATGGGGGCTCGGGGAGAGAGGGAGACTGGGGAATGGGGGCTATGGGGACAGAGCGAGACTGTGGAATGGGGGCTTGGGGAGAGAGGGACACTGGGGATTGGGTGCTTGGGGAGAAAAGCAGACTGGGGAATGTGGACTTGGGGAGAGGAAGACTGGGGAATGGGAGCTTGGGGAGAAAGAGGGAGACTGGGGAATGGGGCCTTGAGGAGTGAGAGGGAGAATGGGGAATGGAGCCTTGGGGAGAGAGAGGGAGACTGGGGAATGGGTGCTCGAGGAGGGAGAGGGAGACGGGGAATGGGGGCTTGGGGAGAGGGGAAGACTGGGGCATGGGGGTTTGGAAAAGAGGGAGAATGGGGAATGGTGTCTCAGGGTGAGATGAACACTGGGAAATGGGGGCTCAGGGAGAGAGGGAGACTGGGGAATGGCGCTTGGGGAGAGAGGGAGATTGGGAATGGTGGCTAAGGAAGAGAGGGAGATTGAGGAATGGGGGCTTTTGGAGAGAGGGAGACTAGGGAATGGGGGCTCAGGGAGAGATGGAGACTGGGAAATGGGGGCTCGGGGAGAGAGGGAGACTGGGGAATGGGGACTTGGAAAAGAGGGAGAATGGGGAATGGTGTCTCAGGGTGAGATGAACACTGGGAAATGGGGACTTGGGGAAAGAGTGGAAGACTGGGGAATGGGGGCTCCGGGAGTGAGGGACATTGGGAATGGGGCTTGGGGAGAGAGAGTGAGGCTGGGGAAGATCGCTCGGGGATAGAGGGAGACTGGGGAATGGTGGCTCAGGGAGTGAGGGAGACTGGGGAATGGGGACTCGGGGAGAGATTGGGAGACTGTGGAATGTGGGCTCGGGTACAGAGGGAGATTGGGGAATGGGCCCTTGGGGAGAGAGAGGGAGACTGGGGACTGGGGAGCCAGGGAGAGAGAGGGAGATTGGGGAATGGGGGCTCGGTGAGTGAGGAAGTCTGGGGAATGGGGCCTTGGGGAGAGAGAGTGAGACTGTGGAATGGGGGCACGGGGAGGGAGAGTGGGACTGGGGAATGGGGGCTCGGGGAGAGAGAGGGAGACTGTGGAATGGGGGCTCGGGGAGGGAGAGTGAGACTGGGGAATGGGGCTCGGGGAGAGAGGGAGAAAGGGGAATGGGAGCTTGGTGTGTGAGCGGGAGACTGGGAAATGCGGGCTTGGGGAGATAGCGAGACTGGGGAATGGGGGCTCGGTGAGCAAGGGAGCCTCGGGAATGGGGGATTGGAGAGAGAGTGGGAGACTGGGGAATGGGAGCTCGGAGAGAGATGGTGACTGCGGAATGGGGACTCGGGGAGAGAGGGAGAGGGGAATGGGGGCTCGAGGAGAGAGGGAGACTGGGGAATGGGGGCTATGGGGACAGAGCAAGACTGTGGAATGGGGGCTTGGGGAGAGAGGGACAATGGGGATTGGGGGCTTGGGGAGCGATGCAGACTGGGGAATGGGGGCTTGGGGAGAGGAAGACTGGGGAATGGGGCCTTGGGGAGAGAGAGGGAGATTGGGGAATGGGGGCTTGAGGAGGGAGTGGAAGACTGGGGAATGAGGGCTTGGGGAGAGAGAGGGAGACTGGGGAATGGGGCCTTGGGGAGAGAGAGGGAGACTGGGGAATGGGTGCTCGGGGAGAGAGGGAGACTGGGGAATGGCAGCTTGGGGAGAGAGGGAGACTGAGGAATGGCGCTTGAGGAGAGAGGGAGATTGGGAATGGGGGCTCGGGGAGAGTGGGAGATTGGGGAATGGGGGCTTGGAGAGAGAGGAAGACTGGGGAATGTGTGCTTGGGGAGAGAGAGGGAGACTGGGGAATGGTGGCTCGGGTAGAGAGGGAGACTGGGGAATGGGGCTTGGGGAGAGAGGGAGATTGGGAATGGGGGCTCGGGGAGCGAGCAAGATTGGGGAATGGGGGCTTGGGGAGAGGGGGAGACTGGGGAAAGCGTGCTTGGGGACAGAGTGCGAGATTGGTGAATGGGGGCTGCGGGAGAGAGGGAGACTGGGGAATGGGGGCTCAGGAAAGGAGGGACATTGGGAATGGGGCTTGGGGAGAGAGAGGGAGACTGGGGAATGGGGGCTCGAGGTGTGAGAGGGAGACTGGGGAATGGGGCCTTGGGGAGAGAGGAAGACTGGGAAATGGAGGCTCAGAGAGAGCGGGAGACTTGGGAATGGGAGCTCGGGGAGAGAGATGGAGACTAGGGAATGTGGACTCGGAGAGAGAGATGGGGACTGGGGAATGGGAGCTCGAAGAGAGAGGGAGACTGGGGAATTGGGGCTTTGGGAGAGAGTGGGAAACTGGGGAATGGAGGCTTGTGGAGTGAGAGAGACAATGGAATGGGGGCTCGGGGAGAGAGTGGGAGTCTTGGGAATGAGCACTTGGGGAAAGAGGGAGACTGGGGAATGGGGCCTTCTGGAGAGAGTGGGTGAATGGTGAATGGGGGCCTGGGGAGAGATTGGAAGTCTGGGGAATGGGGAGCCGGGGAGAGAGAAGGAGACTGGGGAATGGGCGCTCGGGGAGTGAGGGAGACTGGGGAATGGGGACTTGGGAATAGAGTGGAAGACTGGGGAATGGGGGCTCCGGGAGTGAGGGACATTGGGAATGGGGCTTGGGGAGAGAGAGTGAGACTGGGGAAGATCGCTCGGGGATAGAGGGAGACTGGGGAATGGTGGCTCAGGGAATGAGGGAGACTGGGGAATGGGGACTCGGGGAGAGATTGGGAGACTGGGGAATGTGGGCTCGGGTACAGAGGGAGACTGGGGAATGGGCCCTTGGGGAGAGAGAGGGAGACTGGGGACTGGTGAGCCGGGGAGAGTGAGGGAGATTGGGGAATGGGGGCTCGGTGAGTGAGGGAGTCTGGGGAATGGGGCCTTGGGGAGAGAGAGTGAGACTGGGGAATGGGGGCTCGGGGAGGGAGAGTGAGACTGGGGAATGGGGGCTCGGGGAGAGAGGGAGACTGGTGAATGGAGGCTTGGAGAGAGAGGGAGACTGTGTAATGGGCACTCGGGGAGAGATGGCGGCTCGGGAATGGGGCCTTGGGGAGAGAGAGGGAGAGAGGGGAATGGGGAGCCAGGGAGAGAGAGGGAGACTGGGGAATGGGCGCTCGGGGAGTGAGTGAGTCTGGGGAATGGGGACTTGGGGATAGAGTGGAAGACTGGGGAATGGGGGCTCCGGGAGTGAGGGACATTGGGAGTGGGGCTTGGGGAGAGAGAGTGAGACTGGGGAAGATCGCTCGGGGATAGAGGGAGACTGAGGAATGGTGGCTCAGGGAATGAGGGAGACTGGGGAATGGGGACTCGGGGAGAGATTGGGAGACTGGGGAATGTGGGCTCGGGTACAGAGGGAGACTGGGGAATGGGCCCTTGGGGAGAGAGAGGGAGACTGGGGACTGGGGAGCCGGGGAGAGTGAGGGATATTGGGGAATGGGGGCTCGGTGAGTGAGGGAGTCTGGGGAATGGGGCCTTGGGGAGAGAGAGTGAGACTGGGGAATGGGGGCTCGGGGAGGGAGAGTGAGACTGGGGAATGGGGGCTCGGGGAGAGAGAGGGAGACTGGGGAATGGGGGCTCGGGGAGGGAGAGTGAGACTGGGGAATGGGGGCTCGGGGAGAGAGGGAGAAAGGGGAATGGGAGCTTGGTGTGTGAGCGGGAGACTGGGAAATGGGGGCTTGGGGAGGTAGCGAGACTGGGGAATGGGGGCTCGGTGAGCAAGGGAGCCTCGGGAATGGGGGATTGGAGAGAGGGTGGGAGACTGGGGAATGGGAGCTCGGAGAGAGATGGTGTCTGCGGAATGGGGACTCGGGGAGAGAGGGAGAGGGGAATGGGGGCTCGAGGAGAGAGGGAGACTGGGGAATGGGTCTATGGGGTCAGAGCGAGTCTGTGGAATGGGGGTTTGGGGAGAGAGGGACACTGGGGATTGGGGGCTTGGGGAGAGAAGCAGACTGGGGAATGGGGGCTTGGGGAGAGGAAGACTGGGGAATGGGGGCTTGGGGAGCGAGAGGGAGACTGGGGAATGGGGCCTTGGGGAGAGAGAGGGGGACTGGGGACTGGGGGCTCGAGGAGGGAGAGGTAGACTGGGGAATGGGGGCTTTGGGAGAAAGGGAAGACTGGGGAATGGGGGCTTGGGTAGAGAGAGGGAGTCTGGGGAATGGGTGCTCGGGGACAGAGGGAGACTGGGGAATGGCAGCTTGGGGAGAGAGGGAGACTGAGGAATGACACTTGAGGAGAGAGGGAGATTGGGAATGGGGGCTCGAGGAGAGTGGGAGATTGGGGAATGGGAGCTTTTGGAGAGAGGAAGACTGGGGTATCGGGGCTCAGGGAGACTGGGGAATGGGGACTCGGGGAGAGAGGGAGACTGCGGAATGAGTTCTTGGGGAGAGAGTGGGAGAATGGTGAATGGGGGCTCCGGGAGAGAGGGAGACTTGGGAATGGGCCTCGGGGAGTGACGGACATTGGGAATGGGGCTTGGGGAGAGAGGGAGACTAGGGAAGGGGGCTAGGGGAGAGAGGGAGACTGGGGAATGGTGGCTCGGGGAGTGAGGGAGACTGGGGAAGGTTGGCTCGGGGTGAGAGTGGGAGACTGGGGGCTGGGGTCTCGGGGAGGGAGTGGGAGACTGGGGAATGGGGGCTCGGGGAGAAAGAGGGAGACTGTGGAATGGGGGCTGGGGAGAGAGTGGGAGACTGGGGAATGGGGTCTTGGGGAATGAAGGATTCTGGGGAATGGGGTCCCAGGGAGAGAGGGAGACTGGTGAATAGGGACTCGGGGAGAGTGTGGGAGACTGGGGAATGGGGGCTCGGGAGAGAGTGTTGTGATGAAATATTCCATTCATCACTGCCTGTGACTGTGGTTGGTTTCAGGTTCCCCCTTACCATTGTATTGCCTGTGACTGTGGTTGGTTTCAGGTTTCTCCTCACCATTGTATTGTGTATTGGAATGTATGGAATGTGTTGTGTGTAGGGCTCCGCCCATACCTGGCCTCTATGTAAGCCAGCTCAGTCTGGCCTCACAGCCAGTACTGCAGACCTCCAGGGAAGATACCTCTCTCCACTTCTAAGTTAATAAAAGCCTTGTTTTGTTTCGCTAACATCGAGTCTCGGGATTATTGAGGCACATCAAGTGTGAGACTGGGGAATGGGGGCTCCGGGAGAGAGTGGGAGACTGGGGAATGGAGGCTCGGGGAGAGAGTGGGAGACTGGGGAATGGGGGCTGGGGAGAGAGTGGGAGACTGGGGAGTGGGGGCTCGGGGAGTGAGGGAGACTGGGGAATGGGGGCTTGGCTTAAGAGTGGGAGACTGGGGAATTGGGGCTTGGGGAGAGAGTGGGATACTGGGGAATGGGGGCTTGGGGAGAGAAGGAGATTTGGCATGGGAGCCTCGGGAATGGGGGATTGGGCAGACAGTGGGAGACTGGGGAATGGGAGCTTGGAGAGAAAATCAGAGAGGGGAATGTGCGCTTGGCAAGAGAGATGGAGACTGGGGAATGGGGGCTCGAGGAGAGAGGGAGACTGGGGAATGTGGGCTCGAAGAGAGAGCGAGACTGTGGAATGGGGGCTCGAGGAGAGATCGAGACTGATGAATGGGGGCTCAAGGGGAGAGGGAAACTGTAGAATGGGGGCTGGAGGAGCCAGGGAGACTGGGGAATGTCTGCTCGGGGAAAGAGGGATACTGGGCAATGGGGGCTCAGGGAGATAGGAAGACTGGGGAATGGTGATTGGGGGATAGAGGGCGAATGGAGAATGGGAGCTCGGGGAGAGATGGAAACTGGGGAATGGGAGCTCGGGGAGAGATGGAGACGGGAAATGGGAGCTTGGCGAGAGGGAGGGAGACTGGGGAATGGAGGCTCGGGAGAGCGGGAGACTGGAGTGGGGTCTCGGGAAATGCGGGAGACTGGAGAATCGGGGATTGGGGAGAGAGAGGGAGAGTGGGGAATGGGGGCTTGGGGAGAGAAAGGGAGACTGGGGAATGGGGGCTCGAGGGGAGAGGGAGACTGGGGAATGGGGCTTGGGGAGAGAGTGTGAGACTGGGAAATGGAGGCTTGGGGAGAGAGGGAGGCTGGGGATTGGGGGCTTGGGGAGAGAGGGCGACTGGGTAACGGGGGCTTGGGGAGGGAGGGAGACTGGGGAATGGGGTCTTGGGGAGAGAGGGAGCCGGAAATGGGGTTTGGGGAGAGAGAGGGAGACTGGGGAATGGAGGCTTGTGCAGAGAGGGAGACTGGGGAATTGGGGCTTGGGGAGGGAGGGAGACTGGGGAATGTTGGCTTGGGGAGAGAGGGAGACGGGAATGGGGGCTTGGGGAGAGAGATGGAGACTGGGCAATCGGGGCTCGAGGAGCGAGTGAGACTGGGGAATGGGGGCTTGGGGAGTGGGAGGGAGACTGGGGAATGGGGGGTGGGGAGAGAGGGAGACTGGGGAATGTGGGCTTAAGGAGAAATGGATACTGGCGAATGGGCGCTCGGTGAAAGAGGGAGTCTGGGCAATGGGGGCTCGGGAAATAGGAGACTGGGGAATGGGGGCTTGGGGGAGAGAGGGAGACTGGGGAACCGGAGCTTGGGGAGAGATGGAGACTGTGGAATGGGGGCTCGGGGATAGATGGAGACTGGGGAATGGGAGCTTGGGGAGAGAGGGAGACAGGGGAATGGGGGCTTGGGGACAGAGTGCGAGACTGGGGAATGGAGGCTTGGGGAGAGAGGGGGACTGGGGAATGGGAGCTTTGGGAGAGGGAGGGAGACTGGGGAATGGGGGCTCAAGGGGAGAGGGAGGCTGGAGAATTGGGTTCGAGGGGAGAGGGAGACTGGGGAATGGGGACTTGGGGAGAGTGTGTGAGACTGGGGAATAGGGGCTTGGGTGAGAGAGTGAGACTGGGCAATGGGGACTGAGGGAAATAGGGAGACTGGGCAATGTGGGCTCAGGGAGATAGGGAGACTGGGGAATGGGGGCTCGGGGAGAGATGGATACTGGGAATGGGGGCTCGGGGAGAGATGGAGAATGGGGAATGGGGGCTTGGGGAGAGAAGGAGATGGGAATGGGGGCTTGTGGAGGGTGTGGGAGACTGGGGAATGGGGTCTCAGGGAGAGATGGAGACAGGGAATGTGGGCTCGGGGAGAGATGGAGAATGGGGAATGGGGGCTCGGGGAGAGAGGGAGATGGGAATGGGGGCTCGAGGAGAGAGGGAGACTGGGGAATGGGGGCTATGGGTAGAGCGCGAGACTGGGATTGGGGGCTTGGGGAGAGAGGGAGACTGGAGAAATGGGTGCTTGGGGAGAGAGAGGGAGACTGCGGAATGGGGACTTGGGTAGAGAGGGAGAGTGGGGAATGGGGCTTGGGGAGAGAGGGAGATTGGGAATGGGGGCTCGGGGAGCGAGCGAGATTGGGGAAACGGGGCTTGGGGAGAGAGGGAGATGGGGGAATGAGGCCTTGGATAAAAAGAGGAGACTGGGGAATGGGGGCTCGGGGAGGGAGAGAGAGACTGGTGAATGCATGCTAGGGGAGAGAGGGAGAGTGGGGAATGTGGGCTCCGGGAGAAAGGGAGACTGGGGAATAGGTTCTTGGGGACAGAGGGAGACTGGGGAAATCGGGATCGAATAGAGAGGGAGACTGGGGAATGTGGGTTTGGGGACAGAGTGGGAGATTGGTGAATGGGGGCTGCGGGTGAGAGGGAGACTGGGGAATGGGGGCTCGGGAAAGGAGGGACATTGGGAATGGGGCCGTGGGGAGAGAGAGGGAGACTGGTGAATGGGGGCTCAAGGAGGGAGAGGGAGACTGGGGAATGGTGGCTTGGGGAGAGAGAGTGAGACTGGGGAATTGGGGCTCGAGGAGACAGCGAGACTGGGGTATGGGTGCTCGGGGAGAGATTGAGATGGGGAATGGGGGCTCGGGGAGAGATGGAGAATGGAGAATGGGGGCTTGGGGAGAGAGGGAGATGGGAATGGGTGCTTGGGGGGAGATGGAGAATGGGGAATGGGGGCTCTGGGTGAGAGGGAGATGGGAATGGGGGCTCGAGGAGAGAGGGAGACTGGGGAATGAGGGTTATGGGTAGAGCGTGAGACTGGGGATTGGGGGCTTGCGGAGAGAGGGAGACTGGAGAACAGGGCCTTGGGAGAGAGAGGCAGACTGGAGAATGGGGGCTTGGAGAGAGAGGAAGACTGGGGAATAGGTGCTTGGGGAGAGAGAGGGAGATTGGGGAATGGGGACTTGGGTAGAGAGGGAGAGTGGGGCATGGGGTATGGGGAGAGAGGGAGATTGGGAATGGAGTCTCGGGAGCGAGCGAGATTGGGGAAACGGGGCTTGGGGAGAGAGGGAGACTGGGGAATGAGGCCTTGGATAAAAGAGGAGACTGGGGAATGGGGGCTCGGGGAGGGAGAGAGAGACTGGTGAATGCGTGTTAGGGGAGTGAGGGAGAGTGGGGAATGTGGGCTCGGGGAGAAAGGGAGACTGGGGAATGGGTACTTGGGGAGAGAGGGAGACTGGGGAAAGCAGGCTCGAGGAGAGAGTGAGATTGGGAATGTGGGTTTGGGGACAGAGTGGGAGATTGGTGAATGGGGGCTCGAGGAGCGAGTGAGATTGGGGAATGGGGGCTTGGGGAGTGGGAGGGAGACTGGGGAATGGGGGCTTGGGGGAGAGAGGGAGACTGGGGAACCGGAGCTTGGGGAGAGATGGAGACTGGGGAATGGGGGCTCGGGGATAGATGGAGACTGGGGAATGGGAGCTTGGGGAGAGAGGGAGACAGGGGAATGGGGGCTTAGGGACAGAGTGGGAGACTGGGGAATGGAGGCTTGGGGAGAGAGGGGGACTGGGGAATGGGAGCTTTGGGAGAGGGAGGGAGACTGGGGAATGGAGGCTGAAGGGGAGAGGGAGACTGGGGAATGGGGGCTCGAGGGGAGAGGGAGACTGGGGAATGGGGGCTTGGGGAGAGTGTGTGAGACTGGGGAATAGGGGCTTGGTGAGAGAGTGAGACGGGGCAATGGGGGCTCAGGGAGATAGGGAGACTGGGCAATGTGGCCTCAGGGAAATAGGGAGACTGGGGAATGGGGGCTCGGGGAGAGATGGAGACTGGGAATGGGGGCTCGAGGAGAGATGGAGAATGGGGAATGGGGGCTTGGGGAGAGAGGGAGATGGGAATGGGGGCTTGTGGAGGGAGTGGGAGACTGGGGAATGGGGTCTCGGGGAGAGATGGAGACAGGGAATGGGGGCTCGGGGAGAGATGGAGAATGGGGAAAGGGGGCTTGGGGAGAGAGGGAGACTGGGGAATGAGGCCTTGGATAAAAAGAGGAGACTGTGGAATGGGGGCTCGGGGAGGGAGAGAGAGACTGGTGAATGCGTGCTAGGGGAGAGAGGGAGAGTGGGGAATGTGGGCTCGGGGAGAATGGGAGACTGGGGAATAGGTTCTTGGGGACAGAGGGAGACTGGGGAAAGCGGGCTCGAATAGAGAGGGAGACTGGGGAATGTGGGTTTGGGGACAGAGTGGGAGATTGGTGAATGGGGGCTGCGGGTGAGAGGGAGACTGGGGAATGGGGGCTCGGGAAAGGAGGGACATTGGGAATGGGGCCTTGGGGAGAGAGGGGGAGACTGGGGAATGGGGGCTCAAGGAGGGAGAGGGAGACTGGGGAATGGGGGCTTGGGGAGAGAGAGTGAGACTGGGGAATTGGGGCTCGAGGAGAGATGGAGACGGGGAATGGGGGCTCGGGGAGAGATGGAGAATGAGGGCTTGGTGAGAGAGGGAGACGGGAATGGGGGCTTGGGGAGGGAGTGGGAGATTGGGAATGGAGGCTTGGGGAGAGAGGGAGACTGGGGAATGGGGGCTCGGGGAGAGTTTGAGACGGGGAATGGGGGCTCGGGGAGAAATGGAGAATGGAGAATGGGGGCTTGGGGAGAGAGGGAGATGGGAATGGGTGCTTGGGGGGAGATGGAGATTGGGGAATGGGGGCTCGGGGTGAGAGGGAGATGGGAATGGGGGCTCGAGGAGAGAGGGAGACTGGGGAATGGGTTCTTGGGCGAGAGGGAGACGGGGAAAGCGGGCTCGAGGAGAGAGTGAGATTGGGAATGTGGGTTTGGGGACAGAGTGGGAGATTGGTGAATGGGGGCTGCGGGTGAGAGGGAGACTGGGGAATGGGGGCTCGGGAAAGGAGGGACATTGGGAATGGGGCCTTGGGGAGAGAGAGGGAGACTGGGGAATGGGGGCTCGAGGAGGGAGAGGGAGACTGGGGAATGGGGGCTTGGGGAGAGAGGCTGAGACTGGGAAATTGGGGCTCGAGTAGAGAGCGAGACTGGGGTATGGGGGCTCGGGGAGAGATGGAGACGGGGAATGGGGGCTTGGGGAGAGAGAGGGAGACTGGGAAATTGGGGCTCGGGTAGAGAGGGAGACTGGGGAATGGGGCTTGGGGAGAGAGGGAGACTGGGGAATGGGGGCTTGGGGAGAGAGGGAGAGTGGGGAATGGGGCTTGGGGAGGGAGGGAGATTGGGAATGGGGGCTCGGGGAGCAAGCGAGATTGGGGAAAGGGGGCTTGGGGAGAGAGGGAGACTGGGGAATGATGCCTTGGGTAAAAAGAGGAGACTGGGGAATGGGGGCTCGGGGAGGGAGAGAGAGACTGGTGAATGCATGCTAGGGGAGAGAGTGAGAGTGGGGAATGTGGGCTCGGGGAGAAAGCGAGACTGGGGAATAGTTTCTTGGGGAGAGAGGGAGACTGGGGAAAGTGAGCTCGAGGAGAGATGGAAACTGGGGAATGTGGGTTTGGGGACAGAGTGGGAGATTGGTGAATGGGGGCTGCGGGTGAGAGGAAGACTGGGGAATGGGGGCTCGAGGAGGGAGAGGGAGACTGGGGAATGGGGGCTTGGGGAGAGAGAGTGAGACTGGGGAATTGGGGCTCGAGGAGAGAGCGAGACTGGGGTATGGGGGCTCGGGGAGAGATGGAGATGGGGAATGGGGTTTCGGGGAGAGATGGAGAATGAGGGCTTGGTGAAAGAGGGAGATGGGAATGGGGGCTTGGGGAGGGAGTGGGAGATTGGGAATGGAGGCTTGGGGAGAGAGGGAGACTGGGGAATGGGGGCTCGGGGAGAGTTTGTGACGGGGAATGGGGGCTCGGGGAGAGATGGAGAATGGGGAATGGGGGCTTGGAGATAGAGGGAGATGGGAATGGGTGTTTGGGGGGAGATGGAGAATGGGGAATGGAGGCTTGGGGAGAGAGGGAGATGGGAATGGGTGCTTGGGGCGCGAGTGGGAGACTGGGGTATGAAGGCTTGGGGAGAGAGGGAGACTGGGGAATGGGGTCTCGGGGAGAGATGGAGATGGGGAATGGGGGCTCGGGTAGAGAGGGAGAGCTTGGGGAGAGAGCGAGACTGGTGATTGGGGGCTTAGGGAGAGAGGGAGACTGAAGAATAGGGCCTTGGGAGAGAGAGGAAACTGGCAAATCGGGCCTTGGGGAGAGAGAGGGAGATTGGCGAATGGGGGCTCGAGCAAGGAGAGGCAGACTGGGGAATGGGGGCTTGGAGAGAGAGGAAGACTGGGGAATGGGTGCTTGGGGAGAGAGAGGGAGACTGGGGAATGGGGGCTCGGTTAGAGAGGGAGACTGGGGAATGAGGCTTGGGGAGAGAGGGAGATTGGGAATGGGGGCTCGGGGAGTGAGTGAGATTGGGGAATGGGGGCTTGGGCAGATGGGGAAACTGGGGAAGGAGGCCTTGGATAAAAGGAGGAGACTGGGGAATGGGGGCTCGGGGAGGGAGAGAGGGACTGGTGAATGCTTGCTTGGGGAGAGAGGGGGAGTGGGGAATGGGGGCTCAGGGAGAAAGTGAGACTGGGGAATTGGTTCTTGAGGAGAGAGGGAGATTGTGAAAGCGGGCTCGAGGAGAGAGGGAGACTGGGGAATGTGGGCTTGGGGACAGAGTGGGAGATTGGTGAATGGGAGCTGCGGGAGAGAGGGAGACTGGGGAATGGGGGCTCGAGCTGGGAGAGGGAGACTGGGGAATGGGGGCTTGGGGAGAGAGGATGACTGGGAAATGGGGGCTTGGGGAGAGAGAGGGAGGCTGGGTAATGGGGGCTCGGGGAGAGAGGGAGACTGGGGAATGGGGATTGGGGAGAGAGGGAGATTGGGAATGGGGGCTCGGGGAGAGAGGGAGATTGGGGAATGGGGGCTTTTGGAGAGAGGGAGACAGTGGAATGGTGGCTCTGGGAGAGATGGAGACTGGGGAATGGGGGCTCGGGGAGAGAGGGAGAACGGGGAATGGAGGTTCAGTGAGAGAGGGAGAATGTGGAATGGGGGCTCGGGGTGAGATGGACACTGGGAAATGGGGGCTCGGGGTGAGAGGGAGACTGGGGAATGGGGAGAGAGAGGGAGATTGGGGAATGGGTCTTGGGGAGAGAGGGAGCCTGGGGAATGTGACCTTGGATAAAAAGAGAAGGAGACTGGGGAATGGGGGCTCGGGGAGGGAGAGAGAGACTGGTGAATTCCTGCTAGGGGAGAGAGGGAGAGTGGGGAACTGGGTCTCGGGGAAGGAGGGACATTGGGAATGGTGCTTGGGGAGAGAGAGAGAGACTGGGGAAGGGTGCTCAGGGAGGGAGAGAGAGTGGGGAATGGTGGCTCGGGGACTGAGAGAGACTGGGGAATGGGGGCTCATGGAGAGAGAGGGAGACTGTGGAATGAGGGCTCGGGTACAGAGGGAGACTGGGGAATGGGGGCTCAGGGAGAGATGCAGACTGGGGTATGGGGGCTGGGGGAGGGAGGGAGACTGGGGAATGAGGGCTCGGGAATAGAGAGGGAGACTGCGGAATGGGGCTCGGGGATAGAGAGGGAGACTGGGGAATGGGAGCTCGGGGAGAGATTGGGAGACTGGGGAATGGGGGCTCGGAGACAGAGGGTGTCTGGCGAATGGGGGATCGGAGAGCGAGGGAGACTGGGCAATGTGCGCTTGGAGAGAGAGAGGGAGACTGGGGAATGTGCAGTCGGGGAGAGAGCGGGAGACTGGGGAATGGGGGCTCGAGGAGAGAGGCAGACTGGGGAATGGGGGCTTGGATCTGTGTAAACAGTAACATGGGAAAGGTTTTCTGTAGTATCATAAACAAAAGACTTATAAACTTCCTTGAGGAGCACAATGTCTTGAGTAAAAGCCAAATTGGATTCCTGCCAAACTATAGAACATCAGGTCATATCTTCACCCTACAAACCCTAATTGACAAACACGTCCATCAAAGTAAAAGCAAAATCTACGCATGCTTTATAGATTTCCAGAAGGCTTTCGATTCCATCTGGCACGACGGTCTATTCCTGAAACTTATCGAAAGCGGGGTAGGGGGGAAAACATATGATGTAATTAAATCAATGTATACAAACAACAAATGTGCAGTTAAAATTGGAGACAAACAAACAAAATACTTCCCACAGGGGCGGGGGGTGACGCAGGTCTCGCCAATCTCACCGACACTCTTTAATATTTACATAAATGAATTAGCAAAACTACTTGAACAATCTACAGCACCCGGCCTCACCCTATATGAATCCAAGGTTAAATTCCTCCTCCATGCAGACGACCTGGTTCTACTGTCACCAACTAAGGAGGGTCTACAGCAGAACCTGGATCTGCTGGAATCAGTCTGTCAGACCTGGGCCCTGACAATAAACCTCCAAAAAATCAAAGTCCTCGTGTTCCAACAAAGATCCAGACATCAGGGACCCAAAATAAATCTCACACTAGGAACAACTAAAATCGAACAAACCACTAACTACACATACTTGGGCATAAAAATCAGCTCTACGGGAAATTTCAAACTGGCTGTGAATGAACTGAAAGAGAAAGCAAGAAGGGCTTTCTACGCCATTAAAAGATCATTCCAAATAGAAATCCCAATTAGCATTTGGCTCAAAATTTTCAAATCAATAATTGAACCAATTGCACTCTATGGCAGTGAAGTGTGGGGACCGCTAACACAACAAGACTTTGCAAAATGGGACAAACACCCAATTGAGATCCTACATGCAGAATTCTGTAAAGGTATCCTACGGACTCAAAGGAAAACCGTAAACAATGCATGCAGGGCAGAACTAGGCCAATTTCCACTAATAATTACTATCCAAAAAAGAGCCACAAATTTTGGAAACACCTAAAAATGAGCAACCCCCACTGCTATCATTACGAAGCCTTGAAATGCCAAGAGAGGACCATAAAGAATAATTCCCTCAGTCAACTAGTCCTGGGACTCAGTGAAGCAACCACTAACACTACTAACAATAACCAGCCCCAGGACAGTGACATCATAGCAGAGAGAATTCGACCCAACACAATTGTCACTAAACAAAAGGAAAAATACCTGTCATATTGGGCAGAAACAACAAAAACCCAAAGCAAACTCAATTGCTACTTGACCCTAAACAGACAATACAACATGGCTGAGTACCTGACCATGGTAAAGGATAACAAACTGAGAAAAACCTTGACAAGGTACAGACTTAGCGAACATAGCCTAGCGATCAAAAAAGGCAGACACAGGCAGACCAGGCTGCCAAGAGAGGACAGGATATGCTCTCACTGCAGTCAGGGAGTAGTGGAGACAGAGATGCACTTCCTCACAGCCTGTGGAAAATATCAGGGCATCAGGGAGAATTTCTACCAAAAATTCTCACAAATATGCCCTGAATTCAGAAATCTGAATGACAACCAAAAACTCCCATACCTACTGGGGGAGGAGAGAAGCTGTGTAGCACTGGCGGCACACTATGTTACAGCTTGCCATGAACAGAGGGACAACCAGTAAACTAAGAAAAGAGTATATATAAATAATGCGAATGTATATTTATACACTCAGGGATATACCTGTTTATACACTGTATGAATAGAACTGCGTTTATGTCTTCAACCATAAATGTATTTTGATGCTTTGGCAACATAAGATGTACCTTATCATGCCAATAAAGCGATTTGAATTGAATTGAATTGAGTGGGAGACTGGGGAATGGGGACTTGGGCAGAGAGTGGGAGACTGGGGAATGGGGGATTGGGAGAGAGAGGGAGACTGGGGAATGGGGTTGGGTAGAGAGGGAGACCTGGGAATGGGGCCTTGGTGAGAGAGGGAGACTGGGGAATGGGGGCTCAGGGAGAGAGGGATACAGGGGAATGGGAACTTGGGGAGAGGGAGGGAGACTGGGGAATGGGTGCTCGGGGACAGAGGGAGGCTGGGGAATGGGGGCTTTGGAGAGAGAGAGAGACTGGGGAATGGGGGCTCGGTGAGAGTGGGAGACTCGGGAATCGGGGCTCCGGGAGAGATGGAGACTCGGGAATGGGGCTCAGGAGAGATGGAGACTGGGGAAGGGGGCTCGGGGAGAGTGCGAGACTTGGGAATGGGGGCTTGGGGAGAAAGTGGGAGACTGGGTAATGGGGGCTTGGGGAGAGTGAGGGAGATGGGAATGGGGGCTCAGGGAGCGAGGGAGCCTGGAGAATGGGGGCTTGGGGAGAGAGTGAGAGGCTGGGGAGAGGGGGCTCAGAGAGAGCGGGAGACTTGGGAAAGGGCGCTCAGGGAGAGAGATGGAGACTAGGGAATGTGGACTCGGAGAGAGAAATGGAGACTGGGGAATGGGAGCTCGAGGAGAGAGGGAGACTGGGGAATGTGGGCTCAAGGAGAGAGCGAGACTGGGGACGGGGGCTTGGGGAGAGAGTGGGGAACTGGGGAATGGGGGCTTGGGGAGTGAGGGAGACTTTGGAATGGGGGCTCGGGGAGAGTGATGGAGAATTTGGAATGGGGGCTTGGGGAAAGAGGGAGACTGGGGAATGGGGGCTTCTGGAGAGAGTGGGTGAATGGTGAATGGGGGCCTGGGGAGAGATTGGAAGACTGGGGAATGGAGGCTTGGAGAGAGAGGGAGAGTGGGGATTGGGTGATCAGGGAGAGAGGGAGACTGGGGAATGGGGGCTCGGAGAGAGAGGGAGACTGTGTAATGGGCACTCGGGGAGAGATGTCGACTCGGGAATGGGGCCTTGGGGAGAGAGAGGGAGACTGGGGAATGGGGAGCCGGGGAGAGAGAGGGAGACTGGGGAATGGGCACACGGAGAGTGTGGGAGACTGGGGAATGGGGCCTTGGGGAGAGAAAGGGAGACTGGGGAATGGGGCCTCGGGGAGGGAGAGTGAGACTGGGAAATGGGGGCTCGGGGAGAGAGGGAGACAGGGGAATGGGAGCTTGGAAAGTGAGCGGGAGACTGGGAAAAGGGGGCTTGGGGAGATAGTGAGACTGGGGAATGGGGGCTCGGGGAGTAAGGGAGCCTCAGGAATGGGGGATTGGAGAGAGAGTGGGAGACTGGGGAATGGCAGCTCAGAGAGAGAAGGAGACTGTGGAATGGGGACTCGGGGAGAGAGGGAGAGGGGAATGGGGGCTCGAGGAGAGAGGGAGACTGGGGAATGGGGGCTATAGGGACAGAGCGAGACTGTGGAATGGGGCTTGGGGAGAGAGGGACACTGGGGATTGGGGGCTTGGGGAGAGATGCAGACTGGGGAATGGGGGCTTGGGGAGAGGATGACTGGGGAATGGGGGCTTGCGGAGAGAGAGGGAGACTGGGGAATGGGGCCTTGGGGAGAGAGAGGGAGACTGGGGAATGGGGGCTCGAGGAGGGAGTGGAAGACTGGGGAATGAGGGCTTGGGGAGAGAGAAGGAGACTGGAGAATGGGGCCTTGGGGAGATAGAGGGAGACTGGGGACTGGCGGCTCGAGGTGGGAGAGGGAGACTTGGGAATGTGGGCTTTGGCAGAGGGGTAGACTGGGGTATGGGTGCTTGGGGAGAGAGAGGGAGTCTGGGGAATGGGGGCTCGGGGCGAGAGGGAGACTGGGGAATGGCAGCTTGGGAAGAGAGGGAGACTGAGGAATGGCACTTGAGGAGAGAGGGAGATTGGGAATGGGGGCTCTGGGAGCGAGCGAGATTGGGGAAAGGGTGCTTGGGGACAGAGGGAGACTGGGGAATGAGGCCTTGGATAAATAGAGGAGACTGGGGAATGGGGGCTCGGGGAGGGAGAGAGAGACTGGTGAATGCCTGCTAGGGGAGAGAGGGAGAGTGGGGAATGTGGGCTCGGGGAGAAAGGGAGACTGGGGAATGGGTTCTTGGGGAGAGAGGGAGACTGGGCAAAGCCGGCTCAAGGAGAGATGGTGACTGCGGAATGTGGGTTTGGGGACAGAGTGGGAGATTGGTGAATGGGGGCTGTGGGTGAGAGGGAGACTGGGGAATGGTGGCTCAGGAAAAGAGGGACATTTGGAATGGGGCCTTGGGGAGAGAGAGGGAGAATGGGGAATGGGGGTTCGAGGAGGTAGAGGGAGACTGGGGAATGTGGGCTTGGGGAGAAAGAATCAGGCTGGGGAATTGGGGCTCGAGGAGAGAGCGAGACTGGGGTATGGGAGCTCGGGGAGAGATGGAGACGGGGAATGGGGTCTCGGGGAGAGATGGAGAATGAGGGCTTGGGGAGAGAGGGAGACGGGAATGGGGGCTTGGGGAGGGAGTGGGAGATTGGGAATGGAGTCTTGGGGAGAGATTGAGACGGGGAATGGGGCTCGGGGAGAGATGGAGAATGGGGAATGGGGGCTTGGGGAGAGAGGGAGATGGGAATGGGTGCTTGGGGGAGACGGAGAATGGGGAATGGGGACTTGGGGAGAGAGGGAGATGGGAATGGTTGCTTGGGGCACGAGTGGGAGACTGGGGTATGAAGGCTTGGGGAGCGAGTGAGACTGGGGAATGGGGGCTCGGGGAGAGAGGGAGACTGGGGAATGGGGCTTGGGGAGCGAGCGAGACTGGTGATTGGGGGCTTGGGGAGAGAGGGAGACTGGATAGTAGGGCCTTGGGAGAGAGAGGGAGACTGGGAAATCGGGCCTTGGGGGGAGAGAGGGAGATTGGCAAATGGGGGCTCGAGCAGGGAGAGACAGACTGGGGAATGGGGGCTTGGAGAGAGAGGAAGACTGGGGAATGGCTGCTTGGGGAGAAAGAGGGAGACTGGGGAATGGGGGCTTGGGTAGAGAGGGAGACGGGAATGGGGCTTGGGGAGAGAGGGAGATTGGGAATGGGGGCTCGGGGAGCGAGCGAGATTGGGGAATGGGGGCTTGGGCAGATGGGGATACTGGGGGAGGAGGCCTTGGATTAAAGGAGGAGACTGGGGAATGGGGGCTCGGGGAGGGAGAAAGAGGCTGGTGAATGCGTGCTAGGGGAGAGAGGGAGAGTGGGGAATGGGGGCTCAGGGAGAAAATGAGACTGGGGAATTGGTTCTTGGAGAGAAAGGGAGACTGGGGAAAGCGGGCTCGAGGAGAGAGGGAGACTGGGCAATGTGGGCTTGGGGGCAGAGTGGGAGATTGGTGAATGGGGCTGCAGGAGAGAGGGAGGCTGGGGAATGGGGGCTCGGGAAAGGAGGAACATTGGGAATGGGGCCTTGGGGACAGAGTGGGAGACTGGGGAATGGGGGCTTGGGGAGAGAGGCAGACTGGGAAATGGGGGTTTGGGGAGAGAGAGGGAGACTGGGGAATGAGGGCTCGGGGATAGAGAGGGAGACTGGGGAATGGGGCTCGGGGATAGAGAGGGAGAATGGGGAATGGGAGCTCGGGGAGAGATTGGGAGACTGGGGAATGGGGGCTCGGAGACAGAGGGTGTCTGGGGAATGGGGGCTCAGAGAGCGAGGGTGACTGTGCAATGTGCGCTCAGAGAGAGAGAGGGAGACTGGGGAATGTGCAGCCAGGGAGAGAGCGGGAGACTGGGGAATGGGGGCTCGAGGAGAGAGGCAGACTGGGGAAAGGGGGCTTAGATTGTGAGTGGGAGACTGGGGAATGGGGACTTGGGCAGAGAGTGGGAGACTGGGGAATGGGGGATTGGGGGAGAGAGGGAGACTGGGGAATGGGGTTGGGTAGAGAGGGAGACCTGGGAATGTGGCCTTGGTGAGAGAGGGAGACTGGGGAATGGGGGCTCGGGGAGAGAGGGAGACAGGGGAATGGGAACTTGGGGAGAGGGAGGGAGACTGGGGAATGGGTGCTCGGGGACAGAGGGAGACTGGGGAATGGGGGCTTTGGAGAGAGAGAGAGACTGGGGAATGGGGGCTCGGTGAGAGTGGGAGACTCGGGAATCGGGGCTCCGGGAGAGATGGAGACTCGGGAATGGGGCTCAGGGAGAGATGGAGACTGGGGAAGGGGGCTCGGGGAGAGTGCAAGACTTGGGAATGGGGGCTTGGGGAGAAAGTGGGAGACTGAGTAATGGGGGCTTGGCGAGAGTGAGGAAGATGGGAAGGTGGGCTCAGGGAGCGAGGAAGCCTGGAGAATGGGGGCTTGGGGAGAGAGTGGGAGACTGGGGAGAGGGGGCTCGGAGAGAGCGGGAGACTTGGGAATGGGCGCTCAGGGAGAGAGTTGGAGACTAGGGAATGTGGACTCGGAGAGAGAAATGGAGACTGGGGAATGGGAGCTCGAGGAGAGAGGGAGACTGGGGAATGCGGGGTCGAAGAGAGAACGATACTGGGGATGGGGGCTTGGGGAGAGAGTGGGGAACTGGGGAATGGGGGCTTGGGGAGTGAGGGAGACTTTGGAATGGGGGCTCGGGGAGAGAGATGGAGACTTTGGAATGTGGTCTTGGGGAAAGAGGGAGACTGGGGAATGGGGGCTTCTGGAGAGAGTGGGTGAATGGTGAATGGGGGCCTGGGGAGAGATTGGAAGACTGGGGAATGGAGGCTTGGTGAGAGATGGCGACTCGGGAATGGGGCTTTGGGGAGAGAGAGGGAGATTGGGGAATGGGGAGCCGGGGAGGGAGAGGGAGACTCGGAAATGGCACTCGGGGAGTGTGGGAGACTGGGGAATGGGGCCTTGGGGAGAGAAAGGGAGACTGGGGAATGGGGCCTCGGGGAGGGAGAGTGAGAATGGGGAATGGGGGCTCGGGGAGAGAGGGAGGCAGGGGAATGGGAGCTTGGAAAGTGAGCTGCAGACTGGGAAATGGGGGCTTGGGGAGATAGTGAGACTGGGGAATGGGGGCTCGGGGAGCAAGGGAGCCTCGGGAATGGGTGATAGGAGAGAGAGTGGGAGACTGGGGAATGTGAGCTCGGAGAGAGAAGGAGACTGAGGGATGGGCGCTCGGCGAGCGAGTTGGAGACTGTGGAATGGGGACTCAAGGAGAGAGGGAGACTGGCGAATGTGGGATCGAGGAGAGAGCGAGGCTGGGGAATGGGGGCTTGGATAAATGTGGGAGATTGGCGAATAGGGGCTTGGGGAGAGAGTGGGAGACTGAGAATGGGGGCTCGGGGAGAGAGGGAGACAGGAATGGGGGCTCGAGGAGAGAGGGAGACTGGGGAATGGGGGCTATGGGGAAAGAGCGAGACTGTGGAATGGGGGCTTGGGGACAGAGGGAGACTGGGGAATGGGGGCTCAGGGAGAGAGGGATACAGGGGAATGGGAACTTGGGGAGAGGGAGGGAGACTGGGGAATGGGTGCTCGGGGACAGAGGGAGGCTGGGGAATGGGGGCTTTGGAGAGAGAGAGAGACTGGGGAATGGGGGCTCGGTGAGAGTGGGAGACTCGGGAATCGGGGCTCAGGGAGAGATGGAGACTCGGGAATGGGGCTCAGGGAGAGATGGAGACTGTGGAAGGGGGCTCGGGGAGAGTGCGAGACTTGGGAATGGGGGCTTGGGGAGAAAGTGGGAGACTGGGTAATGGGGGCTTGGGGAGAGTGAGGGAGACGGGAATGGGGGCTCAGGGAGCGAGGGAGCCTGGAGAATGGGGGCTTGGGGAGAGAGTGAGAGGCTGGGGAGAGGGGGCTCAGAGAGAGCGGGAGACTTGGGAAAGGGCGCTCAGGGAGAGAGATGGAGACTAGGGAATGTGGACTCGGAGAGAGAAATGGAGACTGGGGAATGGGAGCTCGAGGAGAGAGGGAGACTGGGGAATGTGGGCTCAAGGAGAGAGCGAGACTGGGGACGGGGGCTTGGGGAGAGAGTGGGGAACTGGGGAATGGGGGCTTGGGGAGTGAGGGAGACTTTGGAATGGGGGCTCGGGGAGAGAGATGGAGAATTTGGAATGGGGGCTTGGGGAAAGAGGGAGACTGGGGAATGGGGGCTTCTGGAGAGAGTGGGTGAATGGTGAATGGGGGCCTGGGGAGAGATTGGAAGACTGGGGAATGGAGGCTTGGTGAGAGAGGGAGAGTGGGGATTGACTGATCAGGGAGAGAGGGAGACTGGGGAATGGGGGCTCAGAGAGAGAGGGAGACTGTGTAATGGGCACTCGGGGAGAGATGTCAACTCGGGAATGGGGCCTTGGGGAGAGAGAGGGAGACTGGGGAATGGGGAGCCGGGGAGAGAGAGGGAGACTGGGGAATGGGCACTCGGAGAGTGTGGGAGACTGGGGAATGGGGCCTTGGGGAGAGAAAGGGAGACTGGGGAATGGGGCCTCGGGGAGGGACAGTGAGACTGGGGAATGGGGGCTCGGGGAGAGAGGGAGACAGGGGAATGGGAGCTTGGAAAGTGAGCGGGAGACTAGGAAAAGGGGGCTTGGGGAGATAGTGAGACTGGGGAATGGGGGCTCGGGGAGTAAGGGAGCCTCAGGAATGGGGGATTGGAGAGAGAGTGGGAGACTGGGGAATGGCAGCTCAGAGAGAGAAGGAGACTGTGGAATGGGGACTCGGGGAGAGAGTGAGAGGGGAATGGGGGCTCGAGGAGAGAGGGAGACTGGGGAATGGGGCTATAGGGACAGAGCGAGACTGTGGAATGGGGCTGGGGGAGAGAGGGACACTGGGGATTGGGGGCTTGGGGAGAGATGCAGACTGGGGAATGGGGGCTTGGGGAGAGGATGACTGGGGAATGGGGGCTTGGGGAGAGAGAGGGAGACTGGGGAATGGGGCCTTGGGGAGAGAGAGGGAGACTGGGGAATGGGGGCTCGAGGAGGGAGTGGAAGAGTGGGGAATGAGGGCTTGGGGAGAGAGAGGGAGACAGGAGAATGGGGCCTTGGGGAGAGAGAGGGAGACTGGGGACTGGGGGCTCGAGGTGGGAGAGGGAGACTTGGGAATGGGGGCTTTGGCAGAGGGGTAGACTGGGGTATGGGTGCTTGGGGAGAGAGAGGGAGTCTGGGGAATGGGGGCTCGGGGCGAGAGGGAGACTGGAGAATGGCAGCTTGGGAAGAGAGGGAGACTGAGGAATGGCACTTGAGGAGAGATTGAGATTGGGAATGGGGGCTCTGGGAGCGAGCGATATTGGGGAAAGGGTGCTTGGGGACAGAGGGAGACTGGGGAATGAGGCCTTGGATAAATAGAGGAGACTGGGGAATGGGGGCTCGGGGAGGGAGAGAGAGACTGGTGAATGCCTGCTAGGGGAGAGAGGGAGAGTGGGGAATGTGGGCTCGGGGAGAAAGGGAGACTGGGGAATTGGTTCTTGGGGAGAGAGGGAGACTGGGCAAAGCTGGCTCAAGGAGAGATGGAGACTGGGGAATGTGGGTTTGGGGACAGAGTGGGAGATTGGTGAATGGGGGTTGCGGGTGAGAGGGAGACTGGGGAATGGTGGCTCAGGAAAAGAGGGACATTTGGAATGGGGCCTTGGGGAGAGAGAGTGAGACTGGGGAATGGGGGTTCGAGGAGGTAGAGGGAGACTGGGGAATGTGGGCTTGGGGAGAAAGAATCAGGCTGGGGAATTGGGGCTCGAGGAGAGAGCGAGACTGGGGTATGGGAGCTCGGGGAGAGATGGAGACGGGGAATGGGGTCTCGAGGAGAGATGGAGAATGAGGGCTTGGGGAGAGAGGGAGACGGGAATGGGGGCTTGGGGAGGGAGTGGGAGATTGGGAATGGAGTCTTGGGGAGAGATTGAGATGGGGAATGGGGCTCGGGGAGAGATGGAGAATGGGGAATGGGGGCTTGGGGAGAGAGGGAGATGGGAATGGGTGCTTGGGGGAGATGGAGAATGGGGAATGGGGGCTTGGGGAGAGAGGGAGACGGGAATGGTTGCTTGGGGCACGAGTGGGAGACTGGGGTATGAAGGCTTGGGGAGCGAGGGAGACTGGGGAATGGGGGCTCGGGGAGAGATCGAGATGGGGAATGGGGGCTCGGGTAGAGAGGGAGACTGGGGAATGGGGCTTGGGGAGCGAGCGAGACTGGTGATTGGGGGCTTGGGGAGAGAGGGAGACTGGAGAGTAGGGCCTTGGGAGAGAGAGGGAGACTGGGAAATCGGGCCTTGGGGGGAGAGAGGGAGATTGGCAAATGGGGGCTCGAGCAGGGAGAGACAGACTGGGGAATGGGGGCTTGGAGAGAGAGGAAGACTGGGGAATGGCTGCTTGGGGAGAAAGAGGGAGACTGGGGAATGGGGGCTCGGGTAGAGAGGGAGACGGGAATGGGGCTTGGGGAGAGAGGGAGATTGGGAATGGGGGCTCGGGGAGCGAGCGAGATTGGGGAATGGGGCTTGGGCAGATGGGGATACTGGGGAGGAGGCCTTGGATTAAAGGAGGAGACTGGGGAATGGGGGCTCGGGGAGGGAGAAAGAGGCTGGTGAATGCGTGCTAGGGGAGAGAGGGAGAGTGGGGAATGGGGGCTCAGGGAGAAAATGAGACTGGGGAATTGGTTCTTGGAGAGAAAGGGAGACTGGGGAAAGCGGGCTCGAGGAGAGAGGGAGACTGGGCAATGTGGGCTTGGGGGCAGAGTGGGAGATTGGTGAATGGGGGCTGCGGGAGAGAGGGAGGCTGGGGAATGGGGGCTCGGGAAAGGAGGAACATTGGGAATGGGGCCTTGGGGACAGAGTGGGAGACTGGGGAATGGGGGCTTGGGGAGAGAGGAAGACTGGGAAATGGGGGCTTGGGGAGAGAGAGGGAGACTGGGAAATGGGGGCTCGGGGAGAGAGGGAGACTGTGGAATGGGGAGAGAGGGAGATTGGGAATGGAGGCTCTGGGAGAGATGGAGACTGGGGAATGGGGGCTCGGGGAGAGAGGGAGACTGGGGAATGGAGGTTCGGGGAGAGAGAGCGAGAATGGGGAATGGGGGCTCGGTTTGAGATGGACACTTGGAAATGGGGGCTCGGGGTGAGAGGGAGACTGGGGAATGGGGAGAGAGAGGGAGATTGGGGAATGGGTCTTGGGGAGAGAGGGAGACTGGGGAATGGAGGTTCAGTGAGAGAGGGAGAATGTGGAATGGGGGCTCGGGGTGAGATGGACACTGGGAAATGGGGGCTCGGGGTGAGAGGGAGACTGGGGAATGGGGAGAGAGAGGGAGATTGGGGAATGGGTCTTGGGGAGAGAGGGAGCCTGGGGAATGTGACCTTGGATAAAAAGAGAAGGAGACTGGGGAATGGGGGCTCAGGGAGGGAGAGAGAGACTGGTGAAATCCTGCTAGGGGAGAGAGGGAGAGTGGGGAACTGGGTCTCGGGGAAGGAGGGACATTGGGAATGGTGCTTGGGGAGAGAGAGTGTGACTGGGGAAGGGGGCTCGGGGAGAGAGAGAGAGTGGGGAATGGTGGCTCGGGGACTGAGGGAGACTGGGTAATGGGGGCTCATGGAGAGAGTGGGAGACTGTGGAATGAGGGCTCGGGTACAGAGGGAGACTGGGGAATGGGGGCTCAGGGAAAGATGCAGACTGGGGTATGGCGGCTCGGGGAGGGAGGGAGACTGGGGAATGAGGGCTCGGGGATAGAGAGGGAGACTGGGGAATGGGGCTCGGGGATAGAGAGGGAGAATGGGGAATGGGAGCTCGGGGAGAGATTGGGAGACTGGGGAATGGGGGCTCGGAGACAGAGGGTGTCTGGGGAATGGGGGCTCGGAGAGCGAGGGTGACTGTGCAATGTGCGCTCAGAGAGAGAGAGGGAGACTGGGGAATGTGCAGCCAGGGAGAGAGCGGGAGACTGGGGAATGGGGGCTCGAGGAGAGAGGCAGACTGGGGAATGGGGGCTTGGATTGTGAGTGGGAGACTGGGGAATGGGGACTTGGGCAGAGAGTGGGAGACTGGGGAATGGGGGATTGGGGGAGAGAGGGAGACTGGGGAATGGGGTTGGGTAGAGAGGGAGACCTGGGAATGGGGCCTTGGTGAGAGAGGGAGACTGGGGAATGGGGGCTCGGGGAGAGAGGGAGACAGGGGAATGGGAACTTGGGGAGAGGGAGGGAGACTGGGGAATGGGTGCTCGGGGACAGAGGGAGACTGGGGAATGGGGGCTTTGGAGAGAGAGAGAGACTGGGGAATGGGGGCTCGGTGAGAGTGGGAGACTCGGGAATCGGGGCTCTGGGAGAGATGGAGACTCGGGAATGGGGCTCAGGGAGAGATGGAGACTGGGGAAGGGGGCTCGGGGAGAGTGCAAGACTTGGGAATGGGGGCTTGGGGAGAAAGTGGGAGACTGGGTAATGGGGGCTTGGCGAGAGTGAGGAAGATGGGAATGGGGGCTCAGGGAGCGAGGAAGCCTGGAGAATGGGGGCTTGGGGAGAGAGTGGGAGACTGGGGAGAGGGGGCTCGGAGAGAGCGGGAGACTTGGGAATGGGCGCTCAGGGAGAGAGTTGGAGACTAGGGAATGTGGACTCGGAGAGAGAAATGGAGACTGGGGAATGGGAGCTCGAGGAGAGAGGGAGACTGGGGAATGCGGGGTCGAAGAGAGAACGATACTGGGGATGGGGGCTTGGGGAGAGAGTGGGGAACTGGGGAATGGGGGCTTGGGGAGTGAGGGAGGCTTTGCAATGGGGGCTCGGGGAGAGAGATGGAGACTTTGGAATGTGGTCTTGGGGAAAGAGGGAGACTGGGGAATGGGGGCTTCTGGAGAGAGTGGGTGAATGGTGAATGGGGGCCTGGGGAGAGATTGGAAGACTGGGGAATGGAGGCTTGGTGAGAGATGGCGACTCGGGAATGGGGCTTTGGGGAGAGAGAGGGAGACTGGGGAATGGGGAGCCGGGGAGGGAGAGGGAGACTCGGAAATGGCACTCGGGGAGTGTGGGAGACTGGGGAATGGGGCCTTGGGGAGAGAAAGGGAGACTGGGGAATGGGGCCTCGGGGAGGGAGAGTGAGAATGGGGAATGGGGGCATGGGGAGAGAGGGAGACAGGGGAATGGGAGCTTGGAAAGTGAGCTGCAGACTGGGAAATGGGGGCTTGGGGAGATAGTGAGACTGGGGAATGGGGGCTCGGGGAGCAAGGGAGCCTCGGGAATGGGGGATAGGAGAGAGAGTGGGAGACTGGGGAATGTGAGCTCGGAGAGAGAAGGAGACTGAGGAATGGGCGCTCGGCGAGCGAGTTGGAGACTGTGGAATGGGGACTCAAGGAGAGAGGGAGACTGGCGAATGTGGGATCGAGGAGAGAGCGAGGCTGGGGAATGGGGGCTTGGATAAAAAGTGGGAGACTGGCGAATAGGGGCTTGGGGAGAGAGTGGGAGACTGAGAATGGGGGCTCGGGGAGAGAGGGAGACAGGAATGGGGGCTCGAGGAGAGAGGGAGACTGGGGAATGGGGGCTATGGGGAAAGAGCGAGACTGTGGAATGGGGGCTTGGGGACAGAGGGACACTGGGGATTGGGTGCTTGGGGAGAGTAGCAGACTGGGGAATGCGGACTTGGGTAGAGAAAGGCTGGGGAATGGGATCTTGGGGAGAAAGAGGGAGACTGGGGAATGGGGCCTTGCGGAGAGGCAGGGAGAGTGGGGAATGGGGGCTCGAGGAGGGAGAGGAAGACTGGGGAATGGGGGCTTGGGGAGAGAGAGGGAGACTGGGGAATGGAGCCTTGGGGAGAGAGAGCGAGAGTGGGGAATGGGTGCTCGAGGAGGGAGAGGGAGACTGGGGAATGGGGGCTTGGGGAAAGGGGAAGACTGGGGAATGGGGGCTTGGAGAGAGAGAGGGAATCTGGGGAACGGGGGTTCAGGGAGAGAGGGAGACAGGGGAATGGCAGCTCGGGGAGAGAGGGAGACCAAGGAATGGCACTTGGTGAGAGAGGGAGATTGGGAATGGGGGCTAAGGGAGAGAGGGAGATTGAGGATTGGGGCATTTTGGAGAGAGGGAGACTAGGGAATGGGGGCTCAGGGAGAGATGGAGAATGGGGAATGGGGGCTTGGGGAGAGAGGGAGACTGGGGAATGGGAATTTGGAAAAGAGGGAGAATGGGGAATGGTGTCTCAGGGTGAGATGAACACATGGGAAATGGGGGCTCGGGGAGAAAGGGAGACTGGGGAATGAGGACTTGGGGAGTGAGAGGGAGATTGGGGAATGGGGGATTGTGTAGAGAGGGAGACTAGGGAATGTGGGCTTGGGGATAGAGTGTAAGACTGGGGAATGGGGGCTCCGGGAGTGAGGGACATTGGGGATGGGGCTTGGGGAGAGAGAGTGAGACTGGGGAAGATGGCTCGGGGTGAGAGAGAGAGTGGGGAATGGTGGCTCGGGGACTGAGGGAGACTGGGTAATGGGGGCTCATGGAGAGAGTGGGAGACTGTGGAATGAGGGCTCGGGTACAGAGGGAGACTGGGGAATGGGGGCTCAGGGAAAGATGCAGACTGGGGTATGGCGGCTCAGGGAGGGAGGGAGACTGGGGAATGAGGGCTCGGGGATAGAGAGGGAGACTGGGGAATGGGGCTCGGGGATAGAGAGGGAGAATGGGGAATGGGAGCTCGGGGAGAGATTGGGAGACTGGGGAATGGGGGCTCGGAGACAGAGGGTGGCTGGGGAATGGGGGCTCGGAGAGCGAGTGTGACTGTGCAATGTGCGCTCAGAGAGAGAGAGGGAGACTGGGGAATGTGCAGCCAGGGAGAGAGCGGGAGACTAGGGAATGGGGGCTCGAGGAGAGAGGCAGACTGGGGAATGGGGGCTTGGATTGTGAGTGGGAGACTGGGGAATGGGGACTTGGGCAGAGAGTGGGAGACTGGGGAATGGGGGATTGGGGGAGAGAGGGAGACTGGGGAATGGGGTTGGGTAGAGAGGGAGACCTGGGAATGGGGCCTTGGTGAGAGAGGGAGACTGGGGACTGGGGGCTCGGGGAGAGAGGGAGACAGGGGAATGGGAACTTGGGGAGAGGGAGGGAGACTGGGGAATGGGTGCTCGGGGACAGAGGGAGACTGGGGAATGGGGGCTTTGGAGAGAGAGAGAGACTGGGGAATGGGGGCTCGGTGAGAGTGGGAGACTCGGGAATCGGGGCTCCGGGAGAGATGGAGACTCGGGAATGGGGCTCAGGGAGAGATGGAGACTGGGGAAGGGGGCTCGGGGAGAGTGCAAGACTTGGGAATGGGGGCTTGGGGAGAAAGTGGGAGACTGGGTAATGGGGGCTTGGCGAGAGTGAGGAAGATGGGAATGGGGGCTCAGGGAGCGAGGAAGCCTGGAGAATGGGGGCTTGGGGAGAGAGTGGGAGATTGGGGAGAGGGGGCTCGGAGAGAGCGGGAGACTTGGGAATGGGCGCTCAGGGAGAGAGTTGGAGACTAGGGAATGTGGACTCGGAGAGAGAAATGGAGACTGGGGAATGGGAGCTCGAGGAGAGAGGGAGACTGGGGAATGCGGGGTCAAAGAGAGAACGATACTGGGGATGGGGGCTTGGGGAGAGAGTGGGGAACTGGGGAATGGGGGCTTGGGGAGTGAGGGAGACTTTGCAATGGGGGCTCGGGGAGAGAGATGGAGACTTTGGAATGTGGTCTTGGGGAAAGAGGGAGACTGGGGAATGGGGGCTTCTGGAGAGAGTGGGTGAATGATGAATGGGGGCCTGGGGAGAGATTGGAAGACTGGGGAATGGAGGCTTGGTGAGAGATGGCGACATGGGAATGGGGCTTTGGGGAGAGAGAGGGAGACTGGGGAATGGGGAGCCGGGGAGGGAGAGGGAGACTCGGAAATGGCACTCGGGGAGTGTGGGAGACTGGGGAATGGGGCCTTGGGGAGAGAAAGGGAGACTGGGGAATGGGGCCTCGGGGAGGGAGAGTGAGAATGGGGAATGGGGGCTCGGGGAGAGAGGGAGACAGGGGAATGGGAGCTTGGAAAGTGAGCTGCAGACTGGGAAATGGGGGCTTGGGGAGATAGTGAGACTGGGGAATGGGGGCTCGGGGAGCAAGGGAGCCTCGGGAATGGGGGATAGGAGAGAGAGTGGGAGACTGGGGAATGTGAGCTCGGAGAGAGAAGGAGACTGAGGGATGGGCGCTCGGCGAGCGAGTTGGAGACTGTGGAATGGGGACTCAAGGAGAGAGGGAGACTGGCGAATGTGGGATCGAGGAGAGAGCGAGGCTGGGGAATGGGGGCTTGGATAAAAAGTGGGAGACTGGCGAATAGGGGCTTGGGGAGAGAGTGGGAGACTGAGAATGGGGGCTCGGGGAGAGAGGGAGACAGGAATGGGGGCTCGAGGAGAGAGGGAGACTGGGGAATGGGGGCTATGGGGAAAGAGCGAGACTGTGGAATGGGGGCTTGGGGACAGAGGGACACTGGGGATTGGGTGCTTGGGGAGAGTAGCAGACTGGGGAATGCGGACTTGGGTAGAGAAAGACTGGGGAATGGGATCTTGGGGAGAAAGAGGGAGACTGGGGAATGGGGCCTTGCGGAGAGGCAGGGAGAGTGGGGAATGGGGGCTCGAGGAGGGAGAGGAAGACTGGGGAATGGGGGCTTGGGGAGAGAGAGGGAGACTGGGGAATGGAGCCTTGGGGAGAGAGAGGGAGACTGGGGAATGGGTGCTCGAGGAGGTAGAGGGAGACTGGGGAATGGGGGCTTGGGGAAAGGGGAAGACTGGGGAATGGGGGCTTGGAGAGAGAGAGGGAGTCTGGGGAACGGGGGTTCAGGGAGAGAGGGAGACAGGGGAATGGCAGCTCGGGGAGAGAGGGAGACCAAGGAATGGCGCTTGGTGAGAGAGGGAGATTGGGAATGGGGGCTAAGGGAGAGAGGGAGATTGAGGATTGGGGCATTTTGGAGAGAGGGAGACTAGGGAATGGGGGCTCAGGGAGAGATGGAGAATGGGGAATGGGGGCTCGGGGAGAGAGGGAGACTGGGGAATGGGAATTTGGGAAAAGAGGGAGAATGGGGAATGGTGTCTCAGGGTGAGATGAACACATGGGAAATGGGGGCTCGGGGAGAAAGGGAGACTGGGGAATGAGGACTTGGGGAGTGAGAGGGAGATTGGGGAATGGGGGCTTGTGTAGAGAGGGAGACTGGGGAATGTGGGCTTGGGAATAGAGTGTAAGACTGGGGAATGGGGGCTCCGGGAGTGAGGGACATTGGGGATGGGGCTTGGGTAGAGAGAGTGAGACTGGGGAAGATGGCTCGGGGTGAGAGGGAGACTTGGGAATGGTGGCTCAGGGAGTGAGTGAGACTGGGGAATGGGGACTCAGGGAGAGAGTGGGAGACTGATTAATGTGGGCTCGGGTAGAGAGGGAGACTGGGGAATGGGAGCTCGGGGAGGTAGAGTGAGACTGGGGAATTGGGGCTCGGGGAGGGAGAGAGAAAGGGGAATGGGAGCTTGGTGTGTGAGCGGGAGACTGGGAAATGGGGGCTTGGGGAGATAGCGAGACTGGGGAATGGGGGCTCGGTGAGGAAGGGAGCCTTGGGAATGGGGGATTGGAGAGAGAGTGGGAGACTGGGGAATGGGAGCTCGGAGAGAGAAGGAGACTGTGGAATGGGGGCTCGGGGAGAGAGGGAGAGGGGAATGGGGGCTCGAGGAGAGAGGGAGACTGGGGAATGGGGGCTATGGGGACAGAGCGAGACTGTGGAATGGGGCTTGGGGAGAGAGGGACACTGGGGATTGGGGGCTTGGGGAGAGATGCAGACTGGGGAATGGGGGCTTCGGGAGAGGAAGACTGGGGAATGGGGGCTTGGGGAGAGAGAGGGAGACTGGGGAATGGAGCCTTGGGGAGAGAGAGGGAGACTGGGGAATGGGGGCTCGAGGAGTGAGTGGAAGACTGGGGAATGAGGGCTTGGGGAGAGAGAGGGAGACTGGGGAATGGGGCCTTGGGGAGAGAGAGGGAGACTGGGGACTGGGGGCTCGAGGAGGGAGAGGGAGACTGGGGAATGGGGGCTTTGGCAGAGGGGAAGACTGGGGAATGGGGGCTTGGGGAGAGAGAGGGAGCCTGGGGAATGGGGGCTCGGGGAGAGAGGGAGACTGGGGAATGGCAGCTTGGGGAGAGAGGGAGACTGAGGAATTGTGCTTGAGGAGAGAGGGAGATTGGGAACGGGGGCTCGGGGAGAGTGGGACATTGGGGAATGGGGGCTTTTGGAGAGAGGGAGCCTGGGGAATGGGGGCTCAGTGAGAGAGGGAGAATGGGGAATGGGGGCTTGGGGAGAAAGTGGGAGACTGGGGAATGGGGCCTTGCGGAGAGGCAGGGAGATTGGGGAATGGGGGCTCGAGGAGGGAGAGGAAGACTGGGGAATGGGGGCTTGTGGAGAGAGTGGGAGACTGGGGAATGGAGCCTTGGGGAGAGAGAGCGAGAGTGGGGAATGGGTGCTCGAGGAGGGAGAGGGAGACTTGGGAATGGGGGCTTGGGGAAAGGGGAAGACTGGGGAATGGGGGCTTGGAGAGAGAGAGGGAGTCTGGGGAACGGGGGTTCAGGGAGAGAGGGAGACAGGGGAATGGCAGCTCGGGGAGAGAGGGAGACCAAGGAATGGCGCTTGGTGAGAGAGGGAGATTGGGAATGGGGGCTAAGGGAGAGAGGGAGATTGAGGATTGGGGCATTTTGGAGAGAGGGAGACTAGGGAATGGGGGCTCAGGGAGAGATGGAGAATGGGGAATGGGGGCTCGGGGAGAGAGGGAGACTGGGGAATGGGAATTTGGAAAAGAGGGAGAATGGGGAATGGTGTCTCAGGGTGAGATGAACACATGGGAAATGGGGGCTCGGGGAGAAAGGGAGACTGGGGAATGAGGACTTGGGGAGTGAGAGGGAGATTGGGGAATGGGGGCTTGTGTAGAGAGGGAGACTAGGGAATGTGGGCTTGGGGATAGAGTGTAAGACTGGGGAATGGGGGCTCCGGGAGTGAGGGACATTGGGGATGGGGCTTGGGGAGAGAGAGTGAGACTGGGGAAGATGGCTCGGGGTGAGAGAGAGAGTGGGGAATGGTGGCTCGGGGACTGAGGGAGACTGGGTAATGGGGGCTCATGGAGAGAGTGGGAGACTGTGGAATGAGGGCTCGGGTACAGAGGGAGACTGGGGAATGGGGGCTCAGGGAAAGATGCAGACTGGGGTATGGCGGCTCGGGGAGGGAGGGAGACTGGGGAATGAGGGCTTGGGGATAGAGAGGGAGACTGGGGAATGGGGCTCGGGGATAGAGAGGGAGAATGGGGAATGGGAGCTCGGGGAGAGATTGGGAGACTGGGGAATGGGGGCTCGGAGACAGAGGGTGGCTGGGGAATGGGGGCTCGGAGAGCGAGGGTGACTGTGCAATGTGCGCTCAGAGAGAGAGAGGGAGACTGGGGAATGTGCAGCCAGGGAGAGAGCGGGAGACTAGGGAATGGGGGCTCGAGGAGAGAGGCAGACTGGGGAATGGGGGCTTGGATTGTGAGTGGGAGACTGGGGAATGGGGGATTGGGGGAGAGAGGGAGACTGGGGAATGGGGTTGGGTAGAGAGGGAGACCTGGGAATGGGGCCTTGGTGAGAGAGGGAGACTGGGGAATGGGGGCTCGGGGAGAGAGGGAGACAGGGGAATGGGAACTTGGGGAGAGGGAGGGAGACTGGGGAATGGGTGCTCGGGGACAGAGGGAGACTGGGGAATGGGGGCTTTGGAGAGAGAGAGAGACTGGGGAATGGGGGCTCGGTGAGAGTGGGAGACTCGGGAATCGGGGCTCCGGGAGAGATGGAGACTCGGGAATGGGGCTCAGGGAGAGATGGAGACTGGGGAAGGGGGCTCGGGGAGAGTGCAAGACTTGGGAATGGGGGCTTGGGGAGAAAGTGGGAGACTGGGTAATGGGGGCTTGGCGAGAGTGAGGAAGATGGGAATGGGGGCTCAGGGAGCGAGGAAGCCTGGAGAATGGGGGCTTGGGGAGAGAGTGGGAGATTGGGGAGAGGGGGCTCGGAGAGAGCGGGAGACTTGGGAATGGGTGCTCAGGGAGAGAGTTGGAGACTAGGGAATGTGGACTCGGAGAGAGAAATGGAGACTGGGGAATGGGAGCTCGAGGAGAGAGGGAGACTGGGGAATGCGGGGTCAAAGAGAGAACGATACTGGGGATGGGGGCTTGGGGAGAGAGTGGGGAACTGGGGAATGGGGGCTTGGGGAGTGAGGGAGACTTTGCAATGGGGGCTCGGGGAGAGCGATGGAGACTTTGGAATGTGGTCTTGGGGAAAGAGGGAGACTGGGGAATGGGGGCTTCTGGAGAGAGTGGGTGAATGATGAATGGGGGCCTGGGGAGAGATTGGAAGACTGGGGAATGGAGGCTTGGTGAGAGATGGCGACACGGGAATGGGGCTTTGGGGAGAGAGAGGGAGACTGGGGAATGGGGAGCCGGGGAGGGAGAGGGAGACTCGGAAATGGCACTCGGGGAGTGTGGGAGACTGGGGAATGGGGCCTTGGGGAGAGAAAGGGAGACTGGGGAATGGGGCCTCGGGGAGGGAGAGTGAGAATGGGGAATGGGGGCTCGGGGAGAGAGGGAGACAGGGGAATGGGAGCTTGGAAAGTGAGCTGCAGACTGGGAAATGGGGGCTTGGGGAGATAGTGAGACTGGGGAATGGGGGCTCGGGGAGCAAGGGAGCCTCGGGAATGGGGGATAGGAGAGAGAGTGGGAGACTGGGGAATGTGAGCTCGGAGAGAGAAGGAGACTGAGGGATGGGCGCTCGGCGAGAGAGTTGGAGACTGTGGAATGGGGACTCAAGGAGAGAGGGAGACTGGCGAATGTGGGATCGAGGAGAGAGCGAGGCTGGGGAATGGGGGCTTGGATAAAAAGTGGAAGACTGGCGAATAGGGGCTTGGGGAGAGAGTGGGAGACTGAGAATGGGGGCTCGGGGAGAGAGGGAGACAGGAATGGGGGCTCGAGGAGAGAGGGAGACTGGGGAATGGGGGCTATGGGGAAAGAGCGAGACTGTGGAATGGGGGCTTGGGGACAGAGGGACACTGGGGATTGGGTGCTTGGGGAGAGTAGCAGACTGGGGAATGCGGACTTGGGTAGAGAAAGACTGGGGAATGGGATCTTGGGGAGAAAGAGGGAGACTGGGGAATGGGGCCTTGCGGAGAGGCAGGGAGAGTGGGGAATGGGGGCTCGAGGAGGGAGAGGAAGACTGGGGAATGGGGGCTTGGGGAGAGAGAGGGAGACTGGGGAATGGAGCCTTGGGGAGAGAGAGGGAGACTGGGGAATGGGTGCTCGAGGAGGTAGAGGGAGACTGGGGAATGGGGGCTTGGGGAAAGGGGAAGACTGGGGAATGGGGGCTTGGAGAGAGAGAGGGAGTCTGGGGAACGGGGGTTCAGGGAGAGAGGGAGACAGGGGAATGGCAGCTCGGGGAGAGAGGGAGACCAAGGAATGGCGCTTGGTGAGAGAGGGAGATTGGGAATGGGGGCTAAGGGAGAGAGGGAGATTGAGGATTGGGGCATTTTGGAGAGAGGGAGACTAGGGAATGGGGGCTCAGGGAGAGATGGAGAATGGGGAATGGGGGCTCGGGGAGAGAGGGAGACTGGGGAATGGGAATTTGGGAAAAGAGGGAGAATGGGGAATGGTGTCTCAGGGTGAGATGAACACATGGGAAATGGGGGCTCGGGGAGAAAGGGAGACTGGGGAATGAGGACTTGGGGAGTGAGAGGGAGATTGGGGAATGGGGGCTTGTGTAGAGAGGGAGACTGGGGAATGTGGGCTTGGGAATAGAGTGTAAGACTGGGGAATGGGGGCTCCGGGAGTGAGGGACATTGGGGATGGGGCTTGGGTAGAGAGAGTGAGACTGGGGAAGATGGCTCGGGGTGAGAGGGAGACTTGGGAATGGTGGCTCAGGGAGTGAGTGAGACTGGGGAATGGGGACTCAGGGAGAGAGTGGGAGACTGATTAATGTGGGCTCGGGTAGAGAGGGAGACTGGGGAATGGGAGCTCGGGGAGGTAGAGTGAGACTGGGGAATTGGGGCTCGGGGAGGGAGAGAGAAAGGGGAATGGGAGCTTGGTGTGTGAGCGGGAGACTGGGAAATGGGGGCTTGGGGAGATAGCGAGACTGGGGAATGGGGGCTCGGTGAGGAAGGGAGCCTTGGGAATGGGGGATTGGAGAGAGAGTGGGAGACTGGGGAATGGGAGCTCGGAGAGAGAAGGAGACTGTGGAATGGGGGCTCGGGGAGAGAGGGAGAGGGGAATGGGGGCTCGAGGAGAGAGGGAGACTGGGGAATGGGGGCTATGGGGACAGAGCGAGACTGTGGAATGGGGCTTGGGGAGAGAGGGACACTGGGGATTGGGGGCTTGGGGAGAGATGCAGACTGGGGAATGGGGGCTTCGGGAGAGGAAGACTGGGGAATGGGGGCTTGGGGAGAGAGAGGGAGACTGGGGAATGGAGCCTTGGGGAGAGAGAGGGAGACTGGGGAATGGGGGCTCGAGGAGTGAGTGGAAGACTGGGGAATGAGGGCTTGGGGAGAGAGAGGGAGACTGGGGAATGGGGCCTTGGGGAGAGAGAGGGAGACTGGGGACTGGGGGCTCGAGGAGGGAGAGGGAGACTGGGGAATGGGGGCTTTGGCAGAGGGGAAGACTGGGGAATGGGGGCTTGGGGAGAGAGAGGGAGCCTGGGGAATGGGGGCTCGGGGAGAGAGGGAGACTGGGGAATGGCAGCTTGGGGAGAGAGGGAGACTGAGGAATTGTGCTTGAGGAGAGAGGGAGATTGGGAACGGGGGCTCGGGGAGAGTGGGACATTGGGGAATGGGGGCTTTTGGAGAGAGGGAGCCTGGGGAATGGGGGCTCAGTGAGAGAGGGAGAATGGGGAATGGGGGCTTGGGGAGAAAGTGGGAGACTGGGGAATGGGGGCTTGGGGAGAGTGAGGAAGATGGGAATGGGGGCTCAGGGAGCGAGATAGCCTGGGGAATGGGGGCTTGGGGAGAGAGTGGGAGACTGGGTAGAGGGGGCTCAGAGAAAGCGAGAAACGTGGGAATGTGCGCTCGGGGTGAGAGATGGAGACTAGGCAATGTGGGCTCGGAGAGATAGATGGAGACTGGGGAATGGGAGCTTGAGGAGAGAGGGAGACTGGGGAATGTGGGCTCAAGGAGAGAGCGAGACTGGGGAATGGGGGCTTGGGGAGAGAGGGAGACTGTGTAATGGGCAGTCGGGGTGAGATGGCGACTGGGGAATGGGGCCTTGGGGAGAGAGAGGGAGACTGGGGAATGGAGGCTCGGGGAGGGAGAGTGAGACTGGGGAATGGGGGCTCAGGGAGAGAGGGAGACAGGGGAATGGGAGCTTGGGGAGTGATCGGGAGACTCTGAATTGGGGGCTTGGGGTGATAGCTAGACTGGGGAATGGGGGCTCGGGGAGCAAGGGAGCCTCGGGAATGGGGGATTGGAGAGCGAGTGGGAGACTGGGGAATGTGAGCTCGGAGAGAGAAGGAGACTGAGGCGTGACATCGGCCGTCTCCATTTCTCTGCTCCCCTCACTCACTCCAACCTACCTCCCTCTGAACTTGCAGCACTCCATTCTCTTAGACCCAACCCTGACATTGTCATTAAACCCGCTGACAAGGGTGGTGCTGTTGTTGTTTGGCGTACTGATCTCTACCTAGCGGAAGCTGAATGCCAACTCTCCGACACCTCCTCCTACCTCCACCTGGACCATGACCCCACTACCGAACATCAAACCACCGTTTCCAAGACTGTCACTGACCTCACCTCCTCTGGAGATCTTCCCGCTGCTGCCCCCTACCTCATAGTTCCCCAACCCCGCACAGCCCGCTTCTACCTCCTTCCCAAGATCCACAAACAGGACTGCCCTGGTAGACCCATCATTTCAGCCTGTTCTTGCCCTACGGAACTTATCTCTTCCTATCTCGACCCTACCTTTTCTCCCCTTGTCCAGTCTCTTCCCACCTACATCCGCGACTCTTCGGACGCCCTCCGCCACTTTAACAGTTTCCAGTTTCCTGGCCCCAACTGCTTCCTTTTCACCATGGATGTACAATCCCTCTACACCTCCATCCCCCACCCAGCTGGCCTGAGGGCGCTTCGCTTCTTCCTTGAACAGAGGCCCGACCAGTCCCCACCCACCACGACCCTCCTCCGCCTGGCTGAACTTGTTCTCACATTGAACAACTTCTCCTTTAACTCCACTCATTTCCTCCAAATCAAAGGTGTTGCCATGGGTACCCGCATGGGTCCTGGCTATGCCTGCCTTTTCGTGGGCTATTTGGAACAATCTTTGTTCCAGTCTTACTCTGGTCCCCTCCCTCGCCTCTTTTTCTGATACATTGTTGACTGTATCGGTGCCGTTTCCTGTTCTTGCCCCGAACTTGACAATTTCATTCACTTTGCCTCCAATTTCCACCCTTCCCTCACCTTCACATGGTCCATCTCTGACTCTTCCCTTCCCTTCCTCGACTTCTCCGTCTCCATCTCTGGGGATAGGTTATCAACCAATATTCACTACAAGCCCACTGACTCCCACAGCTACCTGGACTACACTTCCTCCCACCCCTCTTCCTGTAAGGACTCTATTCCATTCTCCCAGTTTCTCCATCTCCGCCGTATCTGCTCCAACGATGCCACCTTCCACACCAGTGCTTCCGACATGTCTTCCTTTTTCCGCAACCGAGGATTCCCCTCTACCGTGGTTGACACTGCCCTCGACCGTGTCAGTTCTATCTCCCACACTTCTGCCCTCACCCCTGCCCCTCCCTCCCGGAACCACGATAGGGTTCCCCTTGTCCTTTCACCCCACCAGCCTCCACATTGTACGGATCATCCTCCGGCATTTCCGCTACCTCCAAAGTGATCCCACCACCAAACGTATCTTCCCCTCCCCTCCCCTTTCAGCATTCCGCAGGGACCGCTCCCTCCGAGACACCCTAGTCCACTCCTCTATCACCCCAAACAGCCCTTCCCCTTCGCCTGGCACCTTCCCTTGCAAGCGGAGGAGATGTAACACCTGCCCCTATACCTCCCCCCTTCCCACTGTCCAGGGCCCCAAACACCCCTTCCAGGTGAAAAAGCGATTTACTTGTACTTCACGCAATCTAGTATACTGTATTCGCTGCTCATGATGCGGTCTCCTCTACATTGGGGAGACCAAACGCAGATTGGGTGACCGCTTTGCGGAACACCTCCATTCAGTCCGTAAGGGTGACCCCGAGCTTCCGGTTGCCTGTCATTTTAATTCACCGCTCCATTCCCACTCGGACCTCACCGTCCTTGGCCTCTTGTATTGTTCCACAGAAGCTCAACGTAAACTCGAGGAACAGCACCTCATCTTCCGATTAGGCACTCTGCAGCCTTCCGGACTCAATATCGAGCTCAACAATTTCAGATCATAAGCTCGGCCCCCATTTCATTTTCTCTTGTAATTGTTCCACTCCTTTCCCCCCCCCCACTTTCCTTTTGTTTCTCTCTCACACCTGGCAGCTATCTTTTGCCCTGCCAGTACACTTTACACCTAATCCCAGCCTATTACCATCTCGTCTAGCTTCTAATCTCTTTTACTTCTTTTGTTTCTTTTATTCTTTTGTCCGATCGCAGCCCTGCCTTCGATCTAGTTTTTCTTTTCTTTCCAGATTTGAAGAAGGGTTCAACCCGAAACGTCAACTCAAATTTCTCTCCATGGATGTTGCCTGACCTGCTGAGTTTTTCCAGCATTTTCTGTTGTTATTTCGGATTTCCAACATCTGCAGTATTTTGCTATCGAAGGAGACTGAGGAATGGGCGCTCGGCGAGAGAGATGGAGACTGCGGAATGGGGACTCGAGGAGAGAGGGAGACTGGTGAATGTGGGCTTGATGATAGAGCGAGACTGGGGAATGGGGTCTTGGATAGTAAGTGGGAGACTGGCGAATAGGGGCTTGGGGAGAGAGTGGGAGACGGGAATGGAGCCTTGGGGGGAGAGGGAGACTGGGGAATGGGTGCTCAAGGAGGGAGAGGGAGACTGGGGAATGGGGGCTTGGGGAGAGGGGAAGACTGGGGAATGGGGGCTTGAGGAGAGAGAGGGAGTCTGGGGAATGGGGGATCAGGGACAGAGGGAGACTGGGGAATGGCAGCTCGGGAAGAGAGGGAGACTGAGGAATGGTGCTTCGGGAGAGAGGGAGATTGGGAATGGGGGCTCAGGGAGAGAGGGAGATTGAGGAATGGGGCTTTTGGAGAGAGGGACACTAGGGAATGGGGGCTCAGGGAGAGATGGAGACTGGGGAATGGAGGCTCGGGGAAAGAGGGACACTGGGGAATGGGGACTCGGGGAGAGAGGGACACTGGGGAATGGGGACTCGGGAAAAGAGGGAGAATGGGGAATGGGGTCTCAGGGTGAGATGAACACTGGGAAATGGGGGAGTGGGGAGAGAGGGAGCCTGGGGAATGGGGACTTGGGGAGAGAGAGGGAGATTGGAGAATGGGGGCTCCGGGAGAGAGGGAGACTGGGGAATGGTAGCTCGGGGAGTGAGAGACATTGGGAATGGGGCTTGGGGAGAGAGAGTGAGACTGGGGAAGGGGGCTCGGGGAGAGAGGGAGACTGGGGAATGGTGGCTCAGCGAGTGAGGGAGACTGGGGAATGGGGACTCGGGGAGAGAGTGGGAGACTGGGGAATGTAGGCTTGGACTGTGAGTGGGAGACTGGTGAAGGGGGCTCGGGGAGAGAGGGGGACTGGGGAATGGTGGCTCAGGGAGTGAGGGAGACTGGGGAATGGGGACTCGGGGAGAGAGAGGGAGACTGGGGAATGGGGGCTTGGACTGTGATTGGGAGACTGGGGAATGTGGGATCGGGGAAAGAGGGAGACTGGGGAATGGGGGCTCGGGGAGAGAGTGGTAGACTGGGGAATGGGACCTTGGTGAGAGAGGGAGACTGGGTATTGGGAGCTTGGGGAGAGAGTGGGAGACTGGGGAATGGGGGCTTGGTTAGAGGGAGGGAGACTGGGGAATTGGGGGCTCAGGGAGCGAGGGAGCCTGGGAAATGGGGGCTTGGGGAGAGAGCGGGAGACTGGGGAGAGGTTGTTCAGAGAGAGAGGGAGACTTGGGAATGAGCGCTCGGGGAGAGAGAGGGTGACGAGGGAATGTGGACTCAGGGAGAGTGTTGGAGAAAGGGGAATGGTGGCTCGAGGAGAGAGGGAGACTGGGGATTGTGGGCTCGAGGAGAGAGCGATACTGGGGAATGGGGGCTGGGGAGAGAGTGGCAAACTGGGGAATGGGGGCTTGGGGACTGAGGGAGGCTGGGGAATGTGGTCTCGGGGAAAGAGTGGGAAACTGGGGAATGGGGGCTTGGGGGAGAGAGGGAGACTGGGGAATGGGGGATCGGGGAGAGAGGGAGACTGGGAAATGGGGGCTAAGGGAGAGATGGAGACTGGGGAATGGGGGCTCGGGGAGAGAGTGGTAGACTGCTGAATGGGGGATTGGGGGAGAGAGGGAGACTGGGGAATGGGGTTTGGGTAGAGATGGAGACCTGGGAATGGGGCATTGGTGAACGAGGGAGACTGGGGAATGGTGGGTTCGGGAGAGAGTGGGTGACTGGGGAATGCGGGCTTGGGGAGAGAGTGGGAGATTGGGAAATGGGGACTCAGGGAGCGAGAGGGAGACTGGGGAATGGGGACTTGGTGTGAGAGCGAGACTGGGGAATGGGGGCACGGGGAGAGAGGGAGACATTGGAATGGGAGCTTGGGGAGAGGGAGGGAGACTGGGGAATGGGGGCTCGATGAGAGGAAGACTGGGGAATGGGGGCTCAGGGAGTGAGCGAGACTGGGGAATGGGGGCTTTGGAGAGAGAGAGAGACTGGGGAATGGGGGCTCGGTGACAGTGGGAGACTCTGGAATCAGGGCTCAGGAGAGATGGAGATTCGGGAATAGGGGCTCAGTGAGATTGGGAGACTGGGGAATGGGGCTTTGGGGAGAGAGTGGGAGACTGGGGAATGGGGGTTTGGGGAGAGAGTGGGAGCCTGGGGAATGGGGGCTTGGGGAGACAGAGGGAGACTGGGGAATGGGGGCTCAGGGAGAGATGGAGACTTTCGAATATGGGCTTGGGGAAAGAGGGAGACTGGGGAATGGGGGCTTGGGGAGAGAGTGGGAAACTGGGGAATGTGGGCTTGGGGAGTGAGGGAGACTGGGGAATTGGGGGCCCGAGGAGAGAGCGGCAGACTGGGGAATGGGGGCTTGGGGGAGAGAGGGAGACTGGGGAATGGGGGCTCAGGGAGAAATGGAGACTTTCGAATATGGGCTTGGGGAAAGAGGGAGACTGGGGAATGGGGGCTTCTGGAGAGACTGGGTGAATGGTGAATGGGGCCTTGGGGAGAGAGTGGGAGACTGGGGAATGGAGGCTTGGGGAGAGAGGGAGACTGGGGAATGGGCGATCAGGGAGAGAGGGAGGTTGGGGAATGGGGGCTTGGAGAGAGAGCGAGATTGTGGAATTGGCACTCGGGGGGAGATGGAAACTGGGGAATGGGGACTTGCGGAGAGAGAGGGAGACTTGGGAATGGGGAGTCGGGGAGAGAGAGGGAGACTGGGGAATCGGCACTCGGGGAGTGAGGGAGTCTGGGGAATGGGGCCTTGGGGAGAGAGAGGGAGTCTGGGGAATGGGAGCTCGGGAACAGAGGGAGACTGGGGAATGGGGGCTATGGGAGAGATGGAGACTCTGGGAATGGGGGCTCTGGGAGAGAGGGAGACTGGGGAATGGGGGCTCAAGGAAAGATTGAGACTGTGGAATGGGGGCTCGTGGAGAGAGTGGGAGACTGTGAAATGGGGGCTCGGGGAGTGAGTGGTAGACTGCGGATTGGGGAATTGGGGGAGAGAGGGCGACTGGGAATTGGGCAATCAGGGAGAGAGGAAGACTGGGGAATGGGGGATCGGAGAGAGAGGGAGACTGGGAATGGGGGCTCAGGGAGAGAGGGAGATTGAGGAATGGGGGCTTTTGGAGAGAGGGAGACTAGGGAATGGGGGCTCAGAGAGATGGAGACCGGGGAATGGGGGCTCGGGGAGAGAGGGACACTGGGGAATGGGGACTCGGGAAAAGAGGGAGAATGGGGAATGGCATCTCAGGGTGAGATGAACACTGGGAAATGGGGGCTCGGGGAGAGAGGGAGCCTGGGGAATGGGGACTTGGGGAGAGAGAGGGAGATTGGGGAATGGGCCTTGGCGATAGATTGGCAGATTGGTGAATGGGGGCTCCGGGAGTGAGTGGGACTGGGGAATGGTGGCTCGGGGAGTGAGAGACATTGGGAATGGGGCTTGGGGAGAGAGAGTGAGACTGGGGAAGGGGGCTCGGGGAGAGAGGGAGACTGGGGAATGGTGGCTCAGTGAGTGAGGGAGACTGGGGAATGGGGACTCGGGGAGAGAGTGGGAGACTGGGGAATCTGGGCTTGGACTGTGAGTGGGAGACTGGGGAAGGGGGCTCGGGGAGAGAGGGAGACTGGGGAATGGTGGCTCAGGGAGTGAGGGAGAATGGGGAATGGGGACTCGGGGAGAAAGAGGGAGACTGGGGAATGGGGGCTTGGAATGTGAGTGGAAGACTGGGGAATGTGGGCTCGGGGAAAGAGGGAGACTGGCGAATGGGGGCTCGGGGAGAGAGTGGTAGACTGGGGAATGGGGGATTGTGGGAGAGAGGGAGACTGGGGAATTGGGGCTTGGGGAGAGAGGGAGACTGGGGAATGGGACCTTGGTGAGAGAGGGAGACTGGGGAATGGGGGCTTGGGGAGAGAGTGGGAGACTGGGGAATGTGGGCTTGGTTAGAGGGAGGGAGACTGGGGAAAGGGGGCTCAGGGAGCGAGGGAGCCTGGGAAATGGGGACTTGGGGAGAGAGCGGGAGACTGGGGAATGGGGGATTGGGGGAGAGAGGGAGACTGGGGAATTGGGGCTTGGGGAGAGAGGGAGACTGGGGAATGGGACCTTGGTGAGAGAGGGAGACTGGGGAATGGGCGCTCGGGGAGAGAGTGGGTGACTAGGGAATGTGGACTCAGGGAGAGAGTTGGAGACTGGGGACTGTGGGCTCGAGGAGAGAGCGATACTGGGGAATGGGGGCTTGGGGAGAGAGTGGCAAACTGGGGAATGGGGGCTTGGGGAGTGAGGGAGACTGGGGAATGTGGTCTCGGGGAGAGAGTGGGAAACTGGGGAATGGGGGCTTGGGGGAGGGAGGGAGGCTGGGGAATGGGGGATCTGGGAGAGAGGGAGACTGGGGAATGGGGGCTAAGGGAGAGATGGAGACTGGGGAATGGGGGCTCAGGGAGAGAGCGAGACTGGGGAATGGGGGCTCAAGGAGAGATTGAGACTGTGGAATGGGGGCTCGGGGAGAGAGTGGGAGACTGTGGAATGGGGGCTCGGCGAGAGAGTGGTAGACTGCTGAATGGGGGATTGGGGGAGAGAGGGAGACTGGGGAATGGGGTTTGGGTAGAGAGGGAGACCTAGGAATGGGGCATTGGTGAGCGAGGGAGACTGGGGAATGGTGGCTTTGGGAGAGAGTGGGTGATTGTGGAATGGGGGCTTGGGGAGAGAGTGGGAGATTGGGAAATGGGGACTCAGGGAGCGAGAGGGAGACTGGGGAATGGGGACTTGGTGTGAGAGTGAGACTGGGGAATGGGGGCACGGGGAGGGAGGGAGACAGTGGAATGGGAGCTTGGGGAGAGGGAGGGGGACTGGGGAATGGGGGCTCGATGAGAGGAAGACTGGAGAATGGGGGCTCAGGGAGCGAGGGAGACTGGGGAATGGGGGATTTGGAGAGAGAGAGAGACTGGGTAATGGTGGCTCGGTGAGAGTGGGAGAATCTGGAATCAGGGCTCAGGAGAGATGGAGATTCGGGAATAGGGGCTCAGGGAGAGATGGAGACTGGGGAATGGGGACTCAGTGAGATTGGGAGACTGGGGAATGGGGGTTTGGGGAGAGAGTGGGAGACTGGGGAATGGGGGCTTGGGGAGACAGAGGGAGACTGGGGAATGGGGGCTCAGGGAGCGAGGGAGACTTGGGAATGGGCGCTCGGGGAGAGAGAGGGAGACAGGGGAATGTGAATTCAGGGAGAGAGATGGAGACGGGGGAATGGGGGCTCGACGAGAGCGGGAGACTGGGGAATGTGGGCTTGAGGAGAGAGCGAGACTGGGGATTGGGGGCTTGGGGAGAGAGTGGGAAACTGGGGGATGTGGGCTTGGGCAGTGAGTGAGACTGGGGAATGGGGGCTCGGGGAGAGAGTGGCAGGCTGGGGAATGGGGGCTTGGGGGAGAGAGGGAGACTGGGGAATGGGGGCTCAGGGAGAGATGGAGACTTTCGAATATGGGCTTGGGGAAAGAGGGAGACTGGGAATGGGGGCTTCTGGATAGACTGGGTGAATGGTGAATGGGGGCTTGGGGAGAGAGTGGGAGACTGGGGAATGGAGGCTTGGGGAGAGAGGGAGACTGGGGAATGGGCAATCAGGATAGAGGGAGACTGGGGAATGGGGGCTCGGAGAGAGAGGGAGATTGTGGAATTGGCACTCGGGTGGAGATGGAGACTGGGGAATAGGGACTTGGGGAGAGAGAGGGAGACTTGGGAATGGGGAGTCGGGGAGAGAGAGGGAGACTGGGGACTGGGCACTCGGGGAGTGAGGGATTCTGGGGAATGGGGCCTTGGGGGGAGAGAGAGGGAGTCCGGGGAATGGGAGCTCGGGGAGAGTGTGGGAGACTGGGGAATGGGGGCTCGGCAACAGAGGGAGACTGGGGAATGGGGGCTATGGGAGAGATGCAGACTGTGGGAATGGGAGCTCTGGGAGAGAGGGAGACTGGGGAATGGGGGCTCGGGGAGAGAGTGGCAGGCTGGGGAATGGTGGCTTGGGGGAGAGAGGGAGACTGGGGAATGGGGGCTCAGGGAGAGATGGAGACTTTCGAATATGGGCTTGGGGAAAGAGGGAGACTGGGGAATGGGGCCTTCTGGAGAGACTGGGTGAATGGTGAATGGGGGCTTGGGGAGAGAGTGGGAGACTGGGGAATGGAGGCTTGGGGAGAGAGGGAGACTGGAGAATGGGCAATCAGGATAGAGGGAGACTGGGGAATGGGGGCTCGGAGAGAGAGGGAGATTGTGGAATTGGAACTCGGGGGGAGATGGAGACTGGGGAATGGGGACTTGGGGAGAGAGAGGGAGACTTGGGAATGGGGAGTCGGGGAGAGAGAGGGAGACTGGGGAATGGGCACTCGGGGAGTGAGGGATTCTGGGGAATGGGGCCTTGGAGGGAGAGAGAGGGAGTCTGGGGAATGGGAGCTCGGGGAGAGTGTGGGAGACTGGGGAATGGGGGCTCGGGAACAGAGGGAGACTGGGGAATGGGGGCTATGGGAGAGATGCAGACTGTGGGAATGGGGGCTCTGGGAGAGAGGGAGACTGGGGAATGGGGGCTCAAGCAAAGATTGAGACTGTGGAATGGGGGCTCGGGGATAGAGTAAGATACTGTGGAATGGGGGCTCGGGGAGAGAGTGGTAGACTGCGGATTGGGGAATTGGGGGAGAGAGGGAGACTGGGGAATAGGGTTTGGTAGAGAGAGGGAGACTGGGGAATGCGGCCATGGGGAGAGAGAGGGAGACTGGGGAACGGGGGCTCGAGGAGGGAGAAGGAGACTGGGGAATGGGGGCTTTGGGAGAGTGGAAGACTGGGGAATGGGGGCTTGGGGAGAGAGAGGGAGTCTGGGGAATGGGGGCTCGGGGAGAGAGGGGGACTGGGGAATGGCAGCTTGGGGAGAGAGTGAGATTGGGAATGGGTGCTCGGGGAGAGTGGGAGATTGGGGAATGGGGGCTATTGGAGAGCGGGAGACTGGGGAATGGGGGCTCGGGGGGAGAGGGAGACTGGGGAATGGGGGCTTGGGGAGAGTGAGGAAGATGGGAATAGGGTCTCAGGGAGCGAGGTAGCCTGGGGAATGGGGGGTTGGGGAGAGAGTGGGAGACTGGGGAGAGGGTGCTCAGAGAGAGCGGGAGATGTGGGAATGGGCGCTCGGGGAGAGAGATGGAGACTAGGCAATGTGGACTCTGAGAGAAAGATGGAGACTGGGGAAGGGGAGCTCGAGGAGAGAGGGAGACTGGGGAATGTGGGCTCGAGGAGTGAGCGAGATTGAGGAATGGGGACTTGGGGAGAGAGTGGCAGACTGGGGAATGGGGGCTTGTGGGAGAGAGGGAGACTGGGGAATGGAGGCTCAGGGAGAGATAGAGACTTTGGAATTGGGGCTTGGGGAAAGAGCGAGACTGGGGAATGGGGGCTTCTGGAGAGAGTGGGTGAATGGTGAATGGTGGCCTGGGGAGAGATTGGGAGACTGGGGAATGGTGGCTTGGGGAGAGAGGGAGACTGGGGATTGGGCAATCAGGGAGAGAGGAGGACTGGGGAATGGGTCTCGGAGACAGAAGGAGACTGTGTAATGGGCAGTCGGGGAGAGGTGGCGACTGGGGAATGGGGCCTTGGGGAGAGGGAGGGAGACTGGGGAATGGGGAGCCAGGGAGAGAGAGGGAGGCTGGGGAATGGGCACTCGGGGAGTGAGGGAGACTGGGGAATGGGCTTGGGGAGAGAGAGGGAGACTGGGGAATGGGGGCTCAGGGAGAGGAGTGAGACTGGGGAATGGGGTCTCGGGGAGAGAGGGAGACAGGGGAATGGCAGCTTGGGGAGTGAGCGGGAGACTGTGAAATGGCGGCTTGGGGAGATGGCTAGACTGGGGAATGGGGGCTCGTGGAGCAAAGGAGCCTCTGGAATGGGGGATTGGAGAGAGAGAGGGAGACTGGGGAATGGGGGCTCGGGGAGGGAGGGTGAGACTGGGGAATGGGGGCTCGGGGAGAGAGGGAGACAGGGGAATGGAAGCTTGGGGAGTGAGCGGGAGACTGTGAAATGGGGGCTTGGGGAGATAGCTAGACTGGGGAATGGGGGCTCGGGTTGCAAGGGAGCCTCGGGAATGGGGGATTGGAGAGAAAGTGGGAGATTGGGGAATGTGAGCTCGGGGAGAGAAGGAGACTGAGGAATGGGTGCTCGGCGAGAGAGATGGAGACTGCGTAATGGGGACTCGAGGAGAGAGGGAGACTGGTGAATGTGGGCTCGAGGAGAGAGCGAGACTGGGGAATGGTGTATTGGATTGTAAGTGGGAGACTGGCGAATAGGGGCTTGGGGAGAGAGTGGGAGACTGTGGAATGGGGACTCAGGGAGAGAGCGAGACAGGAATGGGGGCTCGAGGAGAGAGGGAGACTGGGGAATGGGGGCTTTGGAGAGAGAGCGAGACTGGGGAATGGGGGCTCAGTGAGAGTGGGAGACTCTGGAATCAGGGCTCAGGAGAGATGGAGATTCGGGAATAGGGTCTCAGGGAGAGATGGAGACTGGGGAATGGGGGCTCAGTGAGATTGGGAGACTGGGGAATGGGGGTTTGGGGAGAGAGTGGGAGACTGGGGAATGGGGGCTTGGGGAGACAGAGGGAGACTGGGGAATGGGGGCTCAGGGAGCGAGGGAGACTTGGGAATGGGCACTCGGGGAGAGAGAGGGAGACTAGGGAATGTGAACTCGGGGAGAGAGATGGAGATGGGGGAATGGGGGCTCGAGGTGAGAGGGAGACTGGGGATTGTGGGCTCGAGGAGAGAGCAATACTGGGGAATGGGGGCTTGGGGAGAGAGTGGCAAACTGGGGAATGGGGGCTTGGGGAGTGAGGGACACTGGGGAATGGGGTCTCGGGGAGAGAGTGGGAAACTGGGGAATGGGGGCTTGGGGGAGAGAGGGAGACTGGGGAATGGGGGATCGGGGAGAGAGGGAGACTGGGGAATGGGGGCTAAGGGAGAGATGGAGACTGGGGAATGGGGGCTCGGGGAGAGAGCGAGACTGGGGAATGGGGGCTCAAGGAGAGATTGAGACTGTGGAATGGGGGCTCGGGGAGAGAGTGGGAGACTGTGGAATGGGGGCACGGGGAGAGAGTGGTAGACTGCTGAATGGGGGATTGGGGGAGAGTGTGAGACTGGGGAATGGGGTTTGGTTAGAGAGGGAGACCTGGGAATGGGGCATTGGTGAGAGAGGGAGACTGGGGAATTGGGGCTTCGGGAGAGAGTGGGTGACGGGGAATGGGGGCTTCGGGAGAGAGTGGGAGATTGGGGAATGGGGACTCAGGGAGCGAGAGGGAGACTGGGGAATGGGTACTTGGTGTGAGAGTGAGACTGGGGGATGGGGGCATGGGGAGAGAGGGAGACAGTGGAATGGGTGTTTGGGGAAGGGAGGGAGGCTGGGGAATGGGTGCTCGATGAGAGGAAGACTGGGGTGTGGGGGCTCGGGGAGCGAGGGAGACTGGGGAATGGGGACTCAGGGAGAGAGGGAGACAGGAATGGAGGCTCGGGGAGCGAGGGAGACTGGGGAATGGGGGCTTTGGAGAGAGAGCGAGACTGGGGAATGGGGGCTCGGTGAGAGTGGGAGACTGGAATCAGGGCTCAGGAGAGATGGAGATTCGGGAATAGGGGCTCAGGGAGAGATGGAGACTGGGGAATGGGGGCTCAGTGAGATTGGGAGACTGGGGAATGGGGGTTTGGGGAGAGAGTGGGAGAATGGGGAATGGGGGCTTGGGGAGACAGAGGGAGACTGGGGAATGCGGGCTCAGGGAGCGAGGGAGACTTGGGAATGGGCACTCGGGGAGAGAGAGGGAGATGAGGGAATGTGAACTCGGGGAGAGAGATGGAGATGGGGGAATGGGGGCTCGACGAGAGCGGGAGACTGGGGAATGTGGGCTTGAGGAGAGAGCGAGACTGGGGATTGGGGGCTTGGGGAGAGAGTGTGAAACTGGGGAATGTGGGCTCGGGGAGAGAGGGAGACAGGGGAATGGGAGCTTGGGGAGTGAGCGGGAGACTGTGAAATGGCGGCTTGGGGAGATAGCTAGGCTGGGGAATGGGGGCTCGTGGAGCAAAGGAGCCTCGGGAATGGGGGATTGGAGAGAGAGAGGGAGACTGGGGAATGGGGGCTCGGGGAGGGAGGGTGAGACTGGGGAATGGGGGCTCGGGGAGAGAGGGAGACAGGGGAATGGAAGCTTGGGGAGTGAGCGGGAGACTGTGAAATGGCGGCTTGGGGAGATAGCTAGGCTGGGGAATGGGGGCTCGTGGAGCAAAGGAGCCTCGGGAATGGGGGATTGGAGAGAGAGAGGGAGACTGGGGAATGGGGGCTCGGGGAGGGAGGGTGAGACTGGGGAATGGGGGCTCGGGGAGAGAGGGAGACAGGGGAATGGAAGCTTGGGGAGTGAGCGGGCGACTATGAAATGGGGGCTTGGGGAGATAGCTAGACTGGGGAATGGGGGGCTCGGGGTGCAAGGGAGCCTCGGGAATGGGGGATTGGAGAGAAAGTGGGAGATTGGGGAATGTGAGCTCGGGGAGAGAAGGAGACTGAGGAATGGGTGCTCGGCGAGAGAGATGGAGACTGCGTAATGGGGACTCGAGGAGAGAGGGAGACTGGTGAATGTGGGCTCGAGGAGAGAGCGAGACTGGGGAATGGTGTCTTGGATAGTAAGTTTGAGACTGGCGAATAGGGGCTTGGGGAGAGAGTGGGAGACTGTGGAATGGGGACTCAGGGAGAGAGGGAGACAGGAATGGGGGCTCGAGGAGAGAGGGAGACTAGGGAATGGGGCCTTTGGAGAGAGAGCGAGACTGGGGAATGGGGGCTCGGTGAGAGTGGGAGACTCTGGAATCAGGGCTCAGGAGAGATGGAGATTCGGGAATAGGGGCTCAGGGAGAGATGGAGACTGGGGAATGGGGGCTCAGTGAGATTGGGAGACTGGGGAATGGGGGTTTGGGGAGAGAGTGGGAGACTGGGGAATGGGGGCTTGGGGAGACAGAGGGAGACTGGGGAATGGGGGCTCAGGGAGCGAGGGAGACTTGGGAATGGGCACTCGGGGAGAGAGAGGGAGACTAGGGAATGTGAACTCGGGGAGAGAGATGGAGATGGGGGAATGGGGGCTTGAGGTGAGAGGGAGACTGGGGATTGTGGGCTCGAGGAGAGAGCAATACTGGGGAATGGGGGCTTGGGGAGAGAGTGGCAAACTGGGGAATGGGGGCTTGGGGAGTGAGGGACACTGGTGCATGCGGTCTCGGGGAGAGAGTGGGAAACTGGGGAATGGGGGCTTGGAGGAGAGAGTGAGACTGGGGAATGGGGGATCGGGGAGAGAGGGAGACTGGGGAATGGGGGCTAAGGGAGAGATGGAGACTGGGGAATGGGGGCTCGGGGAGAGAGCGAGACTGGGGAATGGGGGCTCAAGGAGAGATTGAGACTGTGGAATGGGGGCTCGGGGAGAGAGTGGGAGACTGTGGAATGGGGGCACGGGGAGAGAGTGGTAGACTGCTGAATGGGGGATTGGGGGAGAGAGTGAGACTGGGGAATGGGGTTTGGTTAGAGAGGGAGACCTGGGAATGGGGCATTGGTGAGAGAGGGAGACTGGGGAATGGTGGCTTCGGGAGAGAGTGGGTGACTGGGGAATGGGGGCTTGGGGAGAGAGTGGGAGATTGGGGAATGGGTACTTGGTGTGAGAGTGAGACTGGGGGATGGGGGCACGGGGGAGAGGGAGACAGTGGAATGGGTGTTTGGGGAAGGGAGGGAGGCTGGGGAATGGGTGCTCGATGAGAGGAAGACTGGGGAGTGGGGGCTCGGGGAGCGAGGGAGACTGGGGAATGGGGGCTTTGGAGAGAGAGGGAGACTGGGGAATGGGGGCTCGGTGAGAGTGGGAGACTCTGGAATCAGGGCTCAGGAGAGATGGAGATTCGGGAATAGGGGTTCAGGGAGAGATGGAGACTGGGGAATAGGGGCTCAGTGAGATTGGGAGACTGGGGAATGGGGGTTTGGGGAGAGAGTGGGAGACTGGTGAATGGGGGCTTGGGGAGACAGAGGGAGACTGGGGAAGGGGGCTCAGGGAGCGAGGGAGACTTGGGAATGGGCACTCGGGTAGAGACCGGGAGACTAGGGAATGTGTACTCGGGGAGAGAGATGGAGATGGGGGAATGGGGGCTCGACGAGAGCAGGAGACTGGGGAATGTGGGCTTGAGGAGAGAGCGAGACTGGGGATTGGGGACTTGGGGAGAGAGTGGGAAACTGGGGAATGTGGGCTCGGGGAGAGAGGGAGACAGGAGAATGGGAGCTTGGGGAGTGAGCAGGAGACTGTGAAATGGCGGCTTGGGGAGATAGCTAGACTGTGGAATGGGGGCTCGTGGAGCAAAGGAGCCTCGGGAATGGGGGATTGGAGAGAGAGAGGGAGACTGGGGAATGGGGGCTCGGGGAGGGAGGGTGAGACTGGGGAATGGGGGCTCGGGGAGAGAGGGAGACAGGGGAATGGAAGCTTGGTGAGTGAGCGGGAGACTGTGAAATGGGGGCTTGGGGAGATAGCTAGACTGGGGAATGGGGGCTCGGGGTGCAAGGGAGCCTCAGGAAAGGGGGATTGGAGAGAAAGTGGGAGATTGGGGAATGTGAGCTCGGGGAGAGAAGGAGACTGAGGAATGGGTGCTCGGCGAGAGAGATGGAGACTGCGTAATGGGGACTCGAGGAGAGAGGGAGACTGGTGAATGTGGGCTCGAGGAGAGAGCGAGACTGGGGAATGGTGTCTTGGATAGTAAGTGGGAGACTGGCAAATAGGGGCTTGGGGAGAGAGTGGGAGACTGTGGAATGGGGACTCAGGGAGAGAGGGAGACAGGAATGGGGGCTCTAGAGAGAGGGAGACTGGGGAATGGGGGCTTTGGAGAGAGAGCGAGACTGGGGAATGGGGGCTCGGTGAGAGTGGGAGACGCTGGAATCAGGGCTCAGGAGAGGTGGAGATTCGGGGATAGGGTCTCAGGGAGAGATGGAGACTGGGGAATGGGGGCTCAGTGAGATTGGGAGACTGGGGAATGGGGGTTTGGGGAGAGAGTGGGAGACTGGGGAATGGGGGCTTGGGGAGACAGAGGGAGACTGGGGAATGGGGGCTCAGGGAGTGAGGGAGACTTGGGAATGAGCACTCGGGGAGAGAGAGTGAGACTAGGGAATGTGAATTCGGGGAGAGAGATGGAGATGGGGGAAGGGGGCTCGAAGTGAGAGGGAGACTGGGGATTGTGGGCTCGAGGAGAGAGCAATAATGGGGAATGGGGGCTTGGGGAGAGAGTGGCAAACTGGGGAATGGGGGCTTGGGGTGTGAGGGAGACTGGGGCATCGGGTCTCGGGGAGAGAGTGGGAAACTGGGGAATGGGGGCTTGGGGGAGAGAGGGAGACTGGGGAATGGGGGATCGGGGAGAGAGGGAGACTGGGGAATGGGGGCTAAGGGAGAGATGGAGACTGGGGAATGGGGGCTCGGGGAGAGAGCGAGACAGGGGAATGGGGGCTCAAGGAGAGATTGAGACTGTGGAATGGGGGCTCGGGGAGAGAGTGGGAGACTGTGGAATGGGGGCACGGGGAGAGAGTCGTAGACTGCTGAATGGGGGATTGGGGTAGAGAGTGAGACTGGGGAATGGGGTTGGTTAGAGAGGGAGACCTGGGAATGGGGCATTGGTGAGAGAGTGGGTGACTGGGGAATGGGGGCTTGGGGAGAGAGTGGGAGATTGGGGAATGGGGACTCAGGGAGCGAGAGGGAGACTGGGGAATGGGTACTTGGTGTGAGAGTGAGACTGGGGGATGGGGGCATGGGGAGAAAGGGAGACAGTGGAATGGGTGTTTGGGGAAGGAAGGGAGGCTGGGGAATGAGTGCTCGATGAGAGGAAGACTGGGGAGTGGGGGCTCGGGGACCGAGGGAGACTGGGGAATGGGGCCTTTGGAGAGAGAGCGAGACTGGGGAATGGGGGCTCGGTGAGAGTGGGAGACTCTGGAATCAGAGCTCAGGAGAGATGGAGATTCGGGAATAGGGGCTCAGGGAGAGATGGAGACTGGGGAATAGGGGCTCAGTGAGATTGGGAGACTGGGGAATGGGGGTTTGGGGAGAGAGTGGGAGACTGGGGAATGGGGGCTTGGGGAGACAGAGGGAGACTGGTGAATGGGGGCTCAGGGAGCGAGGGAGACTTGGGAATGGGCACTCGGGGAGAGAGAGGGAGACTAGGGAATGTGAACTCGGGGAGAGAGATGGAGATGGGGGAATGGGGGCTCGACGAGAGCGGGAGACTGGGGAATGTGGGCTTGAGGAGAGAGCGAGACTGGGGATTGGGGACTTGGGGAGAGAGTGGGAAACTGGGGAATGTGGGCTCGGGGAGAGAGGGAGACAGGGGAATGGGAGCTTGGGGAGTGAGCGGGAGACTGTGAAATGGCGGCTTGGGGAGATAGCTAGACTGGGGAATGGGGGCTTGTGGAGCAAAGGAGCCTCGGGAATGGGGGATTGGAGAGAGAGAGGGAGACTGGGGAATGGGGGCTCGGGGAGGGAGAGTGAGACTGGGGAATGGGGGCTCGGGGAGAGAGGGAGACAGGGGAATGGAAACTTGGGGAGTGAGCGGGAGACTGTGAAATGGGGCTTGGGGAGATAGCTAGACTGGGGAATGGGGGCTCGGGGTGCAAGGGAGCCTCGGGAATGGGGGATTGGAGAGAAAGTGGGAGACTGGGGAATGTGAGCTCGGGGAGAGAAGGAGACTGAGGAATGAGTGCTCGGGGAGAGAGATGGAGACTGCGTACTGGGGACTCGAGGAGAGAGGGAGGCTGGTGAATGTGGGCTCAGAGAGAGAGCGAGACTGGGGAATGGTGTCTTGGATAGTAAGTGGGAGACTGGCAAATAGGGGCTTGGGGAGAGAGTGGGAGACTGTGGAATGGGGACTCAGTGAGAGAGGGAGACAGGAATGGGGGCTCGAGGAGAGAGGGAGACTGGGGAATGGGGCCTTTGGAGAGAGAGCGAGACTGGGGAATGGGGACTCAGTGAGAGAGGGAGACAGGAATGGGGGCTCGAGGAGAGAGGGAGACTGGGGAATGGGGGCTATGGGGACAGAGCGAGACTGTGGAATGGGGGCTTGGGCAGAGAGGGAGACTGGCGATTGGGGGCTTGGGGAGAGAGAGACATTGGGAATGGGGCTTGGGGAGAGAGAATGAGACTGGGGAAGGGGGCTCGGGGAGAGAGGGAGACTGGGGAATGGTGGCTCAGGGAGTGAGGGAGACTGGGGAATGGGGACTTGTGGAGAGAGTGGGAGACTGATTAATGTGGGCTTGGGCTGTGAGTGGGAGACTGGGGAAGGGGGCTCGGGGACAGAGGGAAACTGGGGAATGGTGGCTCAGGGAGTGAGGGAGACTGGGGTATGGGGACTCGGGGAGAGAGAGGGGGCCTTTGAAATGGGGGCTTGGACTGTGAGTGGGGGACTGGGGAATGTGGGCTTGGGGAAAGTGGGAGACTGGTGAATGGGGGCTCGGGGAGAGAGTGGTAGACTGGGGAATGCGGGATTGGGGAGAGAGGGAGACTGGGGAATGGGGGCTTGGGGAGAGAGGGAGACTGGGGAATGGGACCTTGGTGAGAGAGGGAGACTGGGGAATGGGGGCTTGGGGAGAGAGTGGGAGACTGGGGAATGGGGGCTTGGTTAGAGAGAGGGAGACTGGAGAATGGGGGCTCAGGGAACGAGGGAGCCTGGGAAATGGGGACTTGGGGAGAGAGCGGGAGACTGGGGAGAGGGGGCTCAGAGAGAGGGACTCATGTGAGTTGGTGCTCGGGGAGAGACAGGGTGACTAGGGAATGTGGACTCAGGGAGAGAATTGGAGACTGGGGAATGGGGGCTCGAGGTCAGAGGGAGACTGGAGATTTTGGGCTCGAGGAGAGAGCAATACTGGGGAATGGGGGCTTGGGGAGAGAGTGGGAAACTGGGGAATGGGGGCTTGGGGAGTGAGGGAGACTGGGGAATGGGGTCTCGGGGAGAGAGTGGGAAACTGGGGAATGGGGGCTTGGGGGAGAGAGGGAGACTGGGGAATGGGGTCTCGGGGAGAGAGTGGGAAACTGGGGAATGGGGGCTTGGGGGAGAGAGGGAGACTGGGGAATGGGGGATCGGGGAGAGAGGGAGACTGGGGAATGGGGGATCGGGGAGAGAGGGAGACTGGGGAATGGGGGCTAAGGAAGAGATGGAGACTGGGGAATGGGGGCTCGGGGAGAGAGCGAGACTGGGGAATGGGGGCTCAAGGAAAGATTGAGACTGTGGAATGGGGGCTCGGGGAGAGAGTGGGAGACTGTGGAATGGGGGCACGGGGAGAGAGTGGTAGACTGCTGAATGGGGGATTGGGGGAGAGAGTGAGACTGGGGAATGGGGTTTGGTTAGAGAGGGAGACCTGGGAATGGGGCATTGGTGAGAGAGGGAGACTGGGGAATGGTGGCTTCGGGAGAGAGTGGGTGACTGGGGAATGGGGGCTTGGGGAGAGAGTGGGAGATTGGGGAATGGGGACTCAGGGAGCGAGAGGGAGACTGGGGAATGGGGACTTGGTGTGAGAGTGAGACTGGGGAATGGGGGCATGGGGAGAGAGGGAGACAGTGGAATGGCAGCTTGGGGAAGGGAGGGAGGCTGGGGAATGGGTGCTCGATGAGAGGAAGACTGGGGAGTGGGGGCTCGGGGAGCGAGGGAGACTGGGGAATGGGGGCTTTGGAGAGAGAGCGAGACTGGGGAATGGGGGCTCGGTGAGAGTGGGAGACTCTGGAATCAGGGCTCAGGAGAGATGGAGATTCGGGAATAGGGGCTCAGGGAGAGATGGAGACTGGGGAATGGGGGCTCAGTGAGATTGGGAGACTGGGGAATGGGGGTTTGGGGAGAGAGTGGGAGACTGGGGAATGGGGGCTTGGGGAGACAGAGGGAGACTGGGGAATGGGGGCTCAGGGAGCGATGGAGACTTGGGAATGGGCACTCGGGGAGAGAGAGGGAGACTAGGGAATGTGAACTCGGGGAGAGAGATGGAGATGGCGGAATGGGGGCTCGACGAGAGCGGGAGACTGGGGAATGTGGGCTTGAGGAGAGAGCGAGACTGGGGATTGGGGGCTTGGGGAGAGTGTGGGAAACTGGGGAATGTGGGCTTGGGGAGTGAGGGAGACTGGGGAATGGGGGCTTGGGGAGAGAGTGGCAGACTGGGGAATGGGGGCTTGGGGGAGGGAGGGAGACTGGGGAATGGAGGCTCGGGGAGACATGGAGACTTGCGAATATGGGCTTGGGGAAAGAGGGAGACTGCGGAATGGGGGCTTCTGGAGAGACTTGGTGAATGGTGAATGGGGGCTTGGGGAGAGAGTGGGAGACTGGGGCATGGAGGCTTGGGGAGAGAGGGAGACTGGGGGATGTGCGATCAGGGAGAGAGGGAGACTGGGGAATGGAGGCTCGGAGAGAGAGTGAGATTGTGTAATGGGCACTCGGGGGGAGATGGAGACGGGGGAATGGGGCCTTGGGGAGAGAGAGGGAGACTGGGGAATGGGGGGTCGGGGAGAGAGAGGGAGACTGGGGAATGGGCACTCGGGGAGTGAGGGAGTCTGAGGAATGGGAGCTTGGGGAGAGAGTGGGAGACTGGGGAATGGGGGCTCGGGAACAGAGGGAGACTGGGGAATGGGGGCTATGGGAGAGATGGAGACTGTTGGAATGGGGGCTTTGGGAGAGAGGGAGACTGGGGAATGGGTGCTCAAGGAAAGATTGAGACTGTGGAATGAGGGCTCGGGGAGAGAGTGGGAGACTGTGGAATGGGGGCTCGGGGCAAGTGTGGTAGACTGCGGATTGGGGAATTGTGTGAGAGAGGCAGGCTGTGGAATAGGGTTTGGGTAGTGAGGGAGACCTGGGAATGGGGCCTTGGTGAAAGAGGGAGAATGGGGAATGGTGGCTTCGGGATAGAGTTGGTGACTGGGGAATGGGGGCTTGGGGTGAGAGTGGGAGAATGCGGAATGGGGGCTTCAGGTGAGAGAGGGAGATTGGGGAATGGGGACTCGGGGAGCGAGAGGGAGACTGGGGAATGGGGATTTGGGGTGAGAGGGAGCCTGGTGAATGGGCCCTTGGGGATAGAGGGGGAGACTGGGCAATGGGGGCTCAGTGAGGAAGAGTGAGACTGTGGAATGGGGGCTCGGGGAGAGAGGGAGACAGGGGAATGGGAGCTTGTAGAGAGGGAGGGAGACTGGGTAATGGGGGCTCGATGTGAGGAAGACTGGGGAATGGGGGCTCGGGGAGCGAGGGAGACTGGGGAATGGGGACTTTGGAGAGAGAGAGTGACTGGGGAATGGGGGCTCAGTGATAGTGGGAGACTCGGGAATCAGGGCTCAGGAGAGATGGAGATTCGGGAATAGGGGCTCAGGGAGAGATGGAGACTGGGGAATGGGGTCTCGGTGAGAGTGGGAGACTGGGGAATGTGGGCTTGGGGAGAGAGTGGGAGACTGGGGAATGGGGCTTGGTAGAGAGAGCGAGACTGAGGAATGGGGGCTCGGTGAGAGAGGGAGACTTGGGAATGGACGCTCGGGGAGAGAGAGGGAGAATAGGGAATGTGAACTTGGGGAGAGAGATGGAGACTGGGGAATGGGGGCTCAACGAGAGCGGGAGACTGGGGAATGTGGGCTTGAGGAGAGAGCGAGACTGGGGAATGGGGACTTGGGGAGAGTGTGGGGGACTGGGGAATGGGGGCTTGGGGTGTGAGGGAGACTGGGGAATGGGGGCTCGGGGAGAGAGTTGCAGACTGGGGAATGGGGGCTTGGGGGAGAGAGGGAGACTGGGGAACAGGGGCTCAGGGAGAGATGGAGGCATTCGAATGAGGGCTTGAGAAAGAGGGAGACTGGGGAATGGAGGCTTGGGGAGAGAGGGAGACAGGGGAATGGATGATCCGGGAGAGAGTGAGACTGGGGAGTGGGGGCTTGGGGAGAGAGGGAGACTGGGGAATGGGCGATCAGGGAGAGAGGGAGACTGGGGAATGGTGGCTCGGAGAGAGAGGGAGACTGGGGAATGGGCCCTTGGGGAGAGATGGAGACTGGGGAATGGGGCCTTGGGGAGAGAGGGAGACAGGGGAATGGGAGCTTGGGGAGTGAGCAGGAGACTGGGAAATGGGGGTTTGGGGAGAGAGCGAGACTGGGGAATGGCGGCTCGCGGAGCAAGGGAGCCTCGGTAATGGGGGATTGGAGAGAGAGTGGGGTACATTGGGAATGAGGCTTGGGGAGAGAGAGTAAGACTGGGGAAGGGGGCTCGGGGAGAGAGGCAGACTGGGGAATGGTGGCTCGGGGAGTGAGGGAGACTGGGGAATGGGGGCTCGGGGAGACAGTGGCAGACTGGGGAAAGAGGGCTCGGGGATAGAGAGGGAGACTGGGGAATGGAGGCTCGGGAATGAGGGACATTGGGAATGAAGCTTGGGGAGAGAGAGTAAGACTGGGGAAGGGGGCTCGTGGAGTGAGGGAGATGGGGGAATGGGGGCTCGGGGAGAGAGTGGGAGACTGGAGTATGGGGGCTCAGGGATAGAGAGGGAGACTGGGGAATGGGGGCTCGGGAGTGAGGGACATTGGGAATGAGGCTTGGGGAGAGAGAGTAAGACTGGGGAAGGGAGCTCGGGGAGAGAGGCAGACTGGAGAGTGATGGCTCGGGGAGTGAGGGAGACTGGGGAATGGGGGCTTGGGGAGAGAGTGGGAGACTGGGGAATGGGGGCTCGGGGAGTGAGGGAGATTGGGGAATGGTGGCTCAGGGAGTGAGGGAGACTGGGGATTGGGGGCTTGGGGAGAGAGTGGGAGACTGGGGAATGGGGGCTCGGGTACAGAGGGAGACTGGGGAATGGGGGCTCGGGGAGGGAGGGAGACTGGGGAATGAGGGCTCAGGGATAGAGAGGGAGACTGAGGAATCGGGGCTCGGGGATAGAGTGCGAGACTGGGGAATGGGGGCTCGGGGAGAGAGTGGGAGACTGGGGATTGGGGCTCGGAGAGAAAGAGCGAGACTGTGGAATGGGGGCTCAGGGAGAGATTGGGAGACTGGGGAATGGGGGCTCGGGTACAGAGGGAAACTGGGGAATGGGGGCTCGGGGACGGAGGGAGACTGGGGAATGAGGGCTCGGGGATAGAGAGGGAGACTGAGGAATGGGGGCTCATGGATAGAGTGGGAGATTGGGGAATGGGGGCTCGGGGAGAGAGTGGGTGACTGGGGATTGGGGGCTCGGAGAGAAAGAGCGAGGCTGTGGAATGGGGGCTCAGGGAGAGATTGGGAGACTGGGGAATGGGGGCTCGGCGAGTGAGGGATTCTGGGGAATGGGGGTTCAGGGAGAGTGCGAGACTGGGGAATAGGTGCTTGGGGAGAGAGCGGGAGATGGGGGAATGGGGGCTTGGGTTAAAAGTGGGAGACTGGGGTATGGGGGCTTGGGGACTGAGGGAGCCTGCGGAATGGGGGCTCGAGGGGAGAGGGAGACTGGTGAATGAAGGCTCGGAGAGAGAGAGAGCCTGGGGAATGGGGGCTCGGGGAGAGAGTGAGAGATTGTGGAATGGGGGCTCGGGGAGAGAGTGGGAGACGGGGGAATGGGGGCTTGGGTTAAAAGTTGGAGATTGGGGAATGGGGGCTCGGGGAGTGAGGGAGCCTGGGGAATGGGGGCTCGAGGAGCGATGGAGCCTGGGGAATGGGGGCTTGGGGAGAGAGTGAGAGACTGGGGAATGGGGGCTTGGGGGAGAGAGCGAGACTGGGGAATGGGGGCTCGGGGAGAGAGTGAGAGACTGTGGAATGGGGGCTCGGGGAGAGAGTGAGAGACTGGGGAATGGGGCTGGGGGGAGAGAGGGAGACTGGGGAATGGGGGCTCGGGGAGAGAGTGGGAGACTGTGGAATGTGGGCTTGGGGGAGAGAGGGAGACTGGGGAAATAGGGGCTCGGGGAGAGAGTGAGAGACTGGGGAATGGGGGCTTGGGGGAGAGAGGGAGACTAGGGAATGGGGGCTCGGGGAGAGAGTGGGAGACTGGTGAATGGGGGCTTGGGGGAGAGAGTGAGAGAGGGGAATGGAGGCTCGGGGAGAGAGGGTGACTTGGGAATGGGGGCTTCGGGAGAGAATGGGTGACTGTGGAATGGGGGCTTGGGGAGAGAGTGGGAGACTGGGGAATGAGTTCTTGGGGAGAGAGAGGGAGACTGGGGAATGGGGGCTGGGGAGAGAGTGTGACTGTGGAATGGGGAATCATGGAGAGTGAGGGAGACTGGGGAATGAGGGCTCAAGGAGAAAGAGGGAGATGTGGAATCGGGGCTTTGGGAGATAGTGGGTGACTGGGGAATGGGGCCTTGGGGAGAGAGAGGGAGACTGGGCAAAATGGGCTCGTGGAGAGAGGGAGACTGTGGAATGGGGCCTCCGGGAGAGAGAGTGAGCCTGAGGAATGGGCCCTCGAGGAGAGAGAGGGAGACTGGGGAATGGGGACTCGGGAGAGAGAGGAAGACTGGGGAATGGGGGCTCGAGGAGTGATGGAGACTGGGGAATGTGGGCTCGGGGAGTGAGTTGGTGAATGCGGATTGGGGGCTTGTGGAGAGAGTGGGAGGCTGGGGAATGGGGGCTCGGGTACAGAGGGAGACTGGGGAATGGGGGCTCAGGGAGAGATGCAGACTGGGGAATGGGGGCTCGGGGAGGGAGGGAGACTGGGGAATGAGGGCTCGGGGATAGAGAGGGAGACTGGGGAATGGGGGCTCGGGGATAGAGAGGGAGACTGGGGATTGGGGGCTCGGAGAGAAAGAGCGAGACTGTGGAATTGGGGCTCAGAGAGAGAGTGGGAGACTGGGGAATGGGGGCTCGGGGTGTGAGGGATTCTGGGGAATGGAGGCTCGGGGAGAGAGCTTGACTGGGGAATAGGTGCTCGGGGAGAGAGAGGGAGACTGGGGAATGGGGTCTTGGGTTAAAAGTGGGAGACTGGGGAATGGGGTCTCGGGGGGCGAGGGAGCCTGGGGAATGGGGGCTCGAAGGGAGAGGGAGACTGGTGAATGGGAATGAGGGACATTGGGAATGAAGCTTGGGGAGAGAGAGTAAGACTGGGGAAGGGGGCTCGTGGAGTGAGGGAGATGGGGGAATGGGGGCTCGGGGAGAGAGTGGGAGACTGGAGTATGGGGGCTCAGGGATAGAGAGGGAGACTGGGGAATGGGGGCTCGGGAGTGAGGGACATTGGGAATGAGGCTTGGGGAGAGAGAGTAAGACTGGGGAAGGGAGCTCGGGGAGAGAGGCAGACTGGAGAGTGATGGCTCGGGGAGTGAGGGAGACTGGGGAATGGGGGCTTGGGGAGAGAGTGGGAGACTGGGGAATGGGGGCTCGGGGAGTGAGGGAGATTGGGGAATGGTGGCTCAGGGAGTGAGGGAGACTGGGGATTGGGGGCTTGGGGAGAGAGTGGGAGACTGGGGAATGGGGGCTCGGGTACAGAGGGAGACTGGGGAATGGGGGCTCGGGGAGGGAGGGAGACTGGGGAATGAGGGCTCAGGGATAGAGAGGGAGACTGAGGAATCGGGGCTCGGGGATAGAGTGCGAGACTGGGGAATGGGGGCTCGGGGAGAGAGTGGGAGACTGGGGATTGGGGCTCGGAGAGAAAGAGCGAGACTGTGGAATGGGGGCTCAGGGAGAGATTGGGAGACTGGGGAATGGGGGCTCGGGTACAGAGGGAAACTGGGGAATGGGGGCTCGGGGACGGAGGGAGACTGGGGAATGAGGGCTCGGGGATAGAGAGGGAGACTGAGGAATGGGGGCTCATGGATAGAGTGGGAGATTGGGGAATGGGGGCTCGGGGAGAGAGTGGGTGACTGGGGATTGGGGGCTCGGAGAGAAAGAGCGAGGCTGTGGAATGGGGGCTCAGGGAGAGATTGGGAGACTGGGGAATGGGGGCTCGGCGAGTGAGGGATTCTGGGGAATGGGGGTTCAGGGAGAGTGCGAGACTGGGGAATAGGTGCTTGGGGAGAGAGCGGGAGATGGGGGAATGGGGGCTTGGGTTAAAAGTGGGAGACTGGGGTATGGGGGCTTGGGGACTGAGGGAGCCTGCGGAATGGGGGCTCGAGGGGAGAGGGAGACTGGTGAATGAAGGCTCGGAGAGAGAGAGAGCCTGGGGAATGGGGGCTCGGGGAGAGAGTGAGAGATTGTGGAATGGGGGCTCGGGGAGAGAGTGGGAGACGGGGGAATGGGGGCTTGGGTTAAAAGTTGGAGATTGGGGAATGGGGGCTCGGGGAGTGAGGGAGCCTGGGGAATGGGGGCTCGAGGAGCGATGGAGCCTGGGGAATGGGGGCTTGGGGAGAGAGTGAGAGACTGGGGAATGGGGGCTTGGGGGAGAGAGCGAGACTGGGGAATGGGGGCTCGGGGAGAGAGTGAGAGACTGTGGAATGGGGGCTCGGGGAGAGAGTGAGAGACTGGGGAATGGGGCTGGGGGGAGAGAGGGAGACTGGGGAATGGGGGCTCGGGGAGAGAGTGGGAGACTGTGGAATGTGGGCTTGGGGGAGAGAGGGAGACTGGGGAAATAGGGGCTCGGGGAGAGAGTGAGAGACTGGGGAATGGGGGCTTGGGGGAGAGAGGGAGACTAGGGAATGGGGGCTCGGGGAGAGAGTGGGAGACTGGTGAATGGGGGCTTGGGGGAGAGAGTGAGAGAGGGGAATGGAGGCTCGGGGAGAGAGGGTGACTTGGGAATGGGGGCTTCGGGAGAGAATGGGTGACTGTGGAATGGGGGCTTGGGGAGAGAGTGGGAGACTGGGGAATGAGTTCTTGGGGAGAGAGAGGGAGACTGGGGAATGGGGGCTGGGGAGAGAGTGTGACTGTGGAATGGGGAATCATGGAGAGTGAGGGAGACTGGGGAATGAGGGCTCAAGGAGAAAGAGGGAGATGTGGAATCGGGGCTTTGGGAGATAGTGGGTAACTGGGGAATGGGGCCTTGGGGAGAGAGAGGGAGACTGGGCAAAATGGGCTCGTGGAGAGAGGGAGACTGTGGAATGGGGCCTCCGGGAGAGAGAGTGAGCCTGAGGAATGGGCCCTCGAGGAGAGAGAGGGAGACTGGGGAATGGGGACTCGGGAGAGAGAGGAAGACTGGGGAATGGGGGCTCGAGGAGTGATGGAGACTGGGGAATGTGGGCTCGGGGAGTGAGTTGGTGAATGCGGATTGGGGGCTTGTGGAGAGAGTGGGAGGCTGGGGAATGGGGGCTCGGGTACAGAGGGAGACTGGGGAATGGGGGCTCAGGGAGAGATGCAGACTGGGGAATGGGGGCTCGGGGAGGGAGGGAGACTGGGGAATGAGGGCTCGGGGATAGAGAGGGAGACTGGGGAATGGGGGCTCGGGGATAGAGAGGGAGACTGGGGATTGGGGGCTCGGAGAGAAAGAGCGAGACTGTGGAATTGGGGCTCAGAGAGAGAGTGGGAGACTGGGGAATGGGGGCTCGGGGTGTGAGGGATTCTGGGGAATGGAGGCTCGGGGAGAGAGCTTGACTGGGGAATAGGTGCTCGGGGAGAGAGAGGGAGACTGGGGAATGGGGTCTTGGGTTAAAAGTGGGAGACTGGGGAATGGGGTCTCGGGGGGCGAGGGAGCCTGGGGAATGGGGGCTCGAAGGGAGAGGGAGACTGGTGAATGGGGGCTCGGAGAGTGAGGGAGACTGGGTAATGTGCGCTCGGAGAGAGTGGGAGACTGGGGAATGTACAGTCGGGGCGAGAGAGGGAGACTGGGGAATGGGGGCTCGAGGAGAGATGGAGACTGGGGAATGTGGGCTTGGGGAGAGAGTGGGAGACTGGGGAATGGGGGCTTGGGGGAGAAAGGGAGACTGGGGAATGGGGTTTGGGGAGAGAGGGAGGCTGGGGAAAGGGAGCTCAGGGAGAGATGGAGACTGCAGAATGGAGGCTCGGGGAGAGAGGGAGACTGGGGAATGGGGGCTTCGGGAGAGAGTGGTTGACTGGGGAATGGGGGCTTGGGGAGAGAGTGGGTGACTGGGGAATGGATTCTTGGGGAGAGAGAGGGAGACTGTGGAATCGGGGTTTGGGGAGAGAGTGTGACTGTGGAATGGGCAATCATGGAGAGTGAGGGAGACTGGGGAATGAGGGCTCAAGGAGAAAGAGGGAGATGGGGAATGGGGGCTTCGGGAGAGAGTTGGTGAATGCGGATTGGGGGCTTGTGGAGAGAGTGAGAGACTGGGGAATGGGGTCTTAGGGAGAGAGAGGGAGACTGGGGAATGTGGGCTTTGGGAGAGAGGGAGACTGGAGAATGGGGCCTTAGGGAGAGGGAGGGAGATTGGGGAATGGGGGCTCGCGGAGAGAGGGAGACTGGGGAATGGGGGCTTGGGTAGAGAGTGGGGGGCTTCGGTAGGGAATGGGTGCCTGTGGAATGGGGGCTTGGGGAGAGAGGGAGACTGGGGAATGGGGGCTCGGGGAGAGAGGGAGACTGGGGAGAGAGGGAGACTGGGGAATGTGGGCTCGGGGAGAGAGGGAGACTGGGGAATATGGTGACAGGGCAAAGATGGAGATTGGGGAATGGGGGCTCTGGGCACGCATACACCCCCGTGCACACACAGAATGCCCCCTGTGCATACAGATACACACAATGCACTCACACACTACTCCAGTGCACACACACGCACACAGCCAATGTTACCTGTAATTATTTTGGCCCTGCGCATCCCCTTTATGGGGATGCACGGCCATTCAAAATACTGCACATCTTACAGGTCACACAACCCCAATACACATTCCCCATGCACACACACCACCCCATACATAACACCCCATACACAACCCCCAATACACAACACCCCATACACAACACCCCATACACAACCCCCCATACACAACACCCCATACACACACCCCATACAGAACACCCCATTCACAACACCCATACACAACCCCCCATACTCTACACCCTATACACAACCCCCATACACAACCCCCCATACACAACCCCCCATACACAACACCCCATACACATCTCACATACACACAACACCCCATACACAACCTCCATTCTCAACACCCCACACACAACACCCCATGCACACACACCCCATACACAACACCCCATACGCAACACCCCATACACAACACCCCATATACAACACCCGATACACACACACATACAACACATTGAGGATGTAACTGGTAGAATAGATAAGGGAGAGCCTGTGGATGTGGTGTATTTGGACTTTCAGAAGGCTTTCGATAAGGTCCCGCATAAGAGATTAACGTACAAAGTTAAATCATGTGGGATTGGGGGTAAGGTACTGGCTTGGATAGAGAACGGATTGGCAGACAGGAAGCAAAGAGTTGGAATGAACGGGTCTTTTTCCAAGTGGCAGGCAGTGACAAGTGGGGTACCACAGGGATCAGTGCTAGGACCCCAGCTATTCACAATATATATAAATGATCTAGACGAGGGAACTAGATGTAATATCTCCAAGTTTGCATACGACACAAAGCTGGGTGGGCGTGTGTGCTGTGAGGAGGATGCAGAGAAACTCCAGTATGATTTGAACAGGTTGGGTGATTGGGCAGATGCATGGCAAATGCAGTATAATGTGGATAAATGCGACATTATCCACTTCAGTGGCAAAAACAGGAAGACAGATTATTATCTGAACGGCAATAGACTGGGAAAAGGGGAAGTGCAACGAGACCTGGGTGTCCTTGTGCACCAGTCGCTGAAGGTAAGCATGCAGGTGCAGCAGGCAGTTAAGAAGGCAAATGGTATGCTGGTCTTCATAGCAAGAGGATTCAAGTACAGGAGCAAGGATGTCTTGCTGCAGTTGTACAGGGCCTTGGTGAGAGCACACCTTGAGTATTGTGCGCAGTTTTGGTCGCCTTATCTGAGGAAGGATTTTCTTGCCATGGAGAGAGTGCAGCGAAGATTCACCAGACTGATACCTGGGATGGCAGGAATGATGTATGAGGAGAGATTGGGTCGATTAGGCTTATATTCACTGGAGTTTAGAAGAATGAGAGGGGATCTCATTGAAACTTATAAAATTCTAACAGGACTAGACAGACTAGATGCAGGAAGGAGATTCCCGATGGTGGGGGAGTCCAGAACCAGGGGTCACAGACTAAGGATAAGGGATAAGCCATCTAGGACTGAGATGAGGAGGAATTTCTGCACCCAGTGTGTGGTGAACCTGTGGAATTCTCTGCCACACAGGGCAGTTGAGGCCAATTCATTAAATATGTTGAAGAAGGAGTTGGATATATTTCTTGAGGCTAAAGGGATCAAGTGATATGGGGAGAAAGCAGGGACAGGGTACTCAATTTGGATGATCTCATTAAATGGCGGAGTGGGCTCGAGGGGCCGAATGGCCTACTCCTGCTCCTATCTTCTATGTACACCAGCACCCCATACACAACATCAATGCACACACACACATACACCACGTACACCAACACCACATACACAACCTCCATGAACACACCACCCGCCCTGTGCACACAGATATACGCAATGCGCACAGAATCGTGGAAACACTCACTTGTAATCACACAAATCCCCATCCGCACCCCCCCACCCGTGTACACACACACGTGCCACATGCACACACACAGCCCCATGCTCAGACACACATGCATGCAGACGCAGATGCATGGGTATGCACACACGTGAATATGTACACATAGGCATATAATAGTAAACGGGTAGTAAGAGCAGGGGTGGGACTGATTATGGTCCAAAAAGGAGACCTACGCATGGAGGCAGAGGGCATGGCTGATGTACTAAATGAATACTTTGCATCTGTCTTTACCAAGGAAGAAGATACAGCCAAAGTCATAGTGAAAGAGGGAGTAGTTGCGATACTGGATGGGATAAAAATTGATAAAGAGGATGTACTAGAAAGGCTGGCTGTACTTAAAGTAGATAAACCACCAGGACCGGATGGGATGTGTAAAGTTCAAAAATATCTAGACAACCCCAAAACAGAAGAATAGCATTATTTTAAAATGATTTTGGAACATCACGGAAGAAATCTGTAAAAGTGATAAATGTATGGTTGGGCCTAACAGAAGAATTCAAAGAGTTAAATTATACATTTTTCCTAAGTGTAAGGGAGGAAAAGATTTTGGACTGGTATAAGGAGTTATTGGGCTAAAGGGGTTTAAAATAAAAATCCCAGGAAGATTTGGCTGGTTTAAAAGGACATGTTCAGGCTTGCAAAAGGCTGTGACACAGGGGAGGTGGGGTGGGCCCCCGAGTTTGGATATTGGACTGTCTAGGAATGTCCTGGGCTACCCCAGTTTTACATAAAGACAATGAAACCTGTTCCCACCAAGAATTCGCAGAGCCAGGTATATGAATAAACAGGACATGTCCCCAGCAACACAAAGGAAAGAACATAGCCCTGCAGGATACAACAATCAAACCACAGTCCAAAACCAATTAAAGAGATTGACAAACGTTTTGCATTTTTAAACTAGTTTCAAGGCAATCCCGAAACAAGTTAAAGGCCGATTAAGTTTGAATGGGCCATCCCCAAAGCTTGTTAAAGTTTTAAAACCCTATTAAAAATAACGAGCCCGCCAAATTTAACAAAGAAACCCGAGATTTGGCGGTCAGATAAGCCAGCCCCCAAAGTAGTATAATTGAGGCCTGCCTTTTCAGTTAAACAGTCAGTTCGAGTTCAGCTCAGGGTTCAAGTTCGAGAAACAGCACAGTACAGTTCAATGGATCACCAAGACCAGATCGGAGACTTGAAGGAAGGAAGAAGAAATGGAGATCGCGGCAACCAAAGGCCTACAGAAACCAACAACCGCCAATATTACCACCAACCAGGTAACATTGGGCCACCGCGACCAATAAGAAACCAACCGCCGAAAATCTCACGTACCAAAGACTTGTTTCCACTTTACAGGCTAGTCTGACTTACCCCTGGGTAAGATTTGGACACAAAAGACCTTAAAACTAGCCCTAACCAAAGAAAACTGGGTACTCACCTGATACATCCAACAGCGCGACTAACTGCATCTGCAGACAAACCCAAACTGAAGACCCAATGCAGGTGCAGTCTTCTTCCACGTCCGAGGTACGGCAGGCCTCAACCGCCACAACTAAAGAGAACCCCAAAATCGTGAACCTCTACATTCTGTCAAGAAGTCGTTTTGGTGAGCATTTCCTGGTCCTCTGGATTCCAGCCTAGCTAGTGTAGTGGGGTTGGCAGGGTAAGGGACTTTGTATATTGTAATTCTCCCTCACTTATTCCGAGTGTTCCCCACCCTTTTAAAGTATAAGTTTTATTGTATTGTATATTTTCCTGTCTCAAAATAATGATCTGAATTATTTTGACTAACCCAGGTGTCTGTTGAAAGTTTATTACAACCCCCAAATAAGTCCAAAGTCTAGACCAAAAGGGAGTGGGAGCGATTCGAACTGCTCAAAGGAGTCAGAGGTGACGCTGACAAACAACCCACACACCACCCCTTACAGCATGGCAACCGCGGCAGGACTTTGGCAAAAGGGAAGTAATGCAATAGACCCCGTGTTTGATGAGAGAACGAAGATGGAAGAGAGGATTTCCTCTTACGTTTTTGAGAGGGTGAATATCACCAAGAAGTGGGTGACCAGTCTGTTGCGTGCTGGGCATCCCATGGACGCTGCAGCCAAATGGACTGAGAGCAAGGATCTTAAGAAGTCGGTAGAGAAGGCCATCTGGTTGGTCTGTGCCCTATGACAGATCCAGCTTTTAGACCAGCAGGTAAAAGCTTTGACAGCAGAGCTGCAGGAGGCAGCCAACCTGTCTCAGGCAAGAGCTTTAGCAGGGGAGGAACTATTGCAGGAATTACAAGCACAGAATCAAGAGAAATTGCAGCTGGTAGAGAAACACAGGAACAGGCATGAGTATTTTCGGTGTCAAGTCACCGAGGCAAAAGGCAATGAGCTGGTACTGAAAGTAGAGAACGCTCGCCTAACCAGACAGTTAAGGGAACAGGAGGAGCAGTACAGGAATATAAAGGCAGCTTATCAATTCACAAGCACTAGGGATTTTGAAGCGAGAGATCACGGCCCCTATCAGAAGCAGATAGAGAGCTTAAAACTTGCTCTGTCCAGGGCAAAAGGCATGGTATGCCTAGTGAGCCTGTGTGTGACCCGGGTAGACCTGGAAGTAGAGGTTGAAACTGTGCAGGCATCACCTGTGGCACCGGGGAGCAACTCGGCTGGGCAGCAGGAGGGACAAGCAAGCTGTAGAGAAGACAGAGAGGCGTGCACACCACCACCACCTGTGGCGCCGGGTTTTGACTCGGTTTGGCAGCAGGGTGAAGTGGGCAAACAATTGCAGGAAAGGTCGGAGCTGGGGCCGATGTGCTTGACTCGACAGCAAAAGTTTGGCCCACCTGGAGTAGGTGGGGGCCAGGGGCCCCTTGAAAGCCAGTTTGTGATTCCCCATGGGACCCAACAGCTTAGGGCTATGGTAAGCCATTTGAGTAAGCTCACCCACAAGGGAGACCCCTCAGCCCACTTTATGGAAGTGGAACAAGCAGCAGGCATTAATGAGTGCGGCGACTCAGAAATGGCCAAGATGCTCCTGTTCACCTTGGATGGCAAGCTGTACCAGTCCCACTCTGCTGAATGCAAGAAGGGAGAGGGAGTGTACGCTGCCATCCGGGATCAAGTTCTGGAGGTGATGGGGATGAATGATGGTAGTCCGTTCTCCCGGGTGGAGAAGACTACCCAGTTAGCAGGGGAGACCCCACAGGCTTTCGCAGACAGGCTGTCACCTGTGTACAGGAGTGCCTGTAATGGGGATCTCGACTGGGCTAACTTGAACCAGGATGAGCTGGCTCACTGGCCCCGAAACAGCTTGCCACGGATCAGAGCCAAGGCCGAACTGTGGTTCGACCCAAAGGGCCCCCAAGTCACCGAGGAGACAGTGGTCAGACAACTGACCCTGGCTTACCGTAACGGTAGGGGGGGTAGACGAACCAAAGACAAAAGGGAAAGTGCATGAGTTTAAACCCAGCCAGGGTAAGAAGGAATGGCACCAGGAAGGGGGTATCCCTTCCGATGTGAGGCGTAACTGCTTTGGGTGCGGGAAGAGTGGGCATTGGAGAAAGGACTGTAGAAATCCTTGGAAGGATAGTGCAGGAAAGAATGCCCCAGCTCCTACCCCAAAGACAGAAACACCGACCCCTCCCCCCACAGTTGATTTGATAGTGGCTGCGCTCCAGGTTTTGTTAGCTGGCCCAGGGAAGGTAGCCACAGCCACGAGTGCTTTAACCCCATCTGCCCCATACAACCCAGACCTATGACTAGAACCAGCGCAGCCTGTCGACTTGTGTCCCCTTGAATACGATGAGGGGGGCAGGCCCTGTGTTAAGATGGGGGTGGAGATGGTGCAGGGGAGACATTTGGTGGACACTGGAGCTTCCAGCATGGTGGTCCTTTCAGAAGACCCGACCAATTCACCCAGGCCTAACAAGGTCCCATTTAGCCTAATGGGATTCACAGGGAATGAGCAGGCTGGGGAAATGTCCAAACATTAGGCCACAGATTTAGGATCCCTCCATACCACGTGGGAGGGTAACCAAAAGACTGACGAGGTGGACAAGCAGTGGGCCAGGGAAGGAGAGTTCTGGGATCCCTGTAGAGCAGGTCTGGTACCCGCATTCCGGGACAAGGGAGGCACACGGGGTAGCTTTGGCCCTGGACTTAAAGCAGGTCCAAGCCCAGGATTCCGTCCTTAAGGCCGTCCTGGTAAAGAGAGAGAATGGGGAGTCCATAGAAGGCCCGTTCGGGGCAGCGGACGAGACTTTAAAACAGGCTGCTGGAGGAGTCTACGTACGCCTAGCAAAAAATTCTGAACTCGGAGGAGTTCAACAGAAAAGGTTTAATTGTTGAGGCTGCATGCTGAACACAAAATGGAGTCAGAGACTACACAAAGTACTACTGCCTTTCATCAGTGCACAGCTTCGACTGCTCCTCCCCCGCTCTGGGCTTAACTATGTTGCAGATCGAGTTTCTTAAAGGTGTGATCCTTCTTAAAGGCATGACGCCTGATTTATAGTCTACGGACCGGAAAGCGGATTGTGTCCGTTCTGTGATTGGTATGCCACACAGCTCCCCCCAGAATCCGCTAGTAGGGAGTGTACGAACCAGCGTGGCAGCTTGATGGCACGGCCGGAATGGCTCTTGGCGGTTGGTGTCGGGAGCGGGGCGGTCGGACACGTCGGGCTCTTAGGCGGTCTGCCCCGCGGTGGGGGTTGGCCCACTTGAACGGGTTCGTCAGGCTCTAGGTGTGCCAGCTTGAGCCGGTCGACCGACACCTTGTCAGTTCTGCCGCCCACTTCGAGGAGGAAGAACTTGTTCCCCGTCTGGAGAACCTTGTAGGTTCCGTCGTACGGGGGCCGTAGAGGTCCTCGGTGGGTGTCATGGCACACAAAAACAAATTTGGCCATGTGCAGGCTAGGTGGTACGCGGGTTGCTGGTTCGCCGTGCCGGCCGGTGGGTACCGGAGCGAACTGTTGTGCTCGGTTGGCGAAAGCACGGTGTTGCTGGTCAGCCGACCAGGGGGTCGTGGCAGTGGGCAGGAACTCTCCGGGTGTGCGCAGTGGCTGGCCGTACATGAGTTCCGCCGCCGAGGCTTGCAGGTCTTCCTTGACCGCGGAGCGTAGGCCGAGTAGCACCCACGGGAGGCGGTCGATCCAAGCCTCGTCCTCGAGGCTGGCACGGAGGGACGCCTTCGTGGACCTGTGGAATCGCTCGCACAGTCCGTTGGCTTGGGAGTGGTAAGCCGTAGTGCGGTGAATGGCCACCCCGAGGTTTCGGGCGATGGCGGTCCACAGATCAGAGGTGAACTGCGGGCCTCTATCCGACATCATGTCGGAGGGGACGCCAAACCGAGCGACCCAGGTACCGATGAACGCCCTCGCGATGTCGGCGGTGGTGGTAGACGTCAGTGGAATGGCCTCAGGCCAGCGGGTGGTACGGTCCACGATTGTCAGCAGGTGCGTGTGACCTTGTGATGGCAGCAGGGGGCCGACGAGGTCGATGTGGACGTGGTCGAACCTTCTTTCTGGCACGGTGAACTCCTCGACATGCTGGTGGATTTTGGCATGCTGGCAAGCTATGCAGGATCTGGACCAGACGCGCACATCTTTGCGCAGGCCGTGCCAGACAAATTGGTTGGCCACCAGTCTAATGGACACACGGGTGCCGGGGTGTGCGAGGCCGTGGACGATACCCGTTTTCGCCAGGACGCCGGGACTACGGGGCGGGTTTGCGCCAAGGAGGTGTCACATTTGACTGGGACGGCGGACGGGCCGCAGGTGACGTCGGTCAGTCGCAGCCCTGGGAGGGTTGTGGGCGCGGAGAGCAGATCGGGGTCAGTGCGTTGCTCGGCTGCCAGTTGAGCATAGTCCACTGCCAGGTGGGCGCCGTGGACGGCGGGGCGGGATAGGCAGTCGGCCACCACGTTGTCTCGACCGGAGACATGCCGGATGTCCGTGGTGAATTCGGACACCGCGGCGAGCTGGCGTTGTTGCCTGGCTGACCACGGGTCCGCAGATTTTGCCATCGCGAATGTCAGGGGTTTGTGGTCGACAAACGCGGTGAAGGGGCGGCCCTCCAGAAGAAATCTAAAATGGCAGCCTGCCAGGTACAGTGTGAGGAGCTCGTGGTCAAAGGCACTGTATTTGGCCTCCGGGGGGCGCAGTTGGCGGCTGAAAAAGGCCAGCGGTTGCCAGGCCCCGTCGACCCACTGTTCGTACATGGCGCCGACCGCGTGGTCAGAGGCATCTGTGGTGAGGGCCACCCCGGCATTGGGCTGTGGGTGAGCGAGCATGGTGGCATCGGCGAGCGCCTTTTTGGTCGAGTCGAAAGCGGTCAATATGTCCGCCGACCACTCGATCACCATTTTGTCTCTCTTACCCCGGAGGGCTTCATATAGGGGCCGCATGAGGGAGGCCGCTCCGGGAATGAAGCGGTTGTAAAAGTTGATCATCCCCAAGAACTCCTGGAAGCCTTTGATGGTGGTAGGCCGGGGGAACTGCTGGACGGCTTGCACCTTGGCGGGCAGGGGAATGGCTCCGTCCTGCGTGATGTGGTGGCCGAGGAATTCAATCCTGCTGAGGCCGAATTGACACTTGGCTGGGCTGATGATGAGCCCGTTCTCACTGAGCCACTGGAACAGGGTGCGGAGGTGCTCGATGTTTTCCTGCTTGGAGGAACTAGCTACCAGGATGTCATCCAGGTAGACAAAGAGGAACTTCAGGTCCCGGAGGACCGAGTCCATGAGCCGCTGGAAGGCCTGGGCCGCGTTTTTGAGGCCGAAGGGCATTCGGAGGAACTCGAATAGCCCAAAAGTGGTGATTATGGCCGTCTTGGGAACGTCCGTGGGGTGGACTGGCACCTGATGGTAACCGCGCACCAGGTCGACTTTGGAGAAGACTGAGCGGCCGGCCAGTCTAGCCGAGAAGTCATGAATGTGCGGTATGGGGTACTGATCCGGCGTGGTGGCGTCGTTTAGGCGCCGGTAGTCCCCGCAGGGGCGCCATCCCCCATCGGGTTTGGTGACGATGTGGAGTGGGGAGGCCCAGGGGCTGTTGGAGCGACGGATGATGCGGAGCTGTTCCATTGTGGTGAACTCGGCCTGCGCAATCTCCAGCTTGGCCAGGTCCAGCCTGCGGGCGTGGGCATACACCGATGGGCCTGTGGTGGGGATGAAGTGTTCTACCCCGTGCTTAGCAACCTTCGCGGAAAAGGTCGGGTTGGTGAGGGCTGGGAACTCAGCCAGGAGTGCTGAGTAGTCGTCCATTGAGCGGGCGCGGCACTGCCACACCATTTCGGCGGGTTGAGGGGGGGCCATGGCGCCCGGGATAGGTGACATGGTGTTCATGTCCATGAGGCGGCACCGAGGCATGTCGACCAACAGGCCGTAGGCGCACCGGAAATCTGCACCGAGGAGCGGGGAGAGCACCTTGGCGGTGATAAACTCCCAGTGGTAGCGGTGGCCTGCAAGGTCGATGGTGACGGTGCAGGTGCCATACGTCCGGATGTCAGTGCCATTGGCGGCAGCCAGCGCAGGCCCGCGGCCGCCTCGCTGGATCTCGAGGGCGGATGCGGGGATGATGCTGCGCTGCCCGTCCATGTCGCATAGGAAAAGGCGTCCGGAGGCGCTGTCCGTAACATACAGCAGCGCGCCTGCTTGCCCCACGGCCATCGTGTAGGCCGGTGTGGGGGCGGTTGGAAACGTGCAGGGATGGCTGCAGCGGCGTGTCCGTGTGCCGAACTGGGTATGGAAGTAGCAGTAGCCCTGGGTCGTAGGGCTTGGGGGACGTGGGGGCCTGGGGGGCCTCGTGGCCGAGCTGTGTGGCCGCGCGATAGAGGGTGGAACGCGCGCCGACGCTGCGGAGGCCAGGTCGGGGGTGACGGCGTGGTTGGAGCTGGTGGACAGGAGCTTATCGGTTTCATCGGCCAGGGCCTCGAGGTCCGTGAGGCTGGACACCACGATCGCCGGGCGGATGCTGGGAGGTAGTTGGCGGATAAAGAGCGTGCGGAAGAGGGAGCCAGGCGGTTTCTCGTCGGTCAGAGCAAGCATGTGTGAGAGCAAGTCTGACGGTGTGGAGTCACCGAGGCCCGGGAGGTCGAGGAGGTGGCAGTTGCGCAAGAATTGGGAGGCTGTGAATTTTTTAATGAGCGCGGCCTTGAGATGTGCGTACTTGCCTTCCTCCGAAGCGTTTTGTAGTGTTGTCCAGACTTTCGTGATTGTGGAGCTGCCCAGGGAGGCGGGGAGGTAGTCGTACATCGTTGCGTTAGCGGTGATGCCGCGGAGTTGGAATTGCGATTCGGCTTGAAGGAACCAGGCGGTGGCCAGGTTCTCCCAGAAATCTGGCAGCTTCACAGAAACTGCGTTTGTGTCAGCCATGGTTATGCTTAGGAGTCGTCCTGAGCGTCGGGGTCACCAATGTAGGAGTCTGCATACTCCTAGCAAAAAATACTGAACTCGGAGAGGTTCAACAGAAAAGGTTTAATTGTTGAGGCTGCATGCTGAACACAAAATGGAGTCAGAGACTACACAAAGTACGACTGCCTTTCATCAGTGCACAGCTTCGACTGCTCCTCCCCCGCTCTGGGCTTAACTATGTTGCAGATCGAGTTTCTTAAAGGTGTAATCCTTCTTAAAGGCATGACGCCTGATTTATAGTCTACGGACCGGAAAGCGGATTGTGTCCGTTCTGTGATCGGTACGCCACACTGCTAGTTACATTAAGCAATGTAAACTGTTTAAACCCGAGAGTGGAGAACGGCCAGCAAGGGTTAACTGCACTAAGGCTAGAGAGCAGCCGCCTGCAGCTGTGGCTGATTCACAGACCGCAAAGGTGGGGGCAGTGAATTGTGTGACTAGAGAGGCCCTCCCACCAATTAAGTGGGACTCAGGTACACTCCCAGTAGCTGGAGCCTTAAGAAGGTCTCCTCACACACCACAGCCTAGACTACCTTGGTCACCTGAGTATTCTTTTAGAGTTCGGTCCAGCCCCAGGAGAACCCTTAGCAGAAAGGGAAAACCATAGGTCAGGGACAAGTCTAAGGATACGGATCCCCAGCCTACAACCTCCAAAGGTGAGGGACTCACAGGAGAGGTAGTGTTGGGCAAGGAGAGAGAGAAGGATCCCCAGCCTGCGGCATCAGGCTGTGGGGAACCCACAGGACAGGACAGGGACTCGGCAGCCACACAGAAAGGGGTAGTGTGTTGCAGCATCGGAGGACACACTACCCTGATTAACTGGGAGTCAGGAAAACTCCCAGTTGTTTTAAGAAGGACTCTCCGAGTCTGGTGGCACAGGTCACCTTACGCCCAGGTGTACAAGCTGCCCAGATTCCACAAAAGATACAAGCCAATCAGGAATTAGCCTGGGCATCCGGAGACGGGCGGCGGATGTATATAGCTTTCTGAAGTATTTTAAGTGTGTTTTAAAATTTCTTAAGTTTGGGATTTTAGTGGTTTATTTTGGTATAGTGTGGCGGAGCCACCAAAGGACTCAGAGCGGTTGTACATAATTCCTTTAACAGCAATGCAGTTACTGTCTGTGCCTGTACCTTTAATTACACTGTTTGACTGTACAATGTCTAGTTACCTTTACAGCGCGATTTCAACGTGATGACGTCATGCCGTTGGTCACGTGATGCCCCAATGGCGGGAAGAATGTGATGACGTCATGATGTCAGTCTTCTGACCAGAGGATCAGTCCTCGTGGGGCCCTCAAGGAGAGTAGACCTGTAATTGATGTGTTCTAGCAGTTTCCAGTTTAAACTTGTTTCATTTCATTAAAGTTCATTATTTTAATTGCCTGAGTCGAGCTCAGTCTTTTTGATAGGAACCTCCATTCCTACATTGGTGACCCCGACTTCTATGAACGATTTTGGTTGAAGATTCGACATGGACACGAACACCGTCACGCTGAAACTGCCACAGTTCTGGGAGCAACAACCAGATGCCTGGTTCATCCAGGCTGAAGCCCAGTTTGCTATTCGGAACATCATCGTGGATCAGACCCATTATTATTACGTGGTCTCCGCCCTTGACAGCGCAACTGCATCACGGATCATCAGCCTCCTCGGTAGTCCTCCTACTGACAGCAAGTATGATACAATTAAGGCGCGGTTGCTTCAGGTTTTTGTGCTCTCAAAGTCGGAGCGCGCTCGCCGGCTCATCACGCTGCCCGGCCTCGGGGACTCCAAACCGTCTGAGCTCATGAGCCAAATGCTCACGCTCTTGGGTGCCGAACCAGAATGTTTCCTCTTCCGGGAGCTTTTCCTCTATCAAATGCCTGAACAGGTTCAGGCTGGCCTAGCCAGATCCAACATTACAGACTGCGCCGAGCTTGCGGCCGAAGCCGATAAGATTTTCACGGTTACCCAGCAGTGCTGCGCGGCCACGAGGTGCCCATCCCCCACAGACGCGGTTTCAGCTTCTCCTACAGCGGGCTGGTGCTCCTGCCACACCCATTTTGGCACGAAAGCACGATGCTGCCGTTCCCCCTGCAGTTTTTTGCCCCCCAAAAAAACCAAGAAAGCGCAGGCGGCGTCCCTGGCGATGGATGACCAGGTCTAACGGGCGTTCCACGGTGGCGATGGCCGTTGGTTCTATGGGGAAACTCCTTTATCTCACCGATTCCCTCTCGGGCCGCCGTTTTCTTTGTGACACTGGGGTGCAGTGTAGCATTCTACCTGCGCCGAAGCTCAACATGCAGACTGGAAACCTCAGTTTTTCCCGCATAGCGGCTAATGGCGCAGCAATTCGAACGTTCCAAAAGCGGCGGGTCGAAGTCTGTTTCGGCAGTCAGCGCTTCTTTTGGGAATTCGTCACGGCCACAGTCTCACAGGCTATCCTAGGGGTGGATTTTCTGTGTGCCAACAGCCTACTTGTCGATGTCCGGCACCGCCGGCTTATCAATGCGGCCACCTTCCACTCGATTCCGTGCTACCATGGTACCTCCGTGGCGCACTCCATTGCCTGTGCTTTCCCTCCTCCGGATGACTTCACGCGGCTCCTCGGGGAGTTTCCGGAGCTGACAAGGCCCACCTTCTCCTCTTCGGCGACGAAACACGGTGTTGAACATCACATCACCACTATGGGCTCCCCGGTTTATGCGCAGGCTAGAAGGCTCGAACCCGGCAAGCTCACAGCTGCGAAGGCAGAGTTCGACATGATGGAGCGGCTCGGGATCATTCGGCGATCCAAGAGTCCCTGGTCCTCGCCTCTCCACATTGTGCCAAAACCAGGCGGTGGCTGGTGGCCATGCGGTGACTACCGACGCCTCAACGACGCCACCACTCCGGATCGGTACCCGATCCCGAATATCCAGGATTTCTCGGCCCATTTGGTGGGAAATTCTATCTTCTCTAAAGTCGACCTCGTCCGTGGATATCACCAGGTTCCAGTGCACCCACAAGACGTCCCGAAAACCGCAGTCATCACCCCTTTTGATCTCTTTGTTGACGAAGGTTGAGGCGGTTACCTCTTTCCCGTGGCCGTCGACAGTCAAGGCCTTGCAGGAGTTCCTGGGGATGTTCAACTTCTATCACCGTTTTGTCCTCAAGGCGGCTCAACTCATGCAACCTTGTTCGGGGCCCTCAAGGGCAAGTCTGGTAAAGATCCAATCAGCTGGACAGCTGAGATGGTCCAGGCGTTCGGCGACACCAAGAAAGCTTTGGCCAACGCAACCATGCTGGCGCACCCACTTCCAGGTGTTACCATCGCCCTTACCACTGACGCATCAGACTACGCCATCGGTGCAGTGCAAGAACAGTGGGTCAACGGCACGTGGCAACCGCTGGCAATTTTCAGCCATCAACTACGGAAGAATGAAAAACAGCACAGCACCTTCGATCGGGAGCTACTGGCCCTTTTCCTCGCCATTCGCTATTTTCGGTTTTTATTGGAGGGGCGTCCCTTCACAGCTTTTGTCAACCACAAACCCCTTACGTTCACCATGGCCAAGACCGCCAAACCGTGGTCCGCTCGTCAACAACGTCACTTGACGTTCATTTCCGAATTTACCACGGACATTCAACATGTGTCTGGTACGGACAACCTGGTGGCAGATTGCCTCTCCCGTGTGATGGTCCACGCGGTGCACCTGGGGATCGACTACACCCTCATGGCTGCAGATCAGGCCTCGGACTCGGAGGTCCAATCATATAGAACCGTTCCCTCTAGTTTCCAAGCGACCGACGCCATCTTCCAGGTCGCAGGCGCCACGCTCCTTTGCGATGTCTCCATGGGATTTCCTCGACCTGTCGTGCCAGTCGCATGGCGCCGGAAGGTTTTTGATGCCATACATGGGTTGTCGCACCCGGGGATGAAGGCTTCGCAACGGCTGATGTTGGCTAAGTTCGTCTGGAAAGGTAAGCACCTCAATGTCCATGACTGGGCTAATACCTGCGTCGTATGCCAGAAGGCCAAAGTCCAGCGTCATGTCAAGGCTCCAGTGGCTGCATTCACTGTTCCGGAGCGTCGTTTCGACCACGTGCATGTGGACCTCGTGGGGCTGCTTCCGCCCTCTCAGGGTTATACTCATCTCCTCACCATAGTGGACCGCACCACTAGGTGGCCAGAGGCAATTCCTTTGGTTTCCACCACTTCAGCAGACATCGCTAGAGCTTTCATCTCCTGTTGGGTTGCCCGTTTCAGGGTACCGGCGGACATCTCCTCTGACCGTGGGCCGCAATTTTCCTCGGAGCTTTGGAACGCTGTGGCTCAGGGGCTCGGCACCAAACTTCATCTCACCACCGCCTATCATCCACAGGCGAACAGCCTCTGCGAGCAATTACACAGGTCGCTTAAAGCCTCTCTTCAGGCCAGTCTTCAAAGTGCAGAATGGGTGGACAGACTCCCATGGGTCCTTTTGGGTCTTCGTACGGCGCCCAAAGATGACCTACAATCGTCTTCAGCTGAACTCGTCTATGGCCAGCCATTCCGTGTACCAGGAGATTTCCTCCCTTCTCCCACGGAGCCATGGTCCGCCTCCCAGCAACTCGTTCACCACCAGGAAGTGGCCAGATGCTTTGCTCCGATACCTACGTCCAATCACGGTTTGCAGAACTCCTACGTGCCATCAGGACTGAAGAATGCGGAGTATGTCTTCATCCGCCACGACGCTCACCGGGATCCACTCAAGCCCCCTTACACTGGTCCTTTCCGCGTCATCGAACCGGGAGACAAATCCTTTTCGGTCGACGTCGGAGGGAAGCCGGATCACATCTCGGTGGACCGCTTGAAGCCAGCTCACCTGGACCTGGACCACCCTCTCGTAGTCGCTCAACCACCCAAACGTGGCCGACCGCCCGCAGCCGCTGCACCAGATCAACCAAAGCCACCTGCCAACTCAACCACGCTCGCCGCGCCTGCTCAACCGCAACCGACTGCCAACTCGACCACCAGTCATCAACTTCCTTTACCAGGGTATCAAAGTCGATCGGACAGGCTTGTCAGGCCTCCTCCTCGCCTCACTTTTTCTATTAAAGACAATTCTGGGGGGGCGCATGTGCTGGAGCCACCAAAGGACTCAGAGCGGTTGTACATAATCCCTTTAACAGCAATGTAGTTACTGTCTGTGCCTGTACCTTTAATTACACTGTTTGACTGTACAATGTCTAGTTACCTTTACAGTGTGGTTTCAACATGATGACGTCATGCCGTTAGTCACGTGATGCCCCAATGGCAGGAAGAACGTGATGACGTCATGACGTCAGTCTTCTGACCAGAGGATCTGTCCTCGTGGAGCCCTCAAGGAGAGTAGACCTGTAATTGATGTGTTCTAGCAGTTTCCAGTTTAAACTTGTTTCGTTTCATTAAAGTTCATTGTTTTAATTGCCTGAGTCAAACTCAGTCTTTTTGATAGGAACCTCCGTTCCTACAATAGGATAATTTAAAGTTTTGAATTTTGATAACTGTGTCAGGCCAGAGAACCTTCTCGGGACATGGCTATTTTGTTTGTGTGTCCCTACAGAAAAGGAAATTGGGATGACGAAGGTTCTGCTCCTGCTTGCACTGGTAGGGGTGAGTGCCAGTGATTGAGGAGATGTGGAGAACTCCCATATCTATGGGTGTTCAGAAGAGAGTGCACCGATCATTACCGCAGGGAGTGGTGAACGGGGTGTGGAGGAGCTCGCCATCTACTTCCACGAGGGGAAGTGGCCAGGGTGCCACATAAAAGATTATTGCTCAAGATAAAAAATCATGGGATTGGGGGTAATATTCTGGCATGGGTGGAGAATTGGCTCTCGAACAGAAAGCAGAGAGTTGGGGTAAATGGTTCATTCTCAGACTGGCAATCAGTAACTAGTGGTGTTCCACAGGGGTCAGTGCTGGGTCCCCAACTCTTTACAATCTATATTAATGATTTGGAGGAGGGGACCGAGTGTAACATATCAAAGTTTGCAGATGATACAAAGATGGGAAGGAAAGTAGTGAGTGAGGAGGACATAAAAAACCTGCAAAGGGACATAGACAGGCTAAGCAAGTGGGCAGAGATTTGGCAGATGGAATACAATACTGGAAAGTGTGAGGTTATGCACTTTGGCAGGAAAAATCATAGAGCAAGTTATTATCTTAATGGCAAGAAACTGGAAAGTACTGTAGTACAAAGGGATCTGGGGGTCCTGGTGCACGAAACTCAAAAAGTTAGTATGCAGGTGCAGCAAGTGATCAAGAAGGCCAATGGAATGTTGGCTTTTATTGCTAGGGGGATAGAATATAAAAACAGGGAGGTATTGTTGCAGTTGTACAAGGTATTGGTGAGACCGCACCTGGAATACTACATACAGTTTTGGTGTCCATACTTAAGAAAAGACATACTTGCTCTCGAGTCAGTACAAAGAAGGTTCACTCGGTTAATCCTGGGGATCAGGGGGTGGACATATGAGGAGAGGTTGAGTAGATTGGGACTCTACTCATTGGAGTTCAGAAGAATGAGAGGCGATCTTATTGAAACATATAAGATTGTGAAGGGGCTTGTTCGGGTGGATGTGGTGAGGATGTTCCCAATGATGGGTGAAACTAGAATTAGGGGGCATAATCTTAGAATAAGGGGCTGCTCTTTCAAAACTGAGATGAGGAGAAACTCCTTCACCCAGAGGGTAGTAGGTCTGTGGAATTTGCTGCCCCAGAAAGCTGTGGAAGCTACATCATTAAATAAAGTTAAAACAGAAATAGACAGTTTCTTAGAAGTAAAGGGAATTAGGAGCGGGCAGGAAATTGGACATGAGTCTATGTTCGGTACGGTCATGGCCCTGTGGGTAACGGAGCGGGCCCAGGGGCCGTGTAGCCTGGTTCTGCTCCTACTTCTTGTGTTCTAATTATGTGTTAGATTTCAGGAGATGGTTCTATTCCTGTTCCTGGCTGGGGTGGAGATCACCTTTTACAGAAGGTAAGTACAGTAGAAAATATAGGGACAGTGATCTCCTGGAAGAGTTTCGATCGCCTAGATGGGTCGGAGAGGAATTTCCCAGATTTTCTTCTCCCAAATTGGCCATTGGGTTTTTTATCTGGTTTTTCGCCTCTCCCAGGAGATCACATGGGTTCGGGAGGGATGTAGAGTGATAATAGATTTGAGGTTAGGATCAGATCAGCCATGATCTTATTGAATGGTGGAGCAGGCTCGAGGGGCCGATTGGCCTACTTCTGCTCCTATTTCTTATGTTCTTATGTTCTTATAGGGTGGTTGGGGTCTAACTCGACCCAGTACTCCAGCCAGACCGGGTTCACGTATGGGGAGGCCTCCCTCCCGTGCCCCAGGGTATAGGCCGTTGTTACAAGGGTCAGTATCACCGTGGGAAAACGTGTATGTTTGACAAGCAAGGGACAGATTCCCTTGGATAGGTGGTGGTGGGCAGAAAGCTGAGCAAGGGCATAGGAAACCCCGCAGTCGATTGGGAGCGATTGGGGAACAATACCCATCGGATGATTACAGGGACCCGAGGGGGGTTGAGTGTGTGCTGGGACAAGTGGTGGGAACTGGATCAGGGGATTTATGTCTGTATGTGGGGGTCAGAGAAGGCCTGCCCCACAGGCGTATCCAACATTTTCCACCGGCAATGGCAAGATGCCAGGGAGGGGGTGGAGTGGGATTCCAGCATGCATGCGTGCGCGCTCCCACACTCCCCGATCCCAGTGAATGCCACTGAACTTGTGACCCACCCCCGAAAGCCCCTGCCCACGACTACAACATCACAGACTATATCCAGTGGTGTCCTACCACCACCAAGGGACCAGGGAATGGTTTAGTCCTAGTACCAACAGCTAAGGTGCTGTACCAGGGGGTACACTATGCAGTGGCCTCAGTGATCCTGAACCTGACCGAGGTGCACTTACCTGAGTGGTGCCCTAAAGAGACAGAACGGTTGTACCAAGCCCTGTTAAAGGAAATGTTTAGAAAGTTTTATGAGTTCGACTTTGCCAATGTGGACAAAGCGAAGCTGTACAGTTTACATCCTGAATATAATATGGGCACGGGGAGACAAAGAAGGGGGACATGGAATTATATTTTTACAGCTTATAGTACAGGGTCCTCAGTGATAAACAGCCTAGATGATATAGAGCTGCAAACTCAGATAAATGGTTTAAAGACCCAGTTAAGAAAACTCCTAACAGAGGAGAGCACAGTGGTGGGCTCAGAGCTGCATGAGGACCAGGCTATGACAGTCCATTTAAAAGAGATAATAGCTGAGCTGGAGAGACACGCCAAAACAGTAAATGCACTTATACGGGAGGACAGGTATGCTTCAGCTCAAGCTGCACAGAATGAGGTGTGCATGCTATACGGGGCATAGTTGCTGGGCGAGGGCCGCAGCAACCTGGAGGATTTAAAACAAGGTTTAGTCCCCTCCTGAATTAGCAACAAGCACCTCGCAGCCCTCCACCCGTTTAGTAATTCGCTGAGCCGGTGTCAGCTCCGTCTAGCTTCTGAAGCCTACCCTGTCCCAATGGATTGCGGGCGTTCCAATCACACTATCATGGGGATAGTAGTGAGGATGCCGGTCATGGGTGCAAGAGCCCGACCCGCACTGGTATACAGGGTGGAGAACATTGGGATCATTCAAGGGGGTGCATACGTCCATTTTGCAGAGATCCCACCTTATGTCATAAAGTGGGAGCACGCTATGACAGGTACAGACCTCTCTGGGTGTCGGAGCCGGGGAGCACACATAATACTGTGTCCCCAGCACTTGAATGCCTATTCGAGACCACAGTGTGGGTTTAAAGCTGCTGGCGCACGACCTGTGAACTGTGCCATGGAGGTAATGGCAAAAGACCATGTTTCCCCTAAGGTAGCATTCATAGGGGGTGGGACATATTTTGTCACCACAAGTGCGCCCCACTACTGGCATGGACAGTACATCTTGTGTCCGGTGAGTGACAGCAGTTTTTGTTTTAAACCCGAGGCAGAAGTTCAAGTGGCCCAGGAACGGATTGTACCCATCCCTGAACCCTCGACTGTTCACCTCACTGTCAGGGAAAACATCACCAACCTGCAAAGTTATGTAACACATTTTGGCTATGAGATACCCCCTCTACCAGAACATCTTACCACCCTATTAAAAGAAGTGGACATCTCACAGAAACATTTCTATACGTTAGAGCAGAAAACAGTCGAGATAGGGGCCAAAATATTGGATATTGTGGTTCCACACTGGTGGGACATTTTTGAAAATATAGAAGTCCCCTCTTGGATTAGGCTGGCTTCGCACATTTTAGTGGTTTGCCAGCTGGGAATAGTTTTCTACCTGTTGTGTGCGAAGTCCACTCTCAGCATGAGGAAGCATGGGACAAAAACAAAAATAAAGGCTATGACCAGTTATAAAACCAACCGTTGAACGTGATTAAAAATAAAGCTGGACAAGTGTGTGTGTCAATTTATTTGTCCTATGTGTATGTAATTTTTCCAATTGGTGCAGGGGTATTGGACCCACTCCGTGCTTGGATGTGAATGAAATAAAAGTTTTTTACTTTGTGTATTTTGATAAGCACTACACCTCAAGGGAATGGGAGAGTGTTTTGTTGCGGGTATTAGTTTAGGTAATACAGGGGAAGGTTGGCTCCCGAGGATCAGAAATTTTGCTCACACCTGCACCGCAGTGCGGCGGGAATCTCGGAGCGGCGGTGGCGAGTATTTAAAGTGGTGGCGAGACTCAGGTAGGCTTACTAACCTCCGAACTCAGAGAGAGGGAGAGAAGTAAAAAGTAATCGAAGTGTGACGTCACCAGAAAGCAGGTAAGTGATTGGTTGGTGAGTATTTCTCTCTTTTTAAACTTTAACTCTGTGGTTTATAGTTTCTAAAGTCTCTGTGGTGTAGCAGGGGCTGTTTGTAAACCAGGGCCCTTAAATATACCATTTAACTGTAGTGTAATTGGTGGGATTGATTTGATTTAATTTAATTGCAATTAATTAAAGGGTAAGTCATGGCAGGACAGCCCGGTACCGTGGTATGCTCCTCCTGCACTATGTGGGAACTCAGGGACACTTCCTGTATCCCTGACAACTATGTGTGCAGGAAGTGTGTCCAGCTGCAACTAATGGCAGACCACATTGCGGCACTGGAGCTGCAATTGGATACATACTGGACCATTCGTGAGGCTGAGGACGTCGTGAATAGCATGTTTAATCAGTTGGTCACACCGCAGGCAAAGGTTGGACAGGCAGAAAAGAATGGGTGACCAACAGACAGAGTACTAGGCACAGCCAGGTAGTGCAGGGGTCCCCTGTGGACATCCCCCTCTCAAACAGGTACACCACTTTGAGTACTGTTGGGGGGGATGGCTTATCAGAGGAAGGCAGCAGCAGCCAACTTCCTGGCACCAGGGGTGTCTCTGCTGCACAGGACGGGAGGAAAAAGAGGGGTAGAGCTATAGTAATAGGGGATTCTATTGTAAGGGGAATAGATAGGCATTTCTGCAGCCGCAAACGAGACTCCAGGATGGTGTGTTGCCTCCCTGGTGCAAGGGTCAAGGATGTCTCAGAGCGGCTGCAGAACATCTTGGAAGGGGAGGGTGAACAGCCAGTTGTCGTGGTGCATATAGGTGCCAACGATATAGGTAAAAAATGGGATGAGGTCCTAAAAGCTGAATATAGGGAGTTAGGAGGTAAATTTAAAAATAGGACCTCAAAGGTAGTAATCTCAGGATTGCTAGCAGTGCCACGTGCTAGTCAGAGTAGAAATAGAAGGATATTTCAGATGAATACGTGGCTAGAGGAATGGTGCGAGGGGGAGGGATGCAAATTCCTGGACATTGGAACCGGTTCTGGGGGAGGTGGGACCAGTACAAACGGGACGGTTTGCACCTGGGCAGGGCCGGGACCGATGTCCTAGGGGGAGTGTTTGCTAGTGCTCTGGGGGAGGGTTTAAACTAAAATGGCAGGGGGTTCACAACCTGAGCAGGGGGACAGAGGAAAGGGAAACAAGGATAAAAGCAAAAGATAGGAAGGAGAAAAACAAAAGTGGCAGTCAGAGAAATCAACGGTTTAAATCAAACATGGCCACAGTAAATAATAATTCTAATAGGTCTAAGAGCATTAAAAAAACAAGCCTGAAGGCTTTGTGTCTTAATGCGAGGAGCATTCGTAATAAGGTGGATGAATTAGCTGCGCAAATAGAGGTAAACGAATATGATTTGATTGGGATTACGGAAACATGGCTCCAGGGTGGCCAAGGCTGGGAACTCAACATCCAGGGGTATTCAATATTCAGGAAAGATAGGCAAAAATGAAAGGGAGGTGGGGTAGCATTGCTGGTTAAAGAAGGAATTAACACAATTGTAAGGAAGGATATTAGCTCTGATGATGTGGAATCTGTATGGGTAGAAATGAGAAATACCAAGGGGCAGAAAACGTTAGTGGGAGTGGTATATAAACCTCCAAACAGTAATGTGGAGGTTGGGGATGGCATTAAAAGGGAAATTAGAGAAGCATGCAATAAGAGCACAGCAGTCATCATGGGTGACTTTAATCTACATATAGATTGGGCTAACCAAATTAGTAACAATACCATGGAGGAGGAATTCCTAGAATGTTTACAGGATGGTTTCCTGGACCAATATGTTGAGGAACCATCGAGAGATCAGGCCATCTTAGACTGGGTAATATGTAATGAGAAAGGATTAATTAGCAATCATGTTGTACGAGGCCCCTTGGGTCGGAGCGATCATAATATGATCGAATTCTTCATTAAGATGGATAATGAAGTAGTTGACTCAGAGACTAGGGTCCTGAATTTAAATAAAGGAAACTACGATGGTCTGAGGCATGAGTTGGGCAGGATTGATTGGGGAATGTCACTCAAAGGGTTGACGGTGGACAGGCAATGGCAAACATTCAAAGACTGCATGGATGAACTACAGAATTTGTTCATCCCAGTTTGGCATAAAAATAAAACAAAACAGGTGACTCAACCGTGGCTAACAAGGGAAATTAGGGATAGCATAAGGTCCAAGAAGAGGACATATAAATTGGCCAGAAAAAACAGTAAACCTGAGGATTGGGAGCAGTTTAGGATTCAACAAAGGAGGACAAAGTGATTAATTAAGAAAGGGAAAATAGAATATGAGAATAAGCTTTCAGGGAACATAAAAACTGACTGTAAAAGCTTTTATAGATACGTGAAGAGAAAAAGATTGGTGAAGTCAAGTGTAGGTCCCTTGCAGTCAGAATCAGGGGAATTTATAATGGGAAACAAAGAAATGGCAGATCAGTTAAATACATACTTTGGTTCTGTCTTCACAAAGGAGGACACAAATAACCTCCCAGTGAGGTCGGGGAACATAGGGTCTGATGAAAGGGAGGAACTGAAAGAAATCAGTATTTGTAGGGAAATGGTGTTGGGGAAATTGATGGGATTGAAGGCCGATAAATGCCCAGGGCCTGATAATCTACATCCTAGGGTACTTAAGGGAGTGGCCCTAGAAATAGTAGATGTATTGCTGATCATCTTCCAACATTCGACAGAATCTGGAACAGTACCCATGAATTGGAGGGTAGTTAATGTTACCCCACTATTCAAAAAAGGTGGTAGAGAGAAAATGGGGAATTACAGACCGGTAAGCCTGACATTGGTAGTGGGGAAAATGCTAGAGTCCATTATAAAAGATGTAATAGCAGAGCACTTGGAAAACAGTGACAGGATCGGACAAAGTCAACATGGATTTACAAAAGGTAAATCGTGCTTGGCTAATCTACTGGAATTTTTTGAGGATGTTGTAATGATCAATAACATGTCATTCTATAGTGGACACTAGGTGGAGCCGTAGAGCTGTATATAGCTGTATGTATAAGACTACACTACCCAGCTGTATATATATTAAGACTACATTACCCATGAGGCACTAGGCTAACCACAAGGCAACAGTCAAGATGGAAGCCTCTACAGATACTGTACCAGTCCACATGTGCTCAATAAAGTAACTAGCAAAAGCTAGCTGTGTTCATAATAAGAATGTCTATTTATTAATGAACATAAGATGGTACCAGGAGTGGGGAAGATCTGCTGAAAATTGTGAAAAGCGACATGGAGAATTTGAAGCCACCAGAGCGTTTGAATCTCGAGGGAAATGTCGACTACAATTGGTGGATTTTTAAACAACAATTCGAACTCTACATTGCAGCCATCGGATTCGGTACAAAGCCAGACGCAAGAAAAATAGCGTTGCTGCTTACGGTTGCAGGCCCACAGGCAATAGAGGTATTTAATACATTTGTATTTAATCCAGCAGAGAACAGAGAAAAATTAGAAGATGTGCTAAAAAAATTTGATGCACATTGCTCTCCCAAAAAGAATGAGACGCATGAAAGATACATCTTCCGTTCTCGGACACAGCAGCAAAATGAGACTTTTGATAGCTTTATAACTGATCTGAAACTGAAAGCACAGACATGTAATTTCTCTGAGCTCAAAGCATCCATGATTCGTGACCAGATTGTGTTTGGTATTCATGATAAAAAAGTCAGGGAACGTCTGTTGATAGAAACCGAACTAAATTTGGAAAATGCGGTGAAAATATGCCAAGCCAGCGAGCTAGCTCGAAAGCACGCGAAGACTTTCAGTGAAATCAATAATGATGCGATTGTAATGAGTGATAATGCTGCTGTCGGTGCTGTGTCCTATAAGTGTCAGGGTTGGGGAGCCACGGGGCCGTGTAGATATGGGCTGTGCCCTCCGGGCAAGGTAGGTTCTGGACCCAAGTGCAGAAACCAGGCTAAAGGCAGGTATACAATCTTAAGGAACAGTACTTTTTTCATTACTTAACTAGATTCACACATAACTAGATTCATACAAGAACACAACAGCATACGTAAGAACTCGAGACAGGAAAACACATCATACATAGAACTCGAGAGAAGAACAATATACATAGAACTCGAGACAAAGTTACAAAATGGCTAGTCAAGAATAGGAACTCAGGACAGCTTCCATGAGGCATCATACTTGTCCATACTGAGCTGGGATAAGCTTACCACAAGCGCAACCAGCTTGCCGAGACGTGACTCGAGACAAGCTATCACGAGGGGCTGCTGCAGGGGTAACAGGCTTCTCAAGAGCTCAAGACAAGTGCCAGCATGGCAACACGCCAGTCCAGACAAGCACCTTATCAAGACTAAGAACAACAAGAACACAGAGTTAGTCACATCTTAAATACAGAGCTCGAGAATACATCTTAAATACAAAGCTCGAGAATACCTCTTAAATACAGAGCTCGAGAGAACCATGGCACCCAGCTAATTAAAGCCAGGAGCCACAGAGCAAAGGCTCGTCCCTAGTTAGGACTGAGCAAGGAATGAAACAACCACAGATCTTATATACCAAGAAAACCAGCTGCAACCCATAAACAGCTAACAGGCCGTTTAAGAATCAACACAGGAGGCTAGGAACAATTAACAAAGGGCTGGATCCAAACAAGTGAAGGTGCCATCTAGAGGCTACAGAAGGAACTGACTGGCACCCTCACAATAAGGGGAAGAAACATGGGCAGAACAGAAATGAAAAACAATCGGAGGATGAAATTTTTAATTGTAAACGCTGTGGTTACAAACACCAGTTAAGACAATGCCCAGCATTTGGAAAAATGTGCACAAAGTGTAATGGAAAGAATCACTTTGCCAAACATTGCTTTTCAAAAGTAAAAACTAAGAAAGGGCAATGAGTTAATGTAATTGAGGACACTGATTTAAGTGAGACATTTTTTGTAGGAATGGTGTCATGTGACAATTTCAAAAAGGATACAGAAAATGTGCAGCCCTCAGAAATGGACAATGCTGAACATAAAGTCAATGCAGTAAAAGTGGACAAATGGATGATCCCACTGCAGGTAAATGGAGCATTAGTTACCTTGAAACTAGACACTGGGGCAAAAGCAAACTTAATCAGTATGAGTCACATTAACAATATGAAAGAAAAGCCCAAAATACAGAAAAAGTCAGTACCACTGAAGGACTATAATGGACAAAAAATAGATAGCATAGGTGTATGCAGACTTAAAGTGACAGTCAAAGACAAAGTGCATCATCTCATGTTTTCTGTTGTGGCTGAAAGACTTGATTCGATACTAGGTGACAAAGCTTGTGAGGACTTAGAACTGGTCAAAAGAGTCTACCGTATAAACTGTGCTATATGCAGACCAGATGACTCAGGTGATGAAGCAGAGAGCCCATCAAGGATGAAAAGGCCAAAGGGTATCCATGTCTTCAAAAAGCCTCGTTTCTCCAAGAAGAAAGAAAAAGACTTTAAGGTCAAAGAGAAGCCAAAGGAAGAAAAGCACAAAGAGGAAAAACACAAGGAGAAAAAGTCCAAAGATATAACCGCAGCAGATGTTGTTAAGCAGTGGAAAGAGAAAAAGAAAAAGAAGAAGCCTGCACCAGAGCAGGAAGCAGTTCCGGTGGATACTCCTTCTTCCCTCAGGCCAATCTTTGGTGTTCCATTAGCCGAGGCTGCTGAGAGGACTATGCTGTATGATGGGATCCAGCTGCCAGCAGTTTTTCGAGAGTGCATTGATTACATTGAGAGTTATGGCATGAAGAGTGAAGGAAACACTGAAACCCTCTCCAAGCAAAGATCGCAAGGAGACCTCGATCTATACAAGAGCAGATTGATGACAATGCCGCAACTGCATCATGTCATTCACCGCCAGAACAATCTCATGAAGACACATCAGACTTACCCGTGTTGAGAAGATCCACACGTGAAGTAAAAGAGCCTGATAGACTTAATCTTTGAGTACAATGTAAAGCTTTGAAAATGTGTTGACTGTTTTGAAAATGTTTATGTTTATAGAGCACTAACAAAAGTGTTACTGATATTATCTTTATTGTTTTCTTGACAGTTGATTGATATTGATTTTGTTAAACCTCAAAGAAAGGGGGATGTAATGATCAATAACATGTCATTCTATAGTGGACACTAGGTGGAGCCGTAGAGCTGTATATAGCTGTATGTATAAGACTACACTACCCAGCTGTATATATATTAAGACTACATTACCCATGAGGCACTAGGCTACCCACAAGGCAACAGTCAAGATGGAAGCCTCTACAGATACTGTACCAGTCCACATGTGCTCAATAAAGTAACTAGCAAAAGCTAGCTGTGTTCATAATAAGAATGTCTATTTATTAATGAACATAAGAGATGTAACTGATAAAATAGGTGAGGGAGAACCAGTGGATGTGGTGCATTTGGACTTTCAGAAGGCTTTTGATAAGGTCCCGCATAAGAGATTAGCGTGTAAAGTTAAGGCACATGGGATGGGGGGCAAGGTATTGACTTGGATAGAGAACTGGTTGGCAGACAGAAAGCAAAGAGTTGGAATAAACGGGTCTTTTTCCAAATGGCAGGCAGTGACTAGTGGGTACCGCAGGGATCGGTCTTTGGACCCCAGCTATTCACAATATATATTAATGATCTAGACAAGGGAACTAGATGTAATATCTCCAAATTTGCAGGCGACACAAAGCTGGGTGGGCGTGTGTGCTGTGAGTAATAAAGGATAGTATCCGACTGAAAACAAGGGCATATAAAGTAGCCAAATCTAGTGGGAGGATAGAAGATTGGGAAGCATTTAAAAGCCATTAAAGAATAACTAAAAGATTAATTAAGAAAGGAAAGATAGATTATGAAAGTAAACTAGCAAAAAATATAAAAACAGATAGCAAGAGTTTCTACAGTTTTATAAAAAGAAAAAGGGTGGCTAAAGTGAATGTTGGTTCCTTAGAGGATGAGACCGGGAAATTATTGGTGGGGAACTTGGAGATGGCAAAAACGCTGAACAAATATTTTGTATCGTCTTTACAGTAGAGGACACTAAAAATATCCCAACACTGGACAAACAGGGGGCTATGGGGGGGAGGAGTTAAACATGATTAAAATCACTAAGGAGGTGGTACTCGGTAAGATAATCGGACTAAAGGCGGATAAATCCCCTGGACCTGATGACTTACATCCTAGGGTCTTGAGAGAAGTAGCGGTAGGTATTGTGGATGCATTAGTAGTAATTTTCCAAAGCTCCCTGGATTCAGGAAAGGTCCCAGCAGATTGGAAAACTGCTAATGTAATGCCCTTATTTAAAAAGGGAAGTAGACAAAAGGCTGGAAACTATAGTACAGTTAGCCGAACATCTGTGGTTGGTAACATGTTGGAGTCCATTATTAAGGAAGCAGTAACAGGACATTTGGATAAGCATAATTTAATCGGACAGAGTCAGCATTGTTTTATGAAGGGGAAGTCATGTTTGACAAATTTGCTCGAATTCTTTGAGGACGTAACAAACAGGGTGGATAAAGGGGAACCAGTGGATGTGGTGTATTTGGACTTCCAAAAGGCATTTGACAAGGTGCCACACAAAAGATTACTGCACAAGATAAAAATCACGGGATTGGGGGTAATATACTGGCATGGGTGGAAAATTGGCTATCTAACAGAAAACAGAGAGTTGGGATAAATGGTTCATTCTCGGGTTGGCAATCAGTGACTAGTGGTGTTCTGCAGGGGTCAGTGCTGGGGCCCCAACTCTTTACAATCTATATTAATCACAGAAATCACAGAAATCACAGAAACCTCACAGTGCAGATAGAGGCCATTTCGGCCCATCGAGCCTGCACCGACACATATCCCACCCGATCCCCGTAACCCCTACACCAACACATATCCCACCCTATCCTCGTAACCCCACGTATTTAATCCCCCTAACACTAAGGGTCAATTTATCATAGCCAATCAACCTAACCCGCACATCTTTGGATTGTGGGAGGAAACCGGAGCACCGGAGAAAACCCACGCAAACACGGGGAGAATGTGCAAACTCCACACAGACAGTCACCCGAGGCCGGATTCGAACCCGGGTCCCTGGTGCTGTGAGGCAACAGTGCTAACCACTATGCCACCGTGCTGCCCAAATTAATGATTTGGAGGAAGGGACCGAGTGCAACATAGCCAAGTTTGCCGATGATACAAAGATGGGAGGGAAAGCAGTGAGTGAGGAGGACATAAAAAACCTGCAAAAGGACATAGACAGGCTAAGTGAGTGGGCAGAAATTTGGCAGATGGAATATAATGTTGGAAAGTGTGAGGTTATGCACTTTGGCAGAAAAAATCAAAGAGCAAGTTATTATCTAAATGGAAAGAAACTGCAAAGTGCTACAGTACAAAGGGATCTGGGGGTCCTGGTGCATGAAACACAGAAGGTTAGAATGCAGGTACAGCAGGTGATCAGGAAGGCCAATGGAATCTTGGCTTTTATTGCAAGGGGGTTGGAGTATAAAAGCAGGGAAGTCTTGCTGCAGTTATACAGGGTACTGGTGAGGCCACACCTGGAATACTGCGTACAGTTTTGGTTTCCATATTTAAGAAAGGATATACTTGCTCTTGAGGCAGTTCAGAGGACGTTCACTTGGTTGATTCCAGAGATGAGAGGGTTGACTTATGAGGAAAGGTTGAGTAGTTTGGGCCTCTACTCATTGGAATTCAGAAGAATGAGAGGCGATCTTATCGAAACATATAAGATTGTGAGGGGGCTTGATCGGGTGGATGCGGTGAGGATGTTTCCACTGATGGGTGAGACTAGAACTAGGGGGCATAATCTTAGAATAAGGGGCTGCCCTTTCAAAACTGAGATGAGGGGAAACTTCTTCACTCAGAGGGTAGTAAATCTATGGAATTTGCTACCTCAGAGAGCTGTGGAAGCTGCGACATTAAATAAATTATAAACGGAGATAGACAGTTTCCTAGCTGATAAGGGAATTAGGGGTTACGGGGAGTGGGCAGGGAAGTGGGCGTGAGTCTAGGTTCGGATCAGCCATGATCCTATTGAATGGTGGAGCAGGCCTGAGGGGCCATATGGCCTACTCCTGCTCCTACTTCTTATGTACTTATGTTCTTATTAAACTACAGGATGATTTGAACAGGTTGGGTGATTGGGCAGAAGCATGGCAGATGCAATATAACGTGGATAAATGTGAGGTTAGATTATTATCTGAATGGCAATAGATTGGGAAAAGGGGAAGTGCAATGAGACCCTGGTGTCCTTGTGCACCAGTTGCTGAAGGTAAGCATGCAGGTGCAGCAGGCAGTTAAGAAGGCAAATGGTATGTTGGCCTTTGTAGTGAGAGGGTTTGAGTACAGAAACAAGGATGTCTTGCTGCAGTTATACAGGGCCTTGGTGAGACCACACCTTGAGTATTGTGTGCAGTTTTGGTCACCTTATCTGAGGAAGGATGTTCTTGCCATGGAAGGAGTTCAGTGAAGATTCACCAGACTGATACCTGGGATGGCAGGAATGACGTATGATGATAGATTGGGACGATTGGGCTTGTACTCGCTGGAGTTTAAAAGAGTGAGAGGGGATCTCATTGAAACTTATAAAATTCTGACAGGACTGGACAGACTAGGTGCAGGAAGGATGTTCCCGATGGTCGGGGAGTCCAGAACCAGGGATCACAGTCTAAGGATAAGGGGTAGGCCATTTAGGACAGAAATGAGGAGGAATTTCTTCACCCAGAGAGTGGTGCACCTGTGGAATTCCCTACCACAGGAGGCCAATACATTAAATATATTCCAGAAGGAGTTGGATATATTTCTTAAGGCTAAAGGGATCAAGGGTATGGTGAGAAAGCAGGGACTGGGTACTGAATTTGGATGATGAGCCATGATTGCAATGAATGGCGGAGCAGGCTCGAGGGGCCGAATGGCCTACTCCTGCTCCTATCTTCTATGTTTCTATGTTTCTATGATACTATAGTGTTCTAAAGTATCACAGGGGGTGTGTAAGGTTTGAAAATTTCTGCACAACCCCAAAACAGAAGAATAGCATTATTTTTAAATGATTTTGGAACATCACAGAAGAAATCTGTAAAAGGGATAAATGTATGGTTGGGCCTAACAGAAGAATTCAAAGAGTTAATTACACATTTTTCCTAAGTGTAAGGAAGGAAGAAATTTTGGGCTGTTTTAAGGAGTTATTGGGCCAAAGGGATTTAAAATAAAAATCAAGGAAGATTTGGCTGGTTTAAAAGACATGTTCAGGCTTGCAAAAGGCTGTGACACAGGGGAGGTGGAGTGGGCCCCCGAGTTTGGATATTGGACTGTCTAGGAATGTCCTGGGCTACCCCAGTTTTACATAAAGACAATGAAACCTGTTCCTGCCAAGAATTTGCAGAGCCAGGTACATGAATAAACAGGACATGTCCCCAGCAACACAAAGGAAAGAACATAGCCCTACAGGATACAACAATCAAACCACAGTCCAAAACCAATTAAAGAGATTGACAAACGTTTTGCATTTTTAAACTAGTTTCAAGGCAATCGTGAAACCAGTTAAAGGCCGATTAAGTTTGGATGGGCCATCCCCGAAGCTCATTAAAGTTTTAAAACCCTATTAAAATAATGAGCCTGCCAAATTTAACAAAGAAACCTGAGATTTGGTAGTCAGATAAGCCAGGCCCCAAAGTAACATAATTGAGGCCTGCCTTTTCAGTTAAACAGTCAGTTCGAGTTCAGCTCAGAGTTCAAGTTCGAGAAACAGTACAGTACAGTTCAATGGATTACCAAGACCAGATCGGAGACTTGAAGGAAGAAAGAAGAAATGGAGATTGTGGCAACCAAAGGCCTACAGAAACCAACAACCACCAATATTACCAACAACCAGGTAACATTGGGCCACTGCGAGCAACAAGAAACCAACCGCCAAAAAACTCACGAACAAAAGGCTTGTTTCCACACTACAGGCTAGTCTGACTTACCCCTGGGTAAGATTTGGACACAAAAGACCCTAAAACTAGCCCTAACCAAAGAAAATCGGGTTCTCACCTGATACATCCAACAGCACGACTAACCGCATCTGCGGACAAACCCAAACTGAAGACCCAACGCAGGTGCAGTCTTCTACCATGTCCGAAGTACGGCAGGCCCCAACTGCCACAACTAAAGAGAACCCCGAAAGCGCGAACCTCTACAGCCTGTCAAGAAAGTCATTTTGGTGAGCATTTCCTGGTCCTCTGGATTCCAGCCTAGCTAGTGTATTGGGGTTGGGAGTGTAATAATCAGTAACATGTCATTCTAGAATGGTACACTAGGTGGAGCTGTAGAGCTGTATGTATATAAGAGTAGGCTACCCACAAGGCAGTAGTCAAGATGGATGCTGTAGAAGCCCACATGGCATGAATAAAGTGACTAGCTAGAAGCTAGCTGTTCATAATGAAAACGATTAGTTATTAATGAACCAGGATTGGTAAAATCTGCTGAATATTGTGAAACGTGACATGGAGACTTTGAAGCCACCGGAGGGTTTGAAACTCACGGGGAATATCGACTGCAATTGGCGGACTTTCAAACAACAATTCGAACTCTACATTGCTGCCATCGGATTCGGTACGAAGCCAGACACAAGGAAAATAGCATTGCTGCTCACGGTTGCAGGCCCGCAGGCGATAGAGGTATTTAATACATTTGTATTTGATTCAGAGCAGGACAGAAAAAAATTGGACGATGTGTTAAAGAAATTTGATACACGTTGTTCTCCCAAAAAGAACGAAACCTATGAGAGGTACGTGTTCTGTTCACAGACACAGCAGCAAAATGAGACTTTTGATAGCTTTGTGACCGATCTGAAACTGAAAGCACAGACATGTAATTTCTCTGATCTGAAATCATCCATGATTCGTGACCAGATTGTGTTTGGTATTCATGATAAAAAGGTTAGGGAACGTCTGTTGAGAGAAACCGAACTAACATTGGAAAATGCTGTGAAAATATGCCAAGCCAGTGAGCTAGCTCAAAAGCACGCAAAGACTTTCAGTGAAATTAATAATGATGCGATTGTAGTAAGTCATAGTGCTGCTGTTGGTGCTGTGTCCAACAAGGGGAAGAAACGTGCGCAGAACATGAATGAAAAGCAATCGGAGGAAGGAATTTTTAATTGTAAACGCTGTGGTTACAAACACCAGTCACGACAATGCCCAGCGTTTGGAAAAATGTGCACAAAATATCATGGAAAGAATCACTTTGCCAAACAATGTTTTCAAAAGTAAAAACAAAGAAAGGGCAACAAGTCCAAGTTAATGTGATTGAGGACATTGATTTAAGTGAGACATTTTTTGTAGGAATGGTGTCATGTGACAATTTCAAAAAGGATACAGAAAATGTGCAGCCCTCAGGAATGGACAATGCTGAACATAAAGTTAATGCAGTAAAAGAGGACAAATGGATGATGTCACTGCAGGTAAATGGAGCATTAGTTACATTGAAACTAGACACTGGGGCAAAAGCAAACTTAATCAGTATGAGTGACATTAAAAACATGAAAGAAAAGCCCAAAATACAGAAAAAGTCAGTACAACTGAAGGACTATAATGGACAGAAAATAGATAGCTTAGGTGTATGCAGACTTAAAGTGACAGTCAAAGACAAAGTGCATCATCTCATGTTTTCTGTTGTGGCTGAAGGACTTGATTCACTACTAGGTGACACAGCTTGTGAGGACTTAGAACTGCTCAAGAGAGTCTACCGTATAAACTGTGCCATACGCAGACCAGATGAATCGGTGGATTCTGTAGTGAGTAATTTCCAGGATGTGTTCAAAGGATTTGGAGTTCTACCATTCACTTACAAGATCCAGCTAAAGGAGGATGCTCAGCCAGTGGTACATGCTCCACAGAGAGTTCCAGCACCCCTGCGTGACCAGCTCAAGAATGAACTGGACAGGATGACCACACTAGGAGTCATCAAGAAAGTCAAAGAGCCAACAGGCTGGGTTAACTCCATGGTATGTGTAAAGAAAAAGAACAATGATCTAAGAATATGCATGGATCCAAAGGACTTAAATGCAAACATAAAATGTGAACACTACCAGATTCCCAAGCGAGAAGAAATCACCAGTGAAATGTCAGGTGCCAGATACTTCACAAAGCTCGATGCCTCACAAGGATTTTGGCAACTAAAACTGGATGAAGAGAGCAGCAAATACTGTACCTTCAACACACCATTTGGCAGGTATTGTTTCCTCAGAATGCCTTTCGTGATAATATCTGCATCTGAAATCTTTCATAGCGTGATGGAACACATAATTGAAGGTCTGGAAGGAGTTCGGGTCTATGTTGATGACATCATCATCTGGGGCTCCACACTGAAAGAACACAATGAGAGACTGACTAAAGTGCTACAGAGCATATGCCAGAATGGACTGAAGCTCAACAAAGCCAAGTGTCAGTTTGGCGTCCAGGAAGTCACTTTCCTAGGAGATAATCTATCTGGTAGAGGAATAGAGCCAGATATGGAAAAAGTAAACGCCATACTCAACATGCCCCAACCCATTGACAAAAAAGGAGTGCTACGCATCATGGGGATGATAAACTTCATTGGAAAGTTCATTCCTAACTTGTCAGCCAAGACAGCCTGTCTGCGAGACCTGCTACGTAAAACAAATGAGTTTGCATGGACAGAAAGACATGAACAAGAGTGGATGAACCTTTAAACAGTGCTGACAACCACACCTGTACTCACCTTCTTTGACCCAACAAAGAGAATCAAAGTGTCAACGGATGCATCAAAAGATGGGTGAAAATTGGAAGCCTGTTGCCTATGCCTCCAGGTCTATGACTGATTCTGAGTGTCGATACGCCCAGATTGAAAAGGAATGTCTAGGCTTGGTAATTGGACTAGAAAAGTTCCATGGCTACATATATGGACTTCCCACCTTCACAGTTGAGACAGACCACAGCCCACTGGTTGCCATCATTAAAAAATATCTGAATGAGATGTCTCCAAGGATTCAATGACTCATGATGAAGCTGCAAAGATATGACTTTGAACTGATCTACACACCAGGCAAACACATAGTGTTAGCAGATGCACTATCCCGAGCACCCACAATGAGTCATGTGAGCTCTACTGAGGAAGACGTGGATGTTCATGTGAGTATGGTCACTGCTGCGCTGCCCATGTCAGACACAAAATCAAAGCAAAAAGCAGAAGAAACAGCAAAAGATACAGTGTTACAAACAGTAATAGAGAACATTCACAATGGTTGGCCAAAAGGTTCCTGTCCAAAGTACTATCACATAAGGTCAGAGTTGAGTGTCGCAAGTGGACTATTACTAATACAGAACAGAATAGTCATTCCACAGGCTCTACATCAAGACATGCTCAAAAGGATTCATGAGGGACACCTCGGAATTGAAAAATGCAAAAGGAGAGCAAGAGACACTGTTTATTGGCCTGGCATAAATAAGGACATTGAGAACATGATAGGCAAATGTGAGACATGTCAGAAACACCAAAACAAAGGAACCAATGATAGTAGCTGACTTACCAACAGCACCTTGGCAAAAGGTTGGTATGGACCTTTTTCATTTAAATGGTAAAGAATATCTATTAGTGATTGACTACTATTCTAACTATCCTGAGATGGCGCTGCTCTCAAGCACCACAGCAAGCAATGTCATAATGCATGTGAAATCCATCTTCGCCAGACATGGAATTCCCAGGATTGCCGTTAGCGACAGTGGTCCGTGCTTCAACTGTAAGGAGTGGCAACAGTTTGCAGCACAGTATGACTTTCAGCACATCACATCCAGTCCTTTGTATGCTCAGTCGAATGGTAAGGCAGAGAAAGGTGTTCAAGTTCTCAAGCAGCTACAGAAGAAAGCAACAGAAAGCAAGTCTGATCCTTATCTCGCCCTGCTGAGCTACCGAGCCTCACCTTTAGACTCTGGTTCTTCACCTGCTGAACTCCTAATGGGTCGCAAGTTGCGTACCATGCTAACCTGTTGTGCAAAAGAAAAGCAGAGTAAGGAACTGAGACAGAGACTTCAACTGTTAAAGCTGAAACAGAAATCATACTATGACAAGTCATCCAAAACTCTGAAACCATTGACAAGGGATGATGTTGTCAGGATTGAGGATCCAGATGCATGGAACAGGAAAGCTACAGTTCTTGAGGAAGTAGGACCAAGGTCATACACTGTTAGAACTGAGGAAGGATAGATTCTCAGGAGGAACCGCCGTTCCCTCCTGAAAACACAAGAAACTATCCAAGAGCAAATCGATGACAATGCCGCAACTGAATCTTGTCAATCACCACCAGAACAATCTAACACAAACACACATACAGGCTCTCATGAAAACACATCAGACTTACCTGTGCTGAGAAGGTCCACACGTGAAGTAAAAAAGCCTGATAGACTTAACCTTTGAGTATAAAGTAAAGCTTTGAAAATGTGTTGACTGTTGTGAAAATGTTTATATTTATAGAGCACTAACAAAAGTGTTACCGATATCTTTATCATTTTTCTTGAAAGTTGATTGATATTGATTTTGTTTAACCTCAAAGAAAGGGGGATGTAATGATCAGTAACATGTCATTCTAGAATGGTACACTAGGTGGAGCTGTAGAGCTGTATGTATATAAGAGTAGGCTACCCACAAGGCAGTAGTCAAGATGGATGCTGTAGAAGTCCACATGGCATGAATAAAGTGACTAGCTAGAAGCTAGCTGTTCATAATGAAAACGACTAGTTATTAATGAACATAACAGGGAGGGTAAGGGATTTTGTACATTGTAATTCTCCCTCACTTATTCCGAGTGTTCCCCACCCTTTTAAAGTATAAGTTTTATTGTATTGTATTTTTTCCTGTCTCAAAATAAAGATCTGAATTCTTTTGACTAACCCAGGTGTCTGTTGCAAGTTTATTACAACCCCCAAATAAGTCCAAAGTCTAGAACAAAAGGGAGTGGGAGTGATTCGAACCACTCAAAGGAGTCAGGAGTGAAGCTGACAAACAACCCACACACCACCCCTTACAGATGCATCCTAGTAAATGTGGAAATTGCAGAGGTACTGGCCATAATCTTCCAATCCTCCTTAGATACGGGGGTGGTGCCAGAGGACTGGAGAATTGCAAATGTTACACCCTTGGTCAAAAAATGGTGTAAGGATAAACCCAGCAACTGCAGGCCAATCAGTTTAACCATGGTAGTGGGGAAGCTTTTAGAAACGATAATCCGGGACAAAATTAAGTCACTTGGACAAGTGTGGATTAATTAAGGAAAGCCAGCATGGATTTGTTAAAGGCAAATCGTGTTTAACTAACTTGAATGAGTTTTTGATGAGGTAACAGAGGGTTGATGAGGGCAATGCGGTTGACGTGGTGTACATGGACTTCCAAAAGGCATTTGATAAAGTGCCACATAATAGGCTTGCCAACAAAGCCCATGGAATAAAAGGGCCAGTGGCAGCATGGATATGAAATTGGCTAAGTGACAGGAAACAATTGTTTTTTGGACTGGACGAAGGTATACAGTGGTGTTTCCCAGGGGTCGGTACTGGGACCACTGCTTTTCTTGATATATAAAGAAAGAAAGACTTGCCTCTCACGACCACCGGATGTCTCAAAGCATTTTACAGTCAATGAAGTACTTTTTCGAAGTGGAGTCACTGTTGTAACATGGGAAACGCAGCAGCACAATTTGCACACAGCAAGGTCCCACAAACAGCAATGTGATAATGACCAGATAATCTGTTTTTGTTATGTTGGTTGAGGGATAAACATTGGACATGACACCGGGGATAGCTCCCCTACTCTTCTTTGAAATAGCGCCATGGGATCTTTTACGTCCACCTGACAGTGCAGATGGGGCCTCGGTTTAACATCTCATCCGAAAGGCAGCACCTCTGTTACCTCATCAGAAACTCACACCCTCAGTATTGCACTGGAGTGTTGGCCTAGCTTTATGTGATCAAGTCCCTGAAGTGGGACTTAAACCCACAACCTTCTAACTCAGAGGCAAGTGTGCTACCCACTGAGCCACAGCTGACACTGTATCAATGACGTGGACACGGGTGTACAGGGCACAATTTCAAAATTTGCAGATGACACAAAACTTGGAAGTATAGTGAACAGTGAGGAGGATAGTGATAGACTTCAAGAAGACATAGACGGGCTGGTGGAATGGGCGGACACGTGGCTGTTAAGTCCGTGAATGATTGAGACATGGACTAGCAGGAGAGAAAACAAACAGAACTTTACTGGTGAATGGCATAAACTAAACTAAACAGAGGCTCTCTAGCGCCTTTTATACAGGGGTGGTCACTGCCGGTACTGCAGTCTGAGACCAGTTATTCTCTTAAAGGTACATACACAACAATTCCTCCCCTTTTAGATAAACAGTACATAACATTCATTTAACAACTAATGATAACGAATTACAATCACAATTACTGTTGCTGGATACATTGGTTAAGTTTAAGCAATTATAAGTTCAGCCTTTGAGGAGGCTTCCTAATTCTGTCTGGATAATGCCTCTTTGGAGTATCAGGTTCTTCTGGCAATGTTGAGTCGGAATCAATGTCGTTGTTTGGTTCATCTGCTTCCAATATTACCGGTTCTGCGGTAGCTGCAATTGGAACGTCGATTTCATTACCAGGTGTATCAGATCGTGGTGTGGAGTTGACGTTTTCCAGTGACTCTAGAATCTGGTCAGCATGGCGTCTTACAATGCTCTCCCCAACGCCGATGGTATACATGAGAGGTCCTTGTCGTGTACAAATCATTCCTGGCTGCCATTTCTCAGTGCGGTAGTCCCGGGCCAAAACTGGTTGACCTATCTTAAAACTCCTGGTCGGCCTTTCATTCATATTCTGAAACTGCCTGTTCTCCACATCTCTTCTGACGTTTGGCTTAACCAAATCCAAGCGGCATCGTAGTCTTCGATTGAAGAACATCATGGCTGGAGTTTGGTTGGTAACCGCATGTCTCGCATTCCAGTAGGCAAACAAGAAGTTGTCCACCTTGTGTTGTAGGGGTATATCTTCATTACACATTGCCTTGATAGCCTTCTTGAATGTTTGGACAAACCTCTCAGCCAATCCATTAGTGGCTGGATGATATGGGGCAGATGTGTAATGCTTAACACCATTGTTCTTTAAGAACCTCCGGAACACTTCAGACACAAAGTGGTCCATTGTCAGAGCAAATCTGTTCAGGCAGCCCATTCCTGGCGAATATGGTTCGTAAAACTGCGATAGTTTTTTCCGTGGTGGTTGAGGACATTTTTATTACCTCTGGCCACTTTGAATGTGCATCCACCGCAATTAAAAACATCGAGTCCATGAAGGGACCAGCAAAATCAATGTGCACCCTTTGCCATGGAGATGAGGGCCACTCCCATGGATGCAGAGGAGTTGTGGTGGGGCATTTTGGACCTTCTGGCATCCTGCACAGCTCTTGGTCATCTCTTCGATTTCTCTATCGATTCCTGGCCACCACACAAACGCTCTGGCTAAGCTCTTCATTTTTACCCCACCCAGATGACCCTCATGAAGCTCATTGAGCACTCTATCCGTCAACTTAGGTGGAATTACTACTCTGGATCCACACATCAAGGTTCCTCTGCACACTGACAGCTGTTCTCTTCTTGATGAAAATGCTGGCAGCAGTGGTTCGCCATGTGCTGGCCACCCCTTCACCATTAAATCATAGACCCGTGATAGTGTCGGGTCATTCCGTGTTTCCTTTTCTATGTTTGCATTCGTCACAGGGAGACATTCGACTATGGTCGAGTGGAATAACTCCATTGGATCCACTGCAAGGTCTTCTTCTTCCACCGTCGGCAACGGTAGACGTGACAATCCATCAGCATTTCCATGCTGTTTAGTTCCCCTGTACTCGATGTCATATTGGTGTGCCCCTAGGAAAAGAGACCATCTCTGCAGCCGTTGTGCTGTCATTATCGGTACGCCCTTCTGAGGGTTGAAAATGCAGACAAGAGGCTGATGATCGGTTAGTAGAGTAAATTTTTGACCGTGCAGATAGTGATTGAACTTCTTCACCCCCCACACTAGGCTGAGGGCCTCTCTGTCAATCTGGGCATAGTTACGCTCGGCAGAAGTTAACGAGCGTGACGCAAAAGCTATCGGCCTCTCCAAACCATCAAGGAATTTATGTGACAGTACTGCCCCAATGCCGTAGGGAGACGCATCACACGCCAGCCTGATTGGCAGTGCTGGGTTGTAGTGAGCCAATACTTCCTTCAAAGTGATTAAGTCCTTACTCTTCTGAAAAGCACGTTTACAATCATCGCTCCATTTCCATGCTACCCCCGTTCATAGCAGGGCGTTCAGTGGATGCAGAATTGTCGACAAATTCGGCAAAAACTTATGATAGTAATTCACCAACCCGAGGAATGACCTCAGTTGCGACACATTTTCAGGCGCTGGGGCCTTAACAACCGCTTCAATTTTGTCAGGGGACTTATGTAACCCCTCTTCATCAATCATGTGGCCACAATACGATATCTGTTTCTTAAAAAATTCGCACTTGGGGCGGTTGGCTCGCAGCCCATGTTCCCGTAGTCTAGTAAGCACCTGTTCTAGGTTGTTAAGGTGTTCACTGTCATCTTCACCTGTTACAAGGATGTCGTCCAAGTAACACTGAGTCCCCGGAATCCCTTGCAGGACTTGTTCCATCGCTCTTTGCCATATCGCCGGAGCCGATGCTATTCCGAATACCAATCGATGATACTGGTAAAGACCTTTGTGAGTGTTTATCGTGAGATACTTCCTAGAGGACTCTTCAACCTCCATCTGCAAATATGCTTGCGCTAGGTCAATTTTTGTAAAACGCTTCCCTCCAGACAGTGAGGCGAAGATGTCTTCTATCCTTGGAAGAGGATACTGTACTGTGTGAAGGACAGGGTTCACTGTCACCTTGAAATCCCCACAGATGCGAATCTTCCTTGGCTCTCCTGACTTATTGCTTAACATTTTCTTCATGACAGGAACGATGGGTGTCGCCCACTCGCTCCAGTCGACCTTAGACAACACGCCCACCTTCTCCAGATTCTCCAGCTCGGCCTCGACAGCTGGACGAATTGCATATGGTACCGGTCTCGCTTTGAAAAACTTGGGAACTGCATTCTCTTCTATTTTTAACGAGGCGGTTACGCCATTAAGCGTGCCCAGTTCTTGTTGAAATACCTCGTTGGCATTAGCTAAGATTTTTGACAATCGTCCTGGAGTGACGTCTTCATCTTTTTTACCGTCCACCTTCATTGCATGAATGGAATGCCAATCTAAGTTTATATTCCTGATCCATTCCCGTCCCAATAACGGTGGTCCACCATTTGGCAATATGTAGAGATACAATTTCCGTATTTTCTTGCCATTGTATTCGACAGGCACCCTTATTTTTCCTCTGGGGTATACTTTTTGCCCCGTATACATCGTCAAGATGATGGATGTCTCTCTCAAGGGTATGTGTGAAAATAGCCGCTCATAGTCTCATCGATTCATGACGGTTGGCGCTGATCCTGTATCCAATTCCATTTTAACTTGGGGCCCTGCTATTGTGAGGGTGACCCAAATGGTTCAGTGATCCTCTTTTGCGATTACATTGTGAAGTTTGAGACAGCTTAATCTCCTGTTCTCGGATTCACTATTGCTCATCTGGTCTTCGGAACTACTGTCCGTCATCTTTTGTACTTTCTTGTACGGTTCCTTAGTAGCCTTTTTGTTGTCGCTGGTCTTCTTCCCAGACCTACAAACTCGTGCAATGTGTCCAATATTCCCGCATTGTCTGCATATTTTGTCTTTGGACCAGCAGTCCTTCTGGTCATGGTTAGTTCTGCCGCAGCAATAACATTTTGCAAATCCCCGTGTCATTTCGTGGGTGCCGTATTCCTGTGGTTTTTGTTGAATTTCTGCAGCTCCCCTGGCTGCTGCTTCATACGATACTGCCACGCTGAAAGCCTTATCTAGCGTCAACTCTTTTTCTGCGAGTAACTTCTTCTGTGTTCCTTCACTCAGGAGTCCACAGACAAATTTTGTCACGTAGGGTATCTGCCAGTCCTGCTCCGAACTGGCAGTGCTTTGATAGCTTGCGTAGTTCCGTAAGATACTCAGCATTGCTCTCATCTTTGTGCTGAGTTCTCCTGTGGAATTTAAATCTTTCTGCTATCAACAGCGGTGCAGGGCTTAAGTGCTCCTGTAGAACAGCAACAATTTCATTAAAACTCTTCGCCTTCGGTTTGGCTGGATTAATCAGATCCCGCAATAGGCCGTACGTTCTAGCGCCCATTACGTTTAGCAATATCGATGCCTTTTTCCCCTCCGCTATTTCATTTGCCTCGAAATATACCTCAACTCTTTCCACATACGTTGTCCAGTCCTCGAATGTATTATCAAAAGCAGTGATACAGCCAGTCTTCGGCATCTTGCAAATCTAAAATGGCGTTTCCTGTGCTTTGCCTTCTTCCCCGATTTAACAAAATGGCGCCTCCCGCGCTTTGTCTTCTTCCCCGCTGTTGTTAGCGCTGCTTTCCACGGTTTCCTGTGCGTTAAATATTAATTTGTTTTCTTTTATTATCTTCCCGTCATGGAGCGGACCCTTTGGGACACTTCCCTCCCTCTTCTGAGGTCCGAACGCTGCCCAGCTTTGAAACACCGGCCGCGCCCTGTGTGCTCCACCCTCTCTCTCTCTCCTTGCTTCCCGACACGCTGCCCGGCCCCGTTGAAAGGCCACCCGAACGAGCTTCAGCCCGCCGCAGCCCAGGAAGGATCAGAGCACTACCGATTAGCTGGGAAAACACGGACCGAGGAACCCAGCCTGGCTCTGGACAGTCTCTCCTGCAAGTTTTGAACTCGATGATTGACGGTCGACGCCCGTTTCTCGAGTTTCAATGGCCTATTTGTTTTTTCTTTCTTCTGGCTCCGACCTTCAACAACGTCATCGGAGCTGCTGCTGAGTTGCAGGTAAGTTCGTTTCTAACTCGTCGCCAGTGTTAAGTCCGTGAATGATTGAGAGAAAACAAACAGAACTTTACTGGTGAAAGGCATAAACTAAACTAAACAGAGGCTCTCTAGCGCCTTTTATACAGGGGTGGTCACTGCCGGTACTGCAGTCTGAGACCAGTTATTCTCTTAAAGGTACATACACAACAGTGGCAGATGAAATTTAACGCAGAAAAGTGCGAAGTGATACATTTTGGTAGGAAGAACAAGGAGAAACAATATAAACTAAAGGGTACAATCCTAAAGGGAGTGCATGAGCAGAGAGACCTGTGGGTATATGTGCACAAATCGTTGAAAGTGGCAGGGCAGGTTGAGAAAACAGTTAAAAAAGCATACGGGATCCTGGGCTTCATAAATAGAGGCATAGAGTACAAAAGCAAGGAAGTTATGATGAACATTTATAAAACACTGGTTCAGCCTCAACTGGAGTATTGTGTCCAATTCTGGGCACCGCACTTTAGGAAGGATGTGAAGGCCTTAGAGAGGGTGCAGTAAATATTTACAAGAATGGTTCCAGGGATGCACACACAACCCTCAGGGGCCACTATGCAGTGACCTGGCTGATTCTCTGCCCCTAAATTCCTGTACCAGTACCCCAGCGGGGATCAGCTAATTCAATACAGGCCGAATCAAACCCGGGCCTTCCTGCTCAGTCTGGCTCAGTACCACACCGAGTAGTCCTCTTCACCTATTGAGCCTCAGAGGAACCGCGCAAATCGCCATATTTGTTGACAATTAAATGAAAGCTTGAAACAGCACAAGGGGAGGAGAGAGAGTCCCAGCACCAGCCGAGAGTATCCCAGCACCAGCAGAGAGTATCCCAGCACCAGCTGAGGGTACCCCAGCACCAGCTGAGAGTATCCCAGCACCAGCAGAGTGTATCATAGCACCAACCGAGTGTATCCCAGCACCAGCCAAGGTAACCCAGCAGCAGTAGAGAGTATCCCAGCACCAGCAGAGAGTATCCAAGCACCAGGAGAGAGTATCCCAGCACCAGCAGAGAGTATCCCAGCACCAGCCGAGGGTATCCCAGCACCAGCCGAGAGTATATCAGCACCAGCAGAGTGTATCCCAGCACCAACCGAGTGTATCCCAGCACCAGCCGTGGGTAGCCCAGCAGCAGTAGAGAGTATCCCAGCACCAGCAGAGAGTATCCCAGCACCAGCCGAGGGTATCACAGCAGCAGCCGAGGGTATCCCAGCACCAGCAAAGAGTATCCCAGCACCAGCAGAGAGTAGCCCAGCACCAACCAAGGGTATCCCAGCTCCAGCCAAGGGTATCCCAACTCCAGCCGAGAATAGCCCAGCACCAGCAGAGAGTATCCCAGCACCAACAGAGAGTAGCCTAGCACCAACCGAGAGTATCCCAGTTTCCATGCTAGTATATTACCCCCAATTCCATGTGCCCTAATTTTGTTCACCAACCTCTTGTGTGGGACCTTATCGAAGGCCTTCTGAAAATCCAGATACACTACATCTACCAGTTCCCCTTGATCTACTCCACTAGTTACATCCTCAGAGAACTCCAATAAGTTTGTCAAACAGGATTTCCCTTTCATAAATCCATGTTGACTCTGCCCAATCTTACTATTAGTTTCTAAGTGACCAGTTATTGCATCCTTTATAATAGATTCCAGCATTTTCCCAACTACTGATGTGAGGCTAACAGGTCTATAGTTCCCCGTTTTCTCTCTCCCTCCTTTCTTAAATAGCGGGGTTACATTTGCTATCCTCCAATCTGCAGGAACCGTTCCAGAATTTATAGAATTTTGGAAGATGACAACCAATGCGTCCACTATTCCAATGGCCACCTCTTTCAAAACCCTAGGATGTTGGTCATCTGGTCCTTGGGATTTGTCAACTTTTAGTCCCATTAATTTTGCTAGTACTGTTTTTTTACTAATAATAATTTCTTAAAGTTCCTCATTCTCGTCACACCCTTGGTTTTCTCATATTTCTGGGAGGTTTTTTGTGTCTTCCTCCGTGAAGACAGAAACAAAGTATTTATTTAATTGCTCTGTCATTTCCTCATTCCCCATTATAAATTCTCCCGTGTCTGACTGTAAAGGACCTACATTTAGCTTCACCAGTCTTTTCCTTTTCACATACCTATAGAAGCTTTTACAATCCGTTTTTAAATTTTTTGCTAGTTTGTGCTCATATTCCATTTTCCCTTTCTTTATTACACAACTCCCACCAATGTTTTCCACCCTTTGCTGTTTCTTAGCTCCACCCAAACTGATTCCATTTCTACATCACGATCTGCCAAGCCAAGATCTTTTATGTCTACCATACCGATCTCATCCCTTATTCACAGCGCTATGCCACCTCCTTTTCCTTTTTGTCTGTCCTTCCTAAATGTTGAGTACCCTGGAACATTCAGTTCCCAGCTTTGGTTACCCTGCAACCATGTCTCTGTAATGGCAATTACATCATACCCATTTACTTCTATTAGTGTCATTAATTCATCCACCTTGTTGCGAATGCTACGTACATTTAGATAAAGGGGGAAAATTCAGTATTGCCCCATTTGGGGCGCGATTATTGGCCGTGCGCAATGTTTAGCGCCTGGCGCTAATTACCGCCTCCGACTGCAAACTTGGCTTTTATCGCCCCTGGAGGTGATTGGAGCACTAAATCAAGTGCTTCACACCTGTCTTAAGGCGCAGAGGCCTAGGAGCGAGGCGTTACCTCAGAGCGCTGGCGAAGCTCATGTGATGTCAGTCAGCAATGGAACACAGACACAATGGCGCCGGCCAGTTCTTAAAGGGGAGGGTTCATCTTGCTCTCCATCCACATCCTGCTCATTGCAGCCTTCAATCTTGGCCTGGAGAGACCTGTACATCAAATCTGCTGGGAAGAACAATGGAGCGACCCAGGGAAAGAGCTCAGAGTGCAACCCGCACAGTCTCTTCTAAATTGATACAAGGAAGGGCAAATCAAAATGAACCTGCAAAGTGCTGCTCAGTACCCAAAACTCCTTCACACAGTGTTGAATCTCTCCAGGAGTCTCTCTCTCTCCCTCAGAATGCGTGGTGCAAAAATAACACCAACAAAAAAGGCAGGAGGCAGTCGCCTTTAAATAGCGCTCCCTCAGTCCCTACCTGACTGCAAAACACTCCCCTCAACCTGTCGTTGCTAGCGGCAGGCGGTAAGGCAGGGGGCGCCACTCAATATCCAGTCTGGGGCGCTGCCGAGGCGTTGCACACTCGACTGACGTCACGATCTGCCAGCGCAGGAGATCGTGGTGGTAGTGTTTAGCGCCGCCGCAAAATAGCTAGTTAATTTTTTGAGCGGCGCAAACAGCGCCGCGCAAGGGCGCTAGTTGCTTTGCGCCCAATTAGCACCCTCTTAATGCGCTAACGGGAGGTGCAAACCAACTGAATTTTTCCCCCAAAGTGTCTTCAACTTTGCCTGTTTAATATTTTTCTGGACTTTGACCCTCTTTACTATTGGCCTTTGTTTCTGCTCCCAACTAGTTTTGCTGACTATTTTCTAACTTGTACTTCCAGCTTTGTTTCTCTCCAGTCTAGGCCCACATTTAGGTTCCCAGCCCCCTGGCAAACTAGTTTAAATCCTTCCCAACAGCACTCGCAGCAGCCGAGAGTATCCCAGTACCAGTCAAGGGTATCCCAGCACCAGCCAAGGGTATTCCAGCACCAGCGGAGGGTATCCCAGCACCAGCAAAGGATATCCCAGCACCAGCAGAGAGTATCCAAGCACCAGCAGAGGATATTTCGGCAGCAGCCGAGAGTGTCCCAGCACCAGCCGAGAGAATCCCAGTAGAAGCTGAGGGTCTCCCAGCACCAGCCGAGGGCGTCCCAGCACCAGCAGAGAGTATCCCAGCACCAGCAGTGAGTATCCCAGCACCAGCAGAGAGTATCCTAGCACCAACCGAGGGTATCCCAGCACCAGCCGAGAGTATCCCAGCACCAGCAGAGGGTATCCCAGCACAAGCAGTGTGTATCCCAGCACCAGCAGAGCATAGCCAGCACCAGCAGAGAGTATCACAGCAAAAGCCAAGCGTATCCCAGCACCAGCAGAGTGTATCCCAGCACCAGCAGAGAGTATCCAAGCACCAGCAGAGGATATCTCGGCAGCAGCCGAGAGTATCCCAGCTGCAGCTGAGGGTATCCCAGCAGCAGCAGACAGTATCCCAGCACCAGCCGAGAGAATCCCAGTACTAGCCGAGGGTATCCCAGCACCAGCCGAGGGTGCCCCAGCACCAGCAGAGGTTATCCCAGCACCAGCTGAGGGCATCCATGCCCCAGCAGAGGGTATCCCAGCACCAGCCGAGAATATCCCAGCACCAGCAGAGGGTATACCAGCACCAGCCAAGAATAGCACAGCAGCAGCCGAGGGTATCCCAGGACTAGCCAGGAGTACCCCAGCACCAGCAGAGAGTATCTCAGCACCAGCAGAGTGTATCCCAGCACCAGCAGAGAGTATTCCAGCACAAGCAGAGAGTATCCCATCAACAGCAGAGAGAATCCCAGCAGCAGCTGAGAGTATCCCAGCAGCAGCTGAGAGTATCCCAGCAGCAGCAGAGTGTACCCCAGCACTAGCTGAGAGTATCCCAGCACCAGCAGAGATTATCCCAGCACCAGCAGAGAGTATCCCATCACCAGCAGAGAGTAAACCAGCACCAGCCGGGAATAGCCCAGCACCAGCTGAGAGTATCCCAGCACCGGCAGAGAGTATCCCAGCACCAGCAGAGAGTATGCCAGCACCAGCAGACAGTATCCCAGCACCAGCTGAGAGTATCCCAGCAGCAGCCGAATGTATCCCAGTAGCAGCCGAGGGTAACCTAGCACCAGCAGATAGTATCCCAGCTCCAACCGAGAGTATCCCAGCACTAGCAGAGAGTATCCCAGCACCAGCAGAGTGTATCCCAGCACCAGCCGAGAATAGCCCAGCACCAGCAGAGATTATCCCAGCACCAGCAGAGAGTATCCTAGCACCAGCAGAGAGTATCACAGCACCAACAGAGTGTATTCCAGCACCAGCCGAGAATATCCCAGCACCAGCTGAGAGTATCCCAGCATCAGCAGAGAGTATGCCAGCACCAGCAGAGAGTATCCCAGCGCCAGCCGAGAGAATCCCAGCAGGAGCTGAGAGTATCCCAGCAACAGCCGAATGTATCCCAGCAGCAGCAGTGTGTATCCCAGTACAGCAAAGTGTATCCCAGTAGCTGCCGAGAGTATCCCAGCACCAGCTGAGAGTATCCCAGCACCAGCAGAGAGTATCCCAGCACCAGCATAGTGTATCCCAGCACCAGCCGAGAATAGCCCAGCACCTGCAGAGAGTATCCCAGCACCAGCAGAGAATATCCCAGCACCAGCCGAGAGAATCCCAGCAGCAGCTGAGACTATTCCAGGCGCAGCCAAATGTATTCCAGCAGCAGCAGGGTGTATCCCAGCATCAGCAGAGAGTATCCCAGCACCAGCCAAGGGTATCCCACCACCAGCAGAGATTACCCCAGCAACAGCAGAGTGTATCCCAGCACCAGCAGAGAGTAACCCAGCACCAGCCGAGGGTATCCCAGCACCAGCCGAGGGAATCCCAGCACCAGCCGAGGGTATCCCAGGACTAGCCAAGAGAATCCCAGCATTAGCAAAGTGTATCCCAGTAGCAGCTGAGGTTATCCCTGTAGCAGCCAAGGGTATCCCAGCACCAGCAGAAAATATCCCAGCAGCAACCAAGAGTATCCCAGCACCAGCAGAGGGTATCCCAGCTCCAGCAGCGTATTCCAGCACCAGCCGAGGGTATCCCAGCAGCAGCAGAGTGTATCCCAGCACCAGTTGAGGGTATCCCAGCACCAGCCGAGGGTTTCCCAGCAGCAGCAGGGAATATTAATTTCAACAGCAGAAACTATCCCAGCACTAGCCGAGGGTTTACCAGCAGCAGCAGAGATTATCCCAGCACCAGCAGAGGGTATCCCAGCAGAGTTAGAGAGCATCCGAGCACCAACCGAGGGTTTCCCTGCACCAGCAGCGGCTATCCCAGCACTAGCCATTTGTATCCCAGCACCAGCAGATGGTATCCCAGCACGAGTAGAGGTTATCCCAGCACCAGTTGAAAGAATCCCAGCACCAGCAGAGCATATCCCAGCTCTAGCTGTGAGTATCCCAGCACAAGCCAACAGTTTCCCACCACCAGCCGAGAGAAACCCAGCACCAGCAGAGTGTATCCCAGCACTAGCCAAGTGTATCCCAGCAGTAGCAGAGGATACCCCAGCACCAGCATAGATTATCCCAGCGCCAGCCGAGGGTACCCAGCACTAGCAGAGGATATCCCAGCACCACCAGAGAGAATCCCAGCACCAGCAGAGGGTATCCCAGCACTAGCCGTGGGTATCCATGCCCCAGCTGAGGGTATCCCAGCACAAGCCGATGCTATCCCAGCACCAGCAGAGGGTATCCCAGCAGCAGCCGAGAATAGCACAGCAGCAGCTGAGGGTATCCCAGCACCAGCAGAGCATATCCAGAACCAGCAGAGAGTATCCAGCACCAGCAGAGTATCCCAGCAGCAGCAGAGGGAATCCCAGCACCAGACGAGGGTATCCCAGGACCAGCCGAGAGAATCCCAGCATTAGCAAAGTGTATCCCAATAGCAGCCGAGGCTATCCCAGTAGCAGCCGAGGGTATCCCAGCACCAGCAGAGAGTATCCCAGCTCCAACTGAGAGTATCCCAGCACAGGCAGAGAGTATCCCAGCACCAGCAGAGTGTATCCCAGCACCAGCCGAGAATAGCCCAGCACCAGCAGAGTGTATCCCCGCACCAGCAGAGAGTATCCTAGCACCAACCGAGGGTTTCCTCTTACCAGCCGAGAGTATCCCAGCACCAGCAGAGACTATCCCAGCACCAGCAAAGGGTATCCCAGCACAAACCGAGGGTATCCCAGCACCAGCCGAGGGAATCTCAGCATCAGCAATATATATCCCAGTAGCAGCCAAGGGTATCCCAGCACCAGCAGTGAGTATCCCACCTCCAACTGAAAGTATCCCAGCACCAGCAGTGAGTATCCGAGCAGCAACCAAAAGTATCCCAGCATGATCAGAGGGTATCCCAGCTCCAGCAGTGTATTCCAGCACCAGCCGAGGGCATCCAAGCAGCAGCAGAGAGTATCCCAGCACCAGTTGAGGGTATCCCAGCACCAGCTGAGGGTTTCCCAGCATCAGCGGGGAATATCCCATCAGCAGGAGAGAGTATCCCAGCACCAGCCGAGGGTTTCCTAGCAGCAACAGGGAATATCACATCAGCAGCAGAAAGTATCCCAGCACCAGCCGAGGGTTTCCCAACAGCAGCAGAGGTTATCCCAACACCAGCAGAGGGTATCCCAGCACCAGCCACGGGTATCCATGCCCCAGCCGAGGGTATCCAGCACCAGCCGCTACTATCCCAACACCAGCAGAGGGTATTCTAGCAGCAGCCGAGAATAGCACAACAGCAGCCGCGGGTGTCCCAGCACCAGCAGAGCATATCCAGAGCCAGCAGAGAGTATCCCAGCACCAGCAGAGTGTATCGCAGCAGCAGTCGAGGGAATCCCAGCACCAGCCAAGGGTATCCCAGGACCAGCCGAGAGAATCCCAGCATTAGCAAAGTGTATCCCAGTAGCAGCCGAGGCTATCCCAGTAGCAGCCGAGGTTATCCCAGCACCAGCAGAGAGTATCCCAGCTCCAACCAAGAGTATCCCAGCACAGGCAGAGAGTATCCCAGCACCAGCAGAGTGTATCCCAGCACCAGCCGAGAATAGGCCAGCCCCAGCAGAGAATATCCCAGCACCAGCAGAGAGTATCCTAGCAGCAACCAAGGGTATCCCGGCACCAGCTGAGAGTTTCCCAGCAGCAGCGGAGAGTATCCCAACACCAGCAGAGTCTATTCCAGCACCGGCCGAGAATAGCCCAGCACCAGCTGAGACAATCTCAGCACCAGCAGAGTATATCCCAGCACCAGCAGAGAGTATGCCAGCACCAGCAGAGAGTATCCCAGCACCAGCTGAGAGGATCCCAGCAGCAGCTAAGAGTATCCCTGCAGCAGCCGAATGTATCCCAGCAGCAGCAGTGTGTATCCCAGTTCAGCAAAGTGTATCCCAGTAGCATCCGAGGCTATCCCAGTAGCAGCCAAGCGTATCCCACCTCCAGCCGAGAATATCCCAGCACCAGCAGAGAGTATCCCAGCACCAGCAGAGTGTATCCCAGCACCAGCCGAAAATAGTCCAGCACCAGCAGAGAGTGTGCCAGCACCAGCAGAGACTATCCCAGCACCAGCAAAGGGTATCCCAGCACCAGCAGAGAATATCCCAGCCTCAGCTGAGAGAATCCCAGCAGCAGCTGAGACTATCCCAGCACCAGCTGAATGTATTACAGCAGCAGCAGAGTGTATCCCAGCACTAGCAGAGAGTATCCCAGCACCAGCCGAGCATATCCCAGCACCAGCAGAGATTACCCCAGCACCAGCAGAGAGTGTCCCAGCACCAGCAGAGAGCAACCCAGCACCAGCCAAGGGTATCCCAGCACCAGCCGAAGGAATCCCAGCACCAGCCGAGGATATCCCAGGACTAGCCGAGAGAATCCCAGCATTAGCATTAGCAGCTGAGGCTATCCCAGTAGCAGCCAAGGCTATCCCAGCACCAGCAGATGGTATCCCAGCTCCAGCAGCGTACTCCAACACTAGCCGAATGTACCCCAGCAGCAGCAGAGTGTATCCCAGCACCAGTTGAGGGTATCCCAGTACCAGCTGAGTGTTTCCCAGCTGCAGCAGGGAATATTATTTTCAGCAGCAGAAAGTATCCCAGCACCAGCCGAGGGTTTGCCAGCAGCAGCAGAGAGTATCCCAGCACCATCCGAGGGTTTCCCAGCACCAGCAGTGGGTAACCCAGCACCAGCCATTTGTATCCCAGCACCAGCAGAGGGTATCCCAGCACCAGTCGAGAGAATCCCAGGACCAGTAGAGCGTATCCCAGCTCTAGCTGAGAGTATCCCAGCACAAGCCAAGAGTGTCCCACCACCAGCCGAGAGAAACCCAGCACCAGCAGAGTGTATCCCAGCACCGGCCGAGGGTACCCAGCACCAGCAGAGAATACCCTAGCACCAGCAGAGGGTACCCCAGCACCAGCCGAGAATATCCCAGCAGCAGCAGAGGGTATCCCAACACCAGCTTAGGGTATCCCAGCACCAGCTGCAGGTATCCATGCCCCAGCTGAGAATAGCACAGCAGCAGCCTAGGGTATCCCATCACCAGCAGAGCGTATCCAGAACCAGCAGAGAGTATCCCAGCAACAGCAGAGTGTATACCAGCAGCAGCCGAGGGAATCCCAGAACCAGCCGAGGGTATCCCAGGACCAGCCGAGAGAATCGCAGCATTAGCAAAGTGTATCCCAGTAGCAGCCGAGGCTATCCCAGTAGCAGCCGAGGGTGTCCCAGCACCAGCAGAGAGTATCCCAGCTCCAACCGAGAGTATCCCAGCACCAGTAGAGAGTATCCAAGTACCAGCAGAGTGTATCTCAGCACCAGCAGGGAGTACCCCAGCACCAGCTGAGACGATCCCAGTGCCAGCCGAGGATATCCCAGCACCAGCCGAAAGAATCCTAGCATCAGCAAAGTATATCCGAGTAGCAGCCGAGGTTATTCCAGCACCAGCAACGAGTATCCCACCTCCAACCGAGAGTATCCCAGCACCAGCAGAGAGTATCCAAGCAGCAACCGAGAGTATCCCAGCACCAGTAAAGGGTATCCCAGCTCTAGCAGCGTATACCAGCACTAGCCGAGGGTAACCCAGCAGCAGCCGAGGGTTTCCCGGCAACAGCAGGGAATATCCTATCAGCAGCAGAAAGTATCCCAGCACTAGCCAAAGGTTTCCCAGCAGGAGCAGAGAGTACCCCAGCACCAGCAGAGTGTATCCCAGCAGAAGTAGAGAGTATCCCAGCACCAGCCGAGGGTTTCCCAGCACCAGCAGTGGGTATCCCAGCATCAGCAGTGGGTATCCCAGCACCAGCAGAGGGTATCCCACCACCAGCCGAGAATATCGCAGCAGCAGCAGAGGGTAGCCCAGCACCAGCAGAGAATATCCCAGCACCAGCAGAGAATATCCCAGCACCAGCAGATTATCCCAGCAGCAGCCGAGAAAAGTCCAGCAGTAGCCGAGAGTATCCCAGCACCAGCCGAGGGTACCCAGCATTAGCAGAGAATATCCCAGCACCAGCAGAGAGAACACCAGCACCAGCAGTGTGTATCCCAGTACCAGCCGAGAATATCCCAACAGCAGCAGAGGTTATCCCAACACCAGCAGAGGGTATCCCAGCACCAGCCGCGGGTATCAATGCCCCAGCCAAAGGTATCCCAGCACCAGCTCAGTGTACCCCAGCAGCAGCCGAGACTATCCCAGCACCAGCTAAGGGTATCCCAGCACCAGCCGAGAATAGCACAGCAGCAGCTGGGGGTATCCCAACACCAGCAGAGAATATTCCAGAAGCAGCAGAGAGTATCCCAGCACCAGCAGAGTGTACCACAGAATCAGCTGAGAGACTTCCAGCAGCAGCCAAGGGTATCCCAGCACCAGCCTAGAGAATCCCAGCACCAGCAGAGAGAATCCCAGCACCAGCAGAAAATATCCCAGCAGCGGCTGAGGGTTTCCCAGCAACAGCTGAAGGTATCCCAGCAGCAGTAGAGAGTACCCCAGCACCAGCAGAGTGTCTCCCAGCACCAGCAGAGAGTATCCAGGCACCAGCAGAAGATATCTCAGCGCCAGCAAAGAGTATCCCAGCAGCAGCAGAAAGTATTCCAGCATCAGCAGAGGGTATCCCAGCACCAGCCGCGGATATCCATGCCCCAGCCGAGGATATCCCAGCACCAGCCCAGAGTATCCCAGCACCAGCCGAGACCATCCCAGCACCAGCAAAGGGTATCCCAGCACAAACCGAGGGTATCCCAGCACCAGCTGAGGGAATCCCAGCATCAGCAATATATATCCCAGTAGCAGCCAAGGGTATCCCATCACCAGCAGTGAGTATCCCACCTCCAACTGAAAGTATCCCAGCACCAGCAGTGAGTATCCCAGCAGCAACCGAAAGTATCCCAGCATGATCAGAGGGTATCCCAGCTCCAGCAGTGTATTCCAGCACCAGCAGAGAGTATCCCACCGCCAGCCGAGAGAATCCCAGCAACAACAGAGGGTATCGTATCACTAGCCGAGAGTATCCCAGCAGCAGCCGAGGGAATCCCAGCACCAGCCAAAGGTATCCCAGGACCAGCCGAGAGAATCCCAGCATTAGCAGAGAGTATCCAAGCACCAGCAGAGGGTATCTCAGCACCAGCAGGGTGTACCCCAGCACCAGCCGAGAGAATCCCAGTACCAGCCGAGGGTATCCCAGCACCAGCCGAGAGAATCACAGCATCAGCAAAGTATATCCCAGTAGCAGCCGAGGGTATCCCAGCACCAGTGAGTATCCCACCTCCAACTGAGGGTATCCCAGCACCAGCAGAGAGTATCGCAGCAGCAACCGAGAGTATCCCAGCACCAGTAGAGGGTATCCCAGCTCTAGCACTGTATTCCAGCACTAGCTGAGGGTATCCCAGCAACAGTGGGGAATATCCTATCAGCAGCAGAAAGTATCGCAGCACCAGCCATAGGCTTCCCTGCAGCAACAGTGTATCCCAGCACCAGCAGAGAGTATCCCAGCAGAAGTAGAGAGTATCCCAGCACCAGCCGAGGGTTTCCCAGCACCAGCAGTGGTATCCCAGCACCAGCAGTGAGTTTCCCAGCACCAGCAGAGGGCATCCCAGCTCTAGCCGAGAGTATCCCACCACCAGCTGAGAGAATATCCCAGCACCAGCAGTTTATCCCAGCAGCAGTTGAGAAAAGTCCAGCAGCAGCTGAGAGTATCCCAGCACCAGCTGAGGATACCCAGCACCAGCAGAGAAAATCCCAGCACCAGCAGAGAGAAACCCAGCACCAGCAGAGGGTATCCCAGCACCAGCCGAGAATATTCCAGCACCAGCAGAGGGCATCACATCACTAGCCAAGAGTATCACAGCAGCAGCAGAGGGTATCCCAGCACCAGCAGAGAGTATCCCAGCACCAGCAGAGAATATTCCAGCACCAGCAGATTATCCCAGCAGCAGCTGAGAAAAGTCCAGCACAAGCTGAGAGTATCCCAGCACCAGCTGAGGGTACCCAGCACCAGCAGAGAAAATCCCAGCACCAGCAGAGAGAACCCCAGCACCAGCAGAGGGTATCCCAGCACCAGCCGAGAATATTCCAGCACCAGCAGAGGGCATCACATCACTAGCCAAGAGTATCCCAGCAGCAGCAGAGGGTATCCCAGCACCAGCAGAGAGTATTACAGAACCAGCAGAGAGTATCCCAGCACCAGCAGAGTGTACCCTAGAAGCAGCTGAGAGACTTCAAGCAGCAGCCAAGGGTATCCCAGTACCAGCCAAGGATTTCCGAGCAGCAGAGAGTATACCAGCACCAGCCTAGAGAAACCCAGCACCAGCAGAGGTTATCCCAGCACCAGTGGAGAGTATCCCAGCACAAGCAGAGAGAATCACAGCACCAGCTGAGAGAATCCCAGCACCAGCAGAGCGTATCCCAGCACCAGCAGAGATTATCCCAGCAACAGCCAAGGGTGTCCCAGGAGCAGGAGAGAGTATCCCAGCAGCAGCAGAGTATCCCAGCACCAGCAGAGATTATCCCAGCAACAGCCAATGGTGTCCCAGGAGCAGGAGAGAGTATCCCAGCAGCAGCAGAGTATCCCAGCACCAGCAAAGAGTAACCCAGCAGCAGCCGAGGGTATCCCAGCATCAGCAGATAGTATCCCAGCAGCGGCTGAGAATATCCCAGCAGCAGCAGAGATTATCCCAGCACCAGCAGAGAGTATCCCAGCACCAGCAGAGAGTATCCAGGCACCAGCAGAAGATATCTCAGCACCAGCAAAGAGTATCCCAGCAGCAACCAAGGGTATCCCAGCAGCAGCAGAAAGTATTCCAGCATCAGCAGAGGGTAACCCAGCACCAGCCGCGGGTATCCATGCCTGAGCCAAGGATATCCCAGCACCAACCCAGTGTATCCCAGCACCAGACAAGACTATCCCAGCACCAGCAGCGGGTATCCCAGCACAAGCCGAGGGTATCCCAGCACCAGCCGAGAGAATCCCAGCATCAGCAAAGTATATCCCAATAGCAGCCAAGGGTAGCGCAACACCAGCAGCGAGTATCCCACCTCCAACCGAGAGTATTCCAGCACGAGCAGAGTGTATCCCAGCTCCAGCAGTGTATTCCAGCACCAGCCGTGCACATCCCAGCGGCAGCAGAGAGTATCGCAGCAGCAGTTGAGGGTTTCCCGGCAGCAGCAGGGTATATCCCATTAGCAGCAGAAAGTATCCCAGCACCAGCCGAGGGTTTCCCAGCAGCAGCAGAGAGAATCCGAGCACCAGCAGAGGGTATCCCAGCAGAAGTAGAGTGTATCCCAGCACCAGCTGATGGTTTCGCAGCACCAGCAGAGGGTATCCCAGCACCAGTCGTGGGTATCCCAGCACCAGCCAAGAGAATCCAAGCACCAGCAGAGCATTTCCCAGCACCAGCTGAAGGTATCCCACCACCAGCTGAGAGAATCCCAGCACCAGTAGAGTGTATCGCACCACTAGCTGAGTGTATCCCAGCAGCAGCAGAGGGGATCCCAGCACCAGCAGAGAGTATCCCAGCACCAGCAGAGAGTTTCCAGGCACCAGCAGAATATATCTCAGCACCAGCAAAGAGTATCCCAGCAGCAGCCGAGGGTATCCCAGCAGCAGCAGAAAGTATTCCAGAACCAGCAGAGAGTATCCCAGCACCAGCAGAGTGTATCCCAGAAGCAGCCAAGAGACACCCAGCAGCAGCCGAGGGTACCCCAGTACCAGCCAAGGATTTCCCAGCAGCAGAGTGTATTGCAGCACCAGCCAAGCGAATCCCAGCACCAGCAGTGGGTATCCCAGCACCAGTGGAGAGTATCTCAGCACAAGCAGAGAGTATCCCAGCACCAGCAGAGTGTATCCCAGCACCAGCAGAGTTTATCCCAGCACGAGCAGAGGGTATCCCAGCTCCAGCAGTGTATTCCAGCACCAGCCGAGGACATCACAGCAGCAGTAGAGAGTCTCACAGCACCAGTTGAGGGTATCCCAGCACCAGCCGAGGGTTTCACGGCAGCAGCGGGGAATATCCCATCAGCAGCAGAAAGTATCCCAGCACCAGCCGAGGGTTTCCCAGCAGCAGCAGAGAGAATCCCAGCACCAGCAGAGGACATCCCAGCAGAAGTAGCGAGTATCCTAGCACCAGCTGCAGGTTTCCCTGCACCAGCAGCGGATATCCCAGCACCAGCTGTGGGTATCCCAGCACCAGCAGAGGGTATCCCAGCACCAGCAGAGGGAATCCGAGCACCAGCCAAAAGAATCCCAGCACCAGCAGAGCATATCCCAGCACCAGCCAAGAGTATCCCACCACCAGCTGAGAGAATCCCACCACCAGCAGAGGGTACCGCATCACTAGCCGAGAGTATCGCAGGAGCAGAATAGGGTATCTCAGCACCAATAGAGTGTTTCGCAGCACCAGCAGATTTTCCCAGCAGCAGCCGAGAATAGTCCAGCAGCAGCCAAGAGTATCCCAGCACCAGCCGAGGGTACCCAACGCCAGCAGAGAGAATCCCAACACCAGCAGAGGGTATCCCAGCACCACCGAGAATATCCCAGCGGTAGCAGAGGGTATCCCAACACCAGCAGAGGGTATCCAAGCACCAACCGCAGGTATCCATGCCCCAGCCGAGGATATCCCAGCACCAGCCCAGAGTATCCCAGCACCAGCCGAGACTATCCCAGCAACAGCAGAGGGTATCCCAGCACAAACCGAGGGTATCCCAGCACCAGCCGAGGGAATCCCAGCATCAGCAATATATATCCCAGTAGCAGCCAAGGGTATCCCAGCACCAGCAGTGAGCATCCCACCTCCAACTGAAATTATCCCAGCACCAGCAGTGAGTATCCCAGCAGCAACCAAAAGTATCCCAGCATGATCAGAGGGTATCCCAGCTCCAGCAGGTAATTCCAGCACCAGCCGAGGGCATCCAAGCAGCAGCAGAGAGTATCCCAGCACCAGTTGAGGGTATCCCAGTGCCAGCTGAGGGTACCCAGCATCAGCGGGAATATCCCATCAGCAGCAGAGAGTATCCCAGCACCAGCCGAGGGTTTCCTAGCAGCAACAGGGAATATCCCATCAGCAGCAGAAAGTATCCCAACACCAGCCGAGGGTTTCCCAGCAGCAGCAGAGAGAAACCCAGCACCAGCAGAGGATATCCCAGCCGAAGTAGAGAGTATCCCAGCACCAGCAGAGGGTATCCAAGCACCAACCGTGGGTATCCATGCCCCAGCCGAGGGTATCCCAGCACCAGCCCAGATTACCTCAGCAGCAGCTGAGACTATCCCAGCACCAGCAGAGGGTATCCCAGCACCAGCCGAGAATAGCAGAGCAACAGCCGAGGGTTTTCCAGAACCAGCAGAGAGAATCCCAGCACCAGCAGAGGGTATCCCAGCACCAGCCGAGAATATCCCAGCAGCAACAAAGGGTATCCCAACACCAGCAGAGGGTATCCCAGCACCAGCCGCGGGTATCCATGCCCCAGCTGAAGGTATCCCAGCACCAGCCCAGAGTACCCCAGCAGCAGCCGAGACTATGCCAGCATCAGCAGAGGGTATCCCAGCGCCAGCCGCGAATAGCACAGCAGCAGCTGAGGTTATCCCAGCACCAGCAGAGAGTATTCCAGAACCAGCAGAGAGTATCCCAGCACCAGAAGCAGCCGAGAGACACCCAGCAGCAGCCGAGGGTACCCCAGTACCAGCCAAGGATTTCCCAGCAGCAGAGAGTATTGCAGCACCAGCCAAGCGAATCCCAGCACCAGCAGAGCTTATCCCAGCACCAGTGGAGAGTATCTCAGCACAAGCCGAGAGTAGCCCAGCACCAGCTGAGAGGATCCCAGCACCAGCAGTGTATCCCAGCACCAGCAGAGTTTATCCCAGCACCAGCAAAGGGTATCTCAGCACCAGCAGAGAATATCCCAGCAGCAGCCGAGGGTATCCCAGGAGCAGCAGGGTATCCCAGTACCAGCAGAGAGTATCCCAGCAGTAGCCGAGAGTATCCCAGCATCAGCAGAGCGTATCCCAGCAGCTGCTGGGAGTATCCCAGCAGCAGCCGAAGGTATCCCAGCAGAAGTAGAGAGTATCCCAGCACCAGCTGATGGTTTCACAGCACCAGCAGTGGGTATCCCAGCACCGGTAGAGTGTATCCCAGCATCAGCCAAGAGAATCCCAGCACCAGCAGATGTTATCCCAGCACCAGCAGAAAGTATCCCAGCAACAGCAGAGAATTTCCAGGCACCAGCAGAAGATATCTCAGCACCAGCAAAGAGTATCCCAGCAGTAGCCGAGGGAATCCCAGCACCAGCAGAGGGTATCCCAGCACCAGCCGAGAATATCCCAGCAGCAACAAAGGGTATCCCAACACCAGCAGAGGGTATCCCAGCACCAGCCGCGGGTATCCATGCCCCAGCTGAAGGTATCCCAGCACCAGCCCAGAGTACCCCAGCAGCAGCCGAGACTATGCCAGCATCAGCAGAGGGTATCCCAGCGCCAGCCGCGAATAGCACAGCAGCAGCTGAGGTTATCCCAGCACCAGCAGAGAGTATTCCAGAACCAGCAGAGAGTATCCCAGCACCAGAAGCAGCCGAGAGACACCCAGCAGCAGCCGAGGGTACCCCAGTACCAGCCAAGGATTTCCCAGCAGCAGAGAGTATTGCAGCACCAGCCAAGCGAATCCCAGCACCAGCAGAGCTTATCCCAGCACCAGTGGAGAGTATCTCAGCACAAGCCGAGAGTAGCCCAGCACCAGCTGAGAGGATCCCAGCACCAGCAGTGTATCCCAGCACCAGCAGAGTTTATCCCAGCACCAGCAAAGGGTATCTCAGCACCAGCAGAGAATATCCCAGCAGCAGCCGAGGGTATCCCAGGAGCAGCAGGGTATCCCAGTACCAGCAGAGAGTATCCCAGCAGTAGCCGAGAGTATCCCAGCATCAGCAGAGCGTATCCCAGCAGCTGCTGGGAGTATCCCAGCAGCAGCCGAAGGTATCCCAGCAGAAGTAGAGAGTATCCCAGCACCAGCTGATGGTTTCACAGCACCAGCAGTGGGGATCCCAGCACCGGTAGAGTGTATCCCAGCATCAGCCAAGAGAATCCCAGCACCAGCAGATGTTATCCCAGCACCAGCAGAAAGTATCCCAGCAACAGCAGAGAATTTCCAGGCACCAGCAGAAGATATCTCAGCACCAGCAAAGAGTATCCCAGCAGTAGCCGAGGGTATCCCAGCAGCAGCAGAAAGTATTCCAGCATCAGCAGAGGGTATCCCAGCACCAGCCGTGGGTATCCATGCCCCAGCCGAGGCTATCCCAGCACCAGCAGAGGGTATCCCAGCACAAGCCAAGGGTATCCCAGCACCAGCTGAGAAAATCCCAGCATCAGCAAAGTATATCCCAGTAGCTGCCGAGGGTATCCCAGCACCAGCAGCGAGTATCCCACCTCCAACCGAGAGTATCCCAGCACCAGTAGTGAGTATCCCAGCAGCAACCGAGAGTATCCCAGCAGGAGCAGATGGTATCCCGCCTCCAGCATTGTATTCCAGCACCAGCCGAGGGCATCACAGCAGCAGCACAGAGTCTCACAGCACCAGTTGAGGGTATCCCAGCACCAGCCGAGGCTTTCCCGGCAGCAGCGGGGAAAATCCCATCAGCAGCAGAAAGTATCCCAGCACCAGCCGAGGGTTTCCCTGCAGCAGCAGAGAGGATTCCATCACCAGCAGAGGATATTCCAGCAGAAGTAGAGAGTATGCTAGCACCAGCTGCGGGATTCCCAGCACCAGCAGAGGGTATCCCAGCACCAGCTGTGGGTATCCCAGCACCAGCAGAGTGTATCCCAGCACCAGCAGAGGGAATCCCAGCACCAGCCAAAATAATCCCAGCACCAGCAGAGCATATCCCAGCACCAGCCGAGAGTATCCCACCACTTGCTGAGAGAATCCTAGCACAAGCAGAGTGTATCGCAGCACCAGCAGAGAATATCCCAGCACCAGCAGATTATCCCAGCAGCAGCCAAGAATAGTCCAGCAGCAGCCGAGAGTATCCCAGCACCAGCCGAGGGTATCCCAGCATCAGCCGAGACTAGCAGAGCAACAGCTGAGACTATCCCAGCACCAGCAGAGAGTATTCCATAACCAGCAGAGGATATCGCATCACCAGCCGAGAATATCCCAGCAGCAGCAGAGGGTATCCCAACACCAGCAGAGGGTATCCCAGCACCAGCTGAGAGAATCCCAGCAACAGCAAAGGGTATCTCAGCACCAGCAGAGAATATCCCAGCAGCAGCCGAGGGTATCCCAGGAGCAGCAGGGTATCCCAGTACCAACAGAGAGTATCCCAGCACCAGCCAAAATAATCCCAGCACCAGCAGAGCATATCCCAGCACCAGCCGAGAGTATCCCACCACTTGCCGAGAGAATCCTAGCACAAGCAGAGTGTATCGCAGCACCAGCAGAGAATATCCCAGCACCAGCAGGTTATCCCAGCAGCAGCCAAGAATAGTCCAGCAGCAGCCGAGATTATCCCAGCACCAGCCGAGGGTATCCCAGCATCAGCCGAGACTAGCAGAGCAACAGCTGAGACTATCCCAGCACCAGCAGAGAGTATTGCATAACCAGCAGAGGATATCGCATCACCAGCCGAGAATATCCCAGCAGCAGCAGAGGGTGTCCCAACACCAGCAGAGGGTATCCCAGCACCAGCTGAGAGAATCCCAGCAACAGCAATGGGTATCTCAGCACCAGCAGAGAATATCCCAGCAGCAGCCGAGGGTATCCCAGGAGCAGCAGGGTATCCCAGTACCAGCAGAGAGTATCCCAGCAGTAGCCGAGAGTATCCCAGCATCAGCAGAGCGTATCCCAGCTGCTGCTGAGAGTATCCCACCACCAGCCGAGAGAATCCCAGCACCAGCAGAGTGTATTGCAGCACCAGCAGAGAATATCCCAGCACCAGCAGATTATCCCAGCAGCAGCCGAGAATAGTCCATCAGCAGCCGAGAGTATCCCAGCACCAGCCGAGGGTATCCCAGCACCAGCCCAGCTTACCTCAGCAGCAGCCGAGACTATCCCAGCACCAGCAGAGGGTATCCCAGCACCAGCCGAGAATAGCAGAGCAACAGCAGAGAGTATCCCAGCACCAGCAGAGAGTATTCCATAACCAGCAGAGGATATCCCAGCACCAGCCGAGAATATCCCAGCAGCAGCAGAGGGTATCCCAACACCAGCAGAGTGTATCCCAGCACCAGCCGTGGGTATCCATGCCCCAGCCGAGGGTATCCCAGCACCAGCCCAGAGTACCCCAGCAGCAGCCGAGACTATCCCAGCACCAGCATAGGGTATCCCAGCGCCAGCCGAGAATAGCACAGCAGCAGCCGAGGTTATCCCGGCACCAGCAGAGAGTATCCCAGCACCAGCAGAGTGTATCCCAGGAGCAGCTGAGAGACACCCAGCAGCAGCCGAGGGTACTCCAGTACCAACCAAGGATTTCCCAGCAACAGAGAGTATTGCAGCACCAGCCAAGCGAATCCCAGCACCAGCAGAGAGTATCCCAGCACCAGCAGAGTGTATCCTAGCACCAACTAAGGGTACCCCAGCAGCAGCCGAGAATAGCCTAGCACCAGCAGAGGGTATCCCAGCACCAGCAGAGAGTATCCCAGCACCAGCAGAGAGCATCCCAGCACCAGCAGAGAATATCCCAGCACCAGCCAAGGATAGCCCAACACCAGCAGGAGTAACCCAGCAGCAACTGAGTGTATACCAGCACCAGCAGCCTATCCCAGCACATGCCAAAGGTATCCCAGCACCAACAGAGGGTATCCCACCACCAGCCAAGTGTTTCCCAGCTGCAGCAGTGCGTATCCCAGCACCAGCCGATGGTTTCCCAGCAGCAGCAGCAGAGGGTATCCCAGCACCAGAAGAGGGTGTCCCAGCAGCAGCCAAGAATAGCCCAGCACCAGCCGAGGGTTTCCCAGCACCAGCCCAGGGTATCTCAGCACCAGCAGAGAGTATCCCAGCACCAGCAGAGAGTATCCCAGCAGCAGCACAGGGTACCCCAGCACCAGCCCAAAGAATCCAAGCACCAGTAGAAGGTATTCCAGCACCATCTGAAAATATACCAGTAGCAGCATAGAATATCACAACACCAATCAGGAAAAACCCAGCACCAGCTGAGGGTATCCCAGCACCAGCCGAGGGTATCCCAGCACCAGCAGAGAGTATCTCATCACCAGCAAAGGGTATCTCAGCACCTGCCAAGAGTATCCCAGCACCAGCCGAGAGAATCCCAGCTCCAGCGGAGGGTATCCGAGCACCAGGCGAGAATATTCCAGCACCAGCAGAGTGTATCCCAACAGCAGCCGAGAGTATCCCAGCACCATCAGAGTATCCAACACCAGCTGACGGTATCACAGCACAAGCAGAGATTAACCCAGCACCAGCAAAGAGTATCCCAGCACCAGCAGAGAGTATCCCAGCACCAGCTGAGCGTATCCCAGCACCAGCCAAGGAAATCCCAGCACCAGCTGAGAATTGCCTAGCACCAGCAGAGTGTATCCCAGCACCAGCAGAGAGTATCCCAGCACCAGCAGGGAGCATCCCAGCACCAGCAGAGAATATCCCAGCACCAGCCGAGGATAGCCCAACACCAGCAGGAGTAACCCAGCAGCAACCGAGTGTATACTAGCACCAGCAGCCTATCCCAGCACATGCCTGTTGTGTATGTACCTTTAAGGGAATAACTGGTCTCAGACTGCAGTACGGGCAGTGACCACCCCTGTATAAAAGGCCCTAGCAGGCTTCTGTAGTTTCAGTTTCCAGGTTGTCTCCATTCAGTAAAGACTTGTTATAATCAACTCCTGCAGTCCGTGTCTCAATTATACACGGACATAATACTGGCGACGAGTAAGAAACGAACTTACCTGCAACTCGGCAGCACCTCAGACGACGTTATTGAAGGTCGAAGCCAGAAGAAAGAAAAAAAATAATCCAAAGAAACTCGAGAAACGGGTGTCGACCGTGGGCAACCGTCCTCCAAATCATGAAATTGAAAAGTGCAGGAGAGACTGTCGAGAGCCAGGCTTGGTCTCCAGTCTGTGGTTTCCCAGCTAAACGGGCTGGTGGCAGGTAGTGCACTGATCCTACCTGGGCTGCGGCGGGCTAGAGCTCAATCGGGTGGCTCTGCAACGGGGCCGGGCAGCGAGTCGGGAAGCAAAGAGAGAGAGAGGGTGGAGCACACAGGGCGCGGCCGGTGCTTCGCAGCCGGGCAGCGTTCGGACCTAAGAAGAGGGAGGGAAGTGTCCCAGGGGGTCCGCTCCACGACGGGAATGGTTCTTCAATTAACGGAGCAAACATTGAAGCGCGATAGAAAAATAAAAATACCGCGGAGAGCGGCGTTGTCAGCAGCGGCAGCGGCGGGAAAGCGCAGGAGGCGCCATCTTAACTCGGCGGGGAAGAAGGAAAAGCGCGGGAGGTGCCATTTTGATCCATCGGGGATGAAGGCAAAGCGCAGGAGGCACCATCTTAGATTTTCAAGATGCCAAAGACTGGCGATATCACTGCCTTCAATAATGCAATAGAAGACTGGACCACGTATGTGGAAAGAGTCGAGGTATATTGCGAGGCAAACGAAATAGCCGATGAGAAAAAGGCATCGGTATTGCTAAATTTAATGGGCGCAAGAACGTACGGCCTACTGCGGGACCTGATTACTCCAGCCAAACCGAAGGCGAAGAGTTTTAACGAAATTGTTGCTATCCTACAGGAACACCTAAATCCTACACCGCTGCTGATAGTAGAAAGATTTAAATTCCACAGGAGAAATCAGCATAAAAATGAGAGCAATGCTGATTACCTTACGGAACTATGCAAGCTATCAAAGCACTGCCAGTTCGGAGCAGGACTGGCAGATACCTTACGAGACAAATTTGTCTGTGGACTCCTGAGTGAAGGAACCCAGAAGAGGTTACTCTCAGAGAAAGAGCTGACGTTAGATAAGGGTTTCAGCGTGGCAGTATCATACGAAGCAGCAGCAAGGGGAGCTGCGGAAATACAACAAAAGCCACAGGAATACGGCACCCACGAAATGACACAGGGATTTGCAAAATGTTATCGCTGCGGCAGAACAAACCATGGCCAGAAGGACTGCTGGTCCAAGGACAAAATATGCAGGCAATGCGGAAAGATGGGACACATTGAATGAGTTTGCAGGTCTGGGAAGAAGACCAATGACAACAAAAAGGCTACTAAGGAACCGTACAGGAAAGTACAAAAGATGACGGACAGTAGTTCCGAAGACCAGATGAGCGATAGTGAATCCGGGAACAAGAGACTAAGCTGTCTCAAATTTCACAACGTAATCGCAAAAGAGGATCACCGAACCATTTGGGTCACCCTCACGATAGCAGGGTCCCAAGTCAAAATCGAATTGGATACAGGGTCAGCTCTAACCATCATGAATCGACGAGACTACGAGCGGCTATTCTCACACATACCCTTGAGAGAGACATCCATTGTCTTGAGGACGTATACAGGGCAAAAAGTATACCCCAGAGGAAAAATAAGGGTGCCTGTCGAATGCAACGGCAAGAAAATACGGAAATTGTATTTCTACATTCTGCAAGATGGTGGACCACCGTTATTGGGACGTGAATGGATCAGAAAGATAAGTTTAGACTGGCACTCCATTCAGGCACTGACGGTGGCTGGTAAAAAGGATGATGACGTCACTCCTGGACGATTGTCAACAATCTTAGCTGACGCCAAAGAGGTATTTCAACAAGAACTGGGCACTCTTAAAGGCGTAACCGCCTCGATAAAAATAGAGGAGAATGCAATTCCCAAGTTTTTCAAAGCAAGACCGGTACCATATGCAATTCGCCCAGCCGTCGAGGCAGAGCTGGAGAATCTGGAGAAGGCAGGCGTGTTATCTAAGGTAGACTGGAGCGAGTGGGCGACACCCATCGTTCCTGTCATGAAGAAAACATTAAACAATAAGTCTGAGGAGCCAAGGAAGGTTCACATCTGTGGGGACTTCAAGGTGACGGTGAACCCAGTCCTTCACACAGTACAATATTCTCTTCCAAGGATAGAAGATATCTTCGCCTCACTATCTGGAGGGAAGCGTTTTACAAAAATTGACCTAGCACAAGCATATTTGCAGATGGAGGTTGAAGAATCCTCCAGGAAGTATCTCACGATAAGCACTCACAAAGGTCTTTACCAGTATAATCGACTGGTATTCGGAGTAGCATCAGCTCCGGCGATATGGCAAAGAGCGATGGAACAAGTCCTGCAAGGGATTCCGGGGACTCAGTGTTACTTGGACGACATCTTAGTGACAGGTGAAGATGACAGTGAACACCTTGCCAACCTAGAGCAGGTGCTCACTAGACTACGTGAACATGGGCTACGAGCCAATCGCCCTAAGTGCGAGTTTTTTAAGAAACAGATATCGTATTGTGGCCACGTGATTGATGAAGCGGGGTTGCATAAGTCCCCTGACAAAATTGAAGCGGTGGTTAAGGCTCCAGCGCCTGAAAATGTGTCGCAACTGAGGTCATTCCTCGGATTGGTGAATTACTACCATAAGTTTTTGCCGAATTTGTCCACAAATCTGCATCCACTGAACGCCCTACTACGAAGGGGAGTAGCATGGAAATGGAGCGATGAATGTAAGCGGGCCTTTCAGAAGAGTAAGGACCTAATCACTTCAAGAGAAGTATTGGCTCGCTGCAACCCATCACTACCGATAAGACTGGTGTGTGATGCGTCTCCCTACGGTGTTGGGGCGGTACTGTCACATAAATTCCTTGATGGTTCAGAGAGGCCGATAGCTTTTGCGTCACGCTCGTTAACTTCAGCCGAGCGTAACTACGCCCAGATTGACAGAGAGGCCCTCAGCCTGGTGTGGGGGGTGAAGAAGTTCAATCACTACCTGCACGGTCAGAAATTTACTCTACTAACTGATCATCAACCTCTCGTCTCCATTTTCAACCCTCAGAAGGGCGTACCGATAATGACGGCACAACGGCTACAGAGGTGGTCCCTTTTCCTAGGGGCACACCAATATGACATCGAGTACAAAGGAACTAAACAGCATGGGAATGCTGATGGATTGTCGCGCCTACCGTTGCCGACGGTGGAAGAAGAACTGGCAGTGGATTCAGTGGAGTTATTCCACTCGACTATAGTCGAATGTCTCCCTGTGACGAATGCAAACATAGAAAAGGAAACACGAAATGACCTGACACTCTCCTGGGTTTATGATGTAACGGTGAAGGGATGGCCAGCACATGGTGAACCACTGCTGCCAGCATTCTCGCCGAGAAGAGAACAGCTGTCAGTGTGCAGAGGAACCTTGATGTGTGGATCCAGAGTAGTAATTCTACCCAAATTGAAGGATAGAGTGCTCAATGAGCTTCATGAGGGTCATCTGGGAGGGGTAAAAATGAAGAACTTAGCCAGAGCGTTTGTGTGGTGGCCGGGAATCGATAGAGAAATCGAAGAGATGACCAAGAGCTGTACAGGATGCCAGAAGGTCCAAAACGCCCCACCACAAGCCCCTCTACATCCATGGGAGTGGCCCGCATCTCCATGGCAAAAGGTGCACATTGATTTTGCTGGCCCCTTTATGGACTCGATGTTTTTAATTGCGGTGGATGCACATTCAAAGTGGCCAGAGGTAATAAAAATGTCCTCAACCACCACAGAAAAAACTATCACAGTCTTACGAACCATATTCACCAGGAATGGGCTGCCTGAACAGATTTGCTCTGACAATGGACCACAGTTTGTGTCTGAAGAGTTCCGGAGGTTCTTAAAGAACAATGGTGTTAAGCATTACACATCTGCCCCATATCATCCAGCCACTAATGGATTGGCCGAGAGGTTTGTTCAAACATTCAAGAAGGCTATCAAGGCAATGTGTAATGAAGATATACCCCTACAACACAAGGTGGATAACTTCCTGTTTGCCTACCGGAATGCGACACATGCGGTTACCAACCAAACTCCAGCCATGATGTTCTTCAATCGAAGACTACGATGCCGCTTGGATTTGGTTAAGCCAAACGTCAGAAGAGATGTGGAGAACAGGCAGTTTCAGAATATGAATGAAAGGCCGACCAGGAGTTTTAAGATAGGTCAACCAGTTTTGGCCCAGTACTACCACACAGAGAAATGGCAGCCAGGAACGATCTGTACACGGCAAGGACCTCTAATGTATACCGTGGACGTTGGAGAGAGCATTGTAAGACGCCATGCTGACCAGATTCTAGAGTCACTGGAAAACGTCAACTCCACACCACGATCTGATACACCTGGCGATGAAACCGAAGTACCAATTGCATCGACCGCAGAATCGGTGATATTGGAAGCAGACGAACCAAACAACGACATTGATCCCGACTCAACCTTGCCAGAAGAACCTGATATCCCAAAGAGGCGTTATCCAGACAGAATCAGGAAGCCTCCTCAAAGACTGAACTTATAATTGCTTAACTTCAACCAATGTATCTAGCAACCGTAATTGTAATTAGTTATTTATTTAGTTCTTAAATGAATGTTATGTACTGTTTATCTAAAAGGGGAGGAATTGTTGTGTATGTACCTTTAAGGGAATAACTGGTCTCAGACTGCAGTACCGGCAGTGACCACCCCTGTATAAAAGGCCCTAGCAGGCTTCTGTAGTTTCAGTTTCCAGGTTGTCTCCATTCAGTAAAGACTTGTTATAATCAACTCCTGCAGTCCGTGTCTCAATTATACACGGACATAATAATGCCGAGGGTATCCCAGCACCAACAGAGGGTATCCCACCACCAGCCGAGGGTTTCCCAGCTGCAGCAGTGAGTATCCCAGCACCAGCCGATGATTTCCCAGCAGCAGCAGAGGGTATCCCAGCACCAGAAGAGGGTGTCCCAGCAGCAGCCAAGAATAGCCCAGCACCAGCCGAGGGTTTCCCAGCACCAGCCCAGGGTATCTCAGCACCAGCAGAGACTATCCCAGCACCTGCAGAGAGTATCCCAGCAGCAGCACAGGGTATCCCAGCACTAGCCCAAAGAATCCAAGCACCAGCAGAAGGTATTCCAGCACCATCTGAGAATATACCAGTAGCAGCATAGAATATCCCAACACCAGTCCGGAAAAACCCAGCACCAGCCGAGGGTATCCCAGCACCAGCCGAGAGAATCCCAGCATCGGCAAAATGTATCCCAGTAGCAGCCGAGACTATCCCTGTAGCAGCCGAGGGTATCCCAGCACCAGCCGAGGGTATCCTCGCACCAACCGAGAGCATCCCAGCACCAGCAGAGAGTATCTCATCACCAGAAGAGGGCATCTCAGCATCTGCCAAGAGTATCCCAGCACCAGCCGAGGGTATCCCAGCACCAGCCGAGAGAATCCCAGCTCCAGCAGAGGGTATCCCAGCACTAGGCGAGAATATTCCAGCACCAGCAGAGTGTATCCCAGCACCAGCCGAGAGTATCCCAGCACCAGCAGTGTATCCAACACCAGCTGAGGGTATCCCAGCACAAGCAGAGATTAACCCAGCACCAGCAGAGAGTATCCCAGCACCAGCAGAGAGTAACCCAGCACCAGCCGAGTGTATCCCAGCACCAGCCAAGTGAATCCCAGCACCAGCTGAGGGTATGCCAGGACTAGCCGAGAGAATCCCAGCATCGGCAAAATGTATCCCAGTAGCAGCCGAGACTATCCCTGTAGCAGCCGAGGGTATCCCAGCGCCAGCCGAGGGTATCCCTGCACCAGCAGAGTGTATCCCAGAACCAGCCGAGAATTGCCCAGCACCAGCTGAAAGTATCCCAGCAACATCAGAGAGTATCCCAGCACCAGCAGAGAGTATCCGAGCACCAGCAGAGAGTATCCCATCATCAGCCAAGAAAATCCCAGCAGCAGCTGAGAGTATCCCAGCACCAGCAGGGAGTAACCCAGCACCAGCCGAGGGTATCCCAGCACCAGCAGAGAGCAACCCAGCACCAGCCGAGGGTATTGCAGGACTACCCGAAAGAATCCCAGCATCAGGAAAGTGTATCCCAGTAGCGGCTGAGGGTATCCCAGGACTAGCCGAGAGAATCCCAGCATCAGCAAAGTGTATCCCAGTAAGAGCCGAGGCTACCCCAGCACCAGCAGAGAGAATCCCAGCACCAGCAGAATGCATCACAGCACCAGCCGAGAATAGCCCAGCACTAGCTGAGAGTATCCCAGCACCAGCAGAGATTAACCCAGCACCAGCAGAGTGTATCCCAGCACCAGCACAGAGTAACCCAGCACCAGCTGAGGGTATCCCAGCACCAGCCGAGGGAATCCCAGCACCAGCCGAGGGTATCCCAGTAGCAGCCGAGACTATCCCAGTAGCAGCCGAGGGTATCCCATCACCAGCCAAGGTTACCCCAGCACCAGCAGAGAGTGTCCCAGCACCAGCAGAGAGTATCCGAGCACCAACCGAAGGTATCTCAGCACCAGCAGCAACCAAAATTATCACAGCAGCAGCCAAATGTATCCCAGCAGCAGCTGCCTGTATCCCAGCACAAGCCAAGAGTATCCCAGCACCAGCAGAGAGTATCCCAGCACCAGCAGTGTGTATCCCAGCACCAGCCAAGAATAGACCAGCACCAGCTGAGAGTATCCCAGCAGCAGCAGAGGGTATCCCAGCATCAGCAGAGAGTAAGCCAGCACCAGCAGAGAATATCCCAGTACCAGCACATTATCGCAGCAGCAGCCGAGAATAGTCCAGCAATGAGTACCCCAGCAGCAACCAAAATTATCCCAGCAGCAGCCAAATGTATCCCAGCAGCAGCAGCGTGTATCCCAGCACAAGCCAAGTGTATCCCAGCACCAGCAGAGAGTATCCCAGAACCAGCAGAGTGTATCCCAGCACCAGCCGAGAATAGACCAGCACCAGCTGAGATTATCCCAGCAGCAGCAGAGGGTATCCCAGCACCAGCTGAGAGAATCCCAGCAGCAGCAGAGTATATCCCAGCACCAGCAGAGAGAACCCAAGCACCAGCAGAGGGTGTCCCAGCACCAGCCAAGAACAGCACAGCAGCAGCCGAGGGTATCGCAGCACCAGCAGAGTGTATCCCAGAAGCAGCAGGGAGAATCCCTGCACCAGCAGAGTGTATCCCAGAAGCAGCCGAGAGACTTCCAGCAGCAGCCGAGGGTATCCCAGTACCAGCCAAGGATTTCCCAGCAGCAGAGAGTATTCCAGCACCAGCCAAGAGAATGCCAGCACCTGCAGAAGGTATCCCAGCACCAGTGGAGAGTATCCCAGCACAAGCAGAGAGAATCCCAGCAGCAGCTGAGAGAATCCCAGAACCAGCAGAGCATATCCCAGCACCAGCAGAGAGTATCCCAACAGCAGCCGAGGGTATCCCAGCAGCGGCTGAGAGTATCCCAGCAGCAGCATAATGTATCCCAGCAGAAGCAGAGAATATTGCAGCACCAGCAGAGAGGATCCCAGCACCAGCAGAGCGTATCCAGGCACCAGCAGAAGATAGCTCAGCACCAGCAAAGAGTATCCCAGCAGCAGCCGAGGTTATCCCAGCAGCAGCAGAGAGTAAGCCAGCACCAGCAGAGAATATCCCAGTACCAGCACATTATCGCAGCAGCAGCCGAGAATAGTCCAACAATGAGTACCCCAGCAGCAACCAAAATTATCCCAGCAGCAGCCAAATGTATCCCAGCAGCAGCAGCGTGTATCCCAGCACAAGCCAAGTGTATCCCAGCACCAGCAGAGAGTATCACAGCACCAGCAGAGTGTATCCCAGCACCAGCCGAGAATAGACCAGCACCAGCTGAGAGTATCCCAGCAGCAGCAGAGGGTATCCCAGCACCAGCTGAGAGAATCCCAGCAGCAGCAGAGTATATCCCAGCACCAGCAGAGAGAACCCAAGCACCAGCAGAGGGTGTCCCAGCACCAGCCAAGAACAGCACAGCAGCAGCCGAGGGTATCGCAGCACCAGCAGAGTGTATCCCAGAAGCAGCAGGGAGAGTCCCTGCACCAGCAAAGTGTATCCCAGAAGCAGCCGAGAGACTTCCAGCAGCAGCCGAGGGTATCCCAGTACCAGCCAAGGATTTCCCAGCAGCAGAGAGTATTCCAGCACCAGCCAAGAGAATGCCAGCACCTGCAGAGGATATCCCAGCACCAGTGGAGAGTATCCCAGCACAAGCAGAGAGAATCCCAGCACCAGCTGAGAGAATCCCAGAACCAGCATAGCATATCCCAGCACCAGCAGAGAGTATCCCAACAGCAGCCGAGGGTATCCCAGCAGCGGCTGAGAGTATCACAGCAGCAGCCTAAGGTATCCCAGCAGAAGCAGAGAGTATTCCAGCACCAGCAGAGAGGATCCCAGCACCAGCAGAGCGTATCCAGGCACCAGCAGAAGATAGCTCAGCACCAGCAAAGAGTATCCCAGCAGCAGCCAAGGTTATCCCAGCAGCAGCAGAGAGTAAGCCAGCACCAGCAGAGAATATCCCAGTACCAGCACATTATCGCAGCAGCAGCCGAGAATAGTCCAGCAATGAGTACCCCAGCAGCAACCAAAATTATCCCAGCAGCAGCCAAATGTATCCCAGCAGCAGCAGCGTGTATCCCAGCACAAGCCAAGTGTATCCCAGCACCAGCAGAGTATCCCAGCACCAGCAGAGTGTGTCCCAGCACCAGCCGAGAATAGACCAGCACCAGCTGAGAGAATCCCAGCAGCAGCAGAGAATATCCCAGCACCAGCAGAGAGAACCCAAGCACCAGCAGAGGGTGTCCCAGCACCAGCCAAGAACAGCACAGCAGCAGCCGAGGGTATCACAGCACCAGCAGAGTGTATTCCAGAAGTAGCAGGGAGAATCCCTGCACCAGCAGAGTGTATCCCAGAAGCAGCCGAGAGACTTCCAGCAGCAGCCGAGGGTATCCCAGTACCAGCCAATGATTTCCCAGCAGCAGAGAGTATTCCAGCACCAGCCAAGAGAATGCCAGCACCTGCAGAGGATATCCCAGCACCAGTGGAGAGTATCCCAGCACAAGCAGAGAGAATCCCAGCACCAGCTGAGAGAATCCCAGAACCAGCAGAGCATATCCCAGCACCAGCAGAGAGTATCCCAACAGCAGCCAAGGGTATCCCAGCAGCGGCTGAGAGTATCCCAGCAGCAGCCTAAGGTATCCCAGCAGAAGCAGAGAGTATTCCAGCACCAGCAGAGAGGATCCCAGCACCAGCAGAGCATAGCCAGGCACCAGCAGAAGATATCTCAGCACCAGCAAAGAGTATCCCAGCAGCAGCCGAGGTAATCCCAGCAGCAGCAGAAAGTATCCCAGCATCAGCAGAGGATATCCTAGCACCAGCCATGGGTATCCATGCCCCAGCTGAGGGTATCCGAGCACCAGCCCAGAGTATCAAGTGCCAGCCATGACTATACCAGCATCAGCAGAGGGTATCCCAGCACCAGCAGAGAATATCCCAGCACCAGCAGAGAGTATCCCATCACCAGCCGAGAGAATCCCAGCAGCAGCTGAGAGTATCCCAGCAGCAGCCAAATGTATCCCAGCAGCAGCTGAGAGTATCCCAGCACCAGCAGAGATTATCCCAGCACCAGCAGAGAATATCCCAGCACCAGCAGAGAGTATCCCATCACCAGCCGAGAGAATCCCAGCAGCAGCTGAGAGTATCCCAGCAGCAGCCAAATGTATCCCAGCAGCAGCAGAGTGTATCCCAGCACCAGCTGAGAATATCCCAGCACCAGCAGAGATTATTCCAGCACCAGCAGAGGGTATCCCAGCACCAGCAGAGAGTAACACAACACCAGCCGAGGCTATCCCAGTAGCAGCTGAGGTTATCCCAGCACCAGCAGAGTGTATCCCAGCTCCAACCAAGAGTATCCCAGCACCAGCAGAGAGTATCCCAGCAGCAGAAGAGGGTATCCCAGCACCAGCAGAGAGTATCCCAGCACCAGCAGAGTATATCCCAGCACCAGCAGATTATCAAAGCAGCAGCCGAGAATCATCCAGCAGCAGCCGAGAGTATCCCAGCACCAGCAGTGATTATCCCAGCACCAGCAGAGAGTACCCCAGCACCAGCAGAGAGTAACCCAGCACGAGCCGAGGGTATCACAGCACCAGCCGAGGGAATCCCAGCACCAGCCGAGGGTGTCCCAGGACTACCCGAAAGAATCCCAGCATCAGCAAAGCGTATCCCAGTAGCAGCCGAGACTATCCCAGTAGCAGCCGAGTGAATCCCATCACCAGCCGAGGGTATCCCAGCACCAGCAGAGTGTATCCCAGCACCAGCAGAGAGTATCTTAGCACCAGCCGACAGTATCCCAGCACCAGCAGAGTGTATCCCAGCACCAGCAGAGTGTATCCCATCACCAGCCGAGAATAGCCCAGCACCAGCTGAGAGTATCCCAGCTTCAGCAGAGGGTATCCCAGAACCAGCTGAGTACAGCACAGCAGCAGCCGAGGAATCCCAGCACCAGCCGAGGATATCCCAGTATCAGTCGAGCGAATCCCAGCATCAGCAAAGTGTATCCCAGTAGCAGCCGAGGCTATCCCAGTAGCAGCTGAGGGCATCTCAGCACCAGCAGCGAGTGTCCCAGCTCCAACCAAGAGTAGCCCAGCACCAGCAGAGAGTATCCCATAACCAGCAGAGGGTATCCCAGCAGCAGCCGAATGTATCCCAGCACCAGCAGAGAATATCCCTTCACCAGCCGAGAGAATCCCAGCAGCAGCTGAGAATATCCCAGCAGCAGCCGAATGTATCCCAGCAGCAGCAGAGTGTATCCCAGCACCAGCCTAGACTATCCCAGCACCAGCAGAGATTATCCCAGCACCAGCAGAGGGTATCCCAGCACCAGCAGAGGGTAACCCAACACCAGCCGGAGCTATCCCAGTAGCAGCCGAGGTTATCCCAGCCCCAGCAGAGTGTAACGTAGCTCTAACCGAGAGTATCCCAGCACCAGCAGAGATTATCCCAGCACCAGCAGAGGGTATCTCAGCACCAGCAGGGAGTACCCCAGCACCAGCTGAGAGAATCCCAGTACCAGCCGAGAGAATCCCAGCATCAGCAAAGTATATCCCAGTAGCTGCCAACGGTATCCCAGCACCAGCAGCGAGTGTTGTACCTCCAACCGAGAGTATCCCAGCACCAGCAAAGGGTATCCCAGCTCGAGCAGCATAGTCCAGCACCAGCCAAGGATATCCCAGCAGCAGAGAGTATCCCAGCTCCAGTTGAGGGTATCCCAGCACCAGCCGAGGGTTTCCCGGCAGCAACGAGGAATATCCCATCAGCAGCAGAAAGTATCCCAGCACCAGCCAAAGGTTTCCCAGCAGCAGCAGAGAGTCACCCAGCACCCGCAGAGGGTATCACAGCAGAAGTAGAGAGTATCCTAGCACCAGCCGAGGGTTTCCCAGCACCAGCAGTGGGTATCCCAGCTCCAGCCGTGGTTATCCCAGCCTCAGCAGAGGGCATCCCAGCACCAGCAGAGGTTCTCAAAGCACCAGCCGAGAGAATCCCAGCACCAGCAGAGCGTATCCCATCTCTAGCCAAGAGTATCCAAGCACCAGCCGAGAGTATCCCACCACCAGCCAAGAGAATCCCAGCACCAGCAGAGGGCATTGCATCACTAGCCGAGAGTATCCCAGCAGCAGCAGAGGCTATCCCAGCACCAGCAGAGAGTATGCCAGCACCAGCAGTGAATATCCCAGCACCAGCAGATTATCGCAGCAGCAGCCGAGAATAGTCCAGCAGCAGCCGAGAGTACCCCAGCACCAGCCGAGGGTACCCAGCATGAGCAGAGAATATCCCAGCACCAGCAGAGAGAACCCAAGCACCAGCAGAGGGTGTCCCAGCACCAGCCAAGAACAGCACAGCAGCAGCCGAGGGTATCGCAGCACCAGCAGAGTGTATTCCAGAAGCAGCAGGGAGAATCCCAGCCCCAGCAGAGTGTATCCCAGAAGCAGCTGAGAGACTTCCAGCAGCAGCCGAGGGTATCCCAGTACCAGCCAAGGATTTCCCAGCAGCAGAGAGTATTCCAGCACCAGCCAAGAGAATGCCAGCACCAGCAGAGGGTATCCCAGCACCAGTGGAGAGTATCCCAGCACAAGCAGAGAGAATCCCAGTACCAGCTGAGAGAATCCCAGAACCAGCAGAGCATATCCCAGCACCAGCAGAGAGTATCCCAACAGCAGCCGAGGGTATCCCAGGAGCAGGAGAGAGTATCCCAGCAGCAGTCGAGGGTATCCCAGCATCAGCAGAGGGAATCCCAGCAGCGGCTGAGAGTATCCCAGCAGCAGCCTAAGGTATCCCAACAGCAGCAGAGATTATTCCAGCACCAGCAGAGAGTATCCCAGCACCAGCAGAGCATGTCCAGGCACCAGCTGAAGATATCTCAGCACCAGCAAAGAGTATCCCAGCAGCAGCCAAGGTTATCCCAGCAGCAGCAGAAAGTATTCCAGCATCAGCAGAGGATATCCCAGCACCAGCCATGGGTATCCATGCCCCAGCTGAGGGTACCCGAGCACCAACCCAGACTATCAAGCGCCAGCTGTGACTATACCAGCACCAGCAGAGGGTATCCCAGCACCAGCTGAGAATAGCACAGCAGCAGCCGAGGGTATCCCAGCACCAGCAGAGAGTATCCAGAACCAGCAGAGGGTATCCCAGCACCAGCAGATTGTACCCCAGCAACAGCCGAGGGAATCTCAGCACCAGCTGAGGGAATCCCAGGATCAGCCAAGAGAATACCAGCATCAGCAAAGTGTATCCCAATGGCAGCCGAGGCTATCCCAGTAGCAGCCGAGGGTATCCCAGCAGCAGCAGAGAGTATACCAGCAAAAGTTGAGGGTATCCCAGCAGCAGCGGGGAATATCCCACCAGCAGCAGAAAGTATCCCAGCACCAGCCGAGGATTTCCCAGCAGCAGCAGAGAGTATCCCAGTACCAGCAGTAAGTATCCCAGCAGTAAGTATCCCAGCAGAAGTAGAGAGTGTTATAAATCTCATCATTCATCAGGAAACTACTCGTGAAATAATGCTGGATGGCCAGCTGGTGGTGCCGTCCAAGGAGTATAAATACTCGGGCGTCGGCCCCACCTTCATCAGGGACATTTTGTAAGACAAGGAACTAGTGAAGTACAACTAGACTTCCATGTTCTGAAACAAGTTGATTAAATCTTTGCTTTATGCTCAAACCAAGTGCCTAGTGAGTTTTATTACGTCAATTTAATCAACTTGATATCGACTCCATGCTTTGGGTGATTCGGGAACAGCCAGCTATGACTCGAACCATAGAAGGGAACTCAGACAAGTATTCGATCCATCATGAAGAAACTACTCAGACCCGCCCGTCTCAACCTGGACCCGAATTCACTTACAGCCGCTAAGGTATGGAAACACTGGTATCGTACCTTTAGCAACTTCCTTGAGGAGTGTGGTGAGAATGTTCCTAACAAGTTACGAAAGCTTGCTAATTAAGTATCCCCTCATGTGTTTGATTATATCGAAGACTGTGTAGACTATGATGTCGCTATCCAAATACTACAGCAGCTTTATGTCAAGTCTCCAAATTAAATTTTTGCTCAGCATCTACTGGCCACAACTCGACAACAACCCGGGGAATCACTTGACGAATTCCTTCAGAAACTTCGCAGGCTCAGCAAGGATTGTAATCTTAAAGCTGTTACAGCTGAGCAGCACCAGGAGGAGTTAATTTGTGATTCCTTTATTAATGGGATTGCGTCTCTCTTCATACGTCAGCGTCTGTTGGAGAATAAAACCCTCAAGTTACAGGCTGCCTATGACCAGGCATGTTCTCTGGACTTAGCAAAGAGGAATGCAGACACCTATCTTTCACCATGTGCACGGGCTGCTGATTTCGCTTTTAGTGACCCTGTAGGAGTCTGTGCACTCCTAACAAAAACACTGTGAACTAAACTGGTAGTTAACAAACTTAGTTTAATGCACTGAAAGTATTACAAAACAAAAACGCAGGAGAAACTCCAAACAGGTCTGTATACTTGCTCACTCCACGAGGACTAACTGGAAACCCCCTCCAACCCTGACGTCATGATGTCATCACGTTTCCCGCCGTTGGGAACGTCACGTGACCCGCGTGATGACATCATCGCGTCAGATCGCAATTTTATCAATCCCGTGCTGTTTAAACAGGGCAAACATTAAAAGGTAACAATAATGATTAAAGACAATTGTACAAGTTACTGTGAGAGTCTCTTTGGTGGCTTTGCCACAACCTCGGGCCTCGGGCGGAAGCCCTCATGGATGATGACTCCAACCTGGCTGATGACAACCCTAGCCTAGAAACCTACACTGATGACGACCCCGCCCTTGCGGCATCTTGGCAATCTGGAAGGAAGTGTTTCTTCTGTGGAGGAGCGTTCCATTATAGGAAATTTTGTCCTGCTCGTAACGCGACCTGCAATCATTGCAGCAAGAAAGGTCACTTTTCTAAGGTATGCCAGTCAAGAGCCGCTGTTAATAAGAAAGGCCACTTTTCTAAGGTATACCGGTCAAGAGCTCCTGTTAGTTTTGCAGCTACTATCTATAAAACTGCTCCTCCCCCAAGAGCCACTACTAAGGTTACAGCTGCAATCTATAAAACTGCTCCTCCCCCAAGAACCACGACTAAGTTACAGCTGTCAATGGTAAAACTGCCCCTCCTCCCATCACAGCTGTTTTTCCCCAAAGTCTGTCCCATGCAGCCATGAAGGTTTCGGTAAATGGACAGATTTTGAGTGCACTAATTGACTCATGCAGCTCTGACAGCTTCATTAGTGAGCGGGCTGTCAGTAAGTTAAAACTGTGTATTTACCCCTCGGACAGGGAAATTGCAATGGCTCTGACGACACTGACCACCAATTCTTCCGGCTTTTGTCTTGTCGACCTTATTCTCAATGGCCGCACTTATTTCTCCACCCAACTCGGGGTGCTCAAGAACCTATGCAGTGATGTGCTCCTGGGAAAGGATTTCCAGAAACAACACAAAAGACTCACTTTCGAGTTTGGAGGGTCAAAGCCGGAGCTTACTATTTCCAAAGTACCGTTTTGTGTGCTTTCGGTGGCTTCGCTCGATGAGCCCTCCTTGTTTGCCAATCTTTCCCCCCCGATGTAAGCCCATAGTCACTAAATCACGACGTTTCAGCCAAGATGATCGATCCTTTATCGACACAGAAATCTCTCGGCTTCTAGCTGATGGTATCATTGAGCCATGTTCATCTTCCTGGCGGGCTCAAGTCGTCATTGTTAAAAATCCTCTGAAGCAACACAAGAAACGTCTTTGCATCGATTACTCGCAAACTATTAACCAGTATACCGACCTGGATGCCTACCCACTGCCACACATCGATGACATGGTCAATAACCTTGCCAACTAAAAGGTATTTTCAACTTTTGATTTAAAGAGCGCATATCATCAAGTGCCGTTAAAGGACACTGACAAGAAGTATACGGCCTTTGAGGCCAATGGTCGGCTTTTCCAGTTTTGTCGCCTTCCATTTGGGGTCACCAATGGGGTGGCCGTCTTTCAACGGGCAATGGATAGCCTAGTCAAACAGGAGAACTTAACGGGCACTTTTCCAGATCTGGATAATATCACCATTGCTGGTCATGACCAGAAGGAGCATGATGCCAACCTCCAGAAATTTTTTGACGTTCTCCGTCATCGCAACTTAACCTTAAATGAGTCCAAATCTGTGAAATCAGTACCATCAGTCAACATCCTTGGCTACTGGGCGGGCAACGGTGTCATCAAACCGGATCCGGAGCGACTTCGTCCGCTTCAGGAGCTCCCTCCCCCTACGAACCTCGGCGCTCTTCATCGGCACTCGGCATGTTCGCCTATTATGCGAAATGGATACCCCACTTCTCCGACAAGATCCAGCCCCTGCTTCACGCAAAGACATTTCCATTAGACACAACGGCTATTTCAGCTTTCAACCTCCTCAAGCGACAACTGGAAAAAGCCACACTTCTTTCCATTGGTGAAAATCTTCCTTTCGTGGTCGAGTGCGATGCATCGGATGTGGCGATCTCTGCTACCTTGAATCAAGATGCTCGACCCGTTGCATTTCTGTCCAGAACTTTGCAGGGTAGCAAGCTCCATTATCCTCCTGTCGAGAAGGAGGCTACGGCCATCATCGAAGCGGTACGTAAATGGAGTCATTTTCTCGCTCGTCGCCATTTCACACTTATAACCGATCAGCGCACCGTGGCCTTTATGCTGGACAACCGGAAACGCACTAAGATCAAGAATAACAAAGTACAACTCTGGAGGATGGAATTGGCCACCTTTGGATACACCATGCATTATCGACCCGGCAAAGAGAATGTGGCCCCGGATACCCTCACGCGGGCATTCTGCTCTTCTATGTCAACTTCGACTCTGGCAGATCTTCATTCTGACTTATGCCATCCTGGCGTTACCCGTATGTTGCACTTTCTGCGATCTAAAAATCTCCCATTTTCTACGGAAGATGTGAAAAGAACGTGCTCCTCCTGTAGAATTTGTGCGGAATTGAAACCGCAATTCTTCCGTCCATCGGATGGTTCACTCATACACGCTATGCAGCCTATGCAGTGACTCAGCATTGACTTTAAAGGGCCATTGCCCTCCTCACCATGAAACACCTACTTACTGACTATGGTGGACGAATATTCACGCTTTCCCTTTGCTTTCCCCTGTCCCAATATGCTTACTTCCACAGTGATCAAATGCCTCGATCAGGTCTTTTCCCTTTGCAGTACGACAAATTTCATCCACTCTGATCGGGGTCCCTCCTTCATGTCAAGTGAACTCAAAAGTTATCTCTCCCAATGGGGAATCGCCACAAGTAAAACGACACCGTACCATCCCATCGGTAACGGACAGGTTGAGAGATACAACGCTATCATTTGGATAGCTGTTCGTCTTACGTTGAGGTCATGCAACCTACCAGACCAGCAATGGGAAACTATGCTCCCTGACGTGTTGCATTCCATCAGGTCTCTCCTTTCTACGTCTACCAATGTCACACCTCATGAGCGATTCTTCAGCTTCCAGTGTCGCTCCACCCATGGGACATCTCTACCATCATGGTTGGCAGCTCCCGGCCCCGTGCTGCTCCGCTCGCTGTTGAAAGCACGCGACACAGCATTTAAATCTGGCGACGCGGCGGCTTACAGTGCAGCTAGGACCAACCTAAAAAAGGGTATCAGGACTGCCAAAAGGAAATAAACACTGTGGATAGAGGATCATTTCCACAACAACTCGGACCCCCGGCGCATGTGGCAAGGCATCTAGTCCATCACTGACTACAAGGGCAAAAACACCAGCCCCCCGGTTAGTGATGCCTCCCTTCCGGAGGAGCTTAACAACTTCTACTCTCGCTTCGACAGGGACAACAGGGAGCCGGCTACCAAAGCCTTGCCACCCCCGGAAGGCCAGGTGCTCACTCTGTCGACCTCCGACGTAAGGGGTGTTCTACGTGGAGTGAACACACGAAAGGCTGCTGGACCGGATAGCATCCCTGGACGGGTACTCAAGGAATGTGCTGATCAGCTGGCTGATGTCTTCACCGCCATCTTCAATCTGTCATTGGCCCAGGCAGTAGTCCCTACATGCTTCAAGACCGCTACCATTATTCCTGTGCCAAAACAAACGGCTGTGACGTGCCTGAACGACTATCGACCTGTCGCACTCACACCCATCATAATGAAGTGTTTTGAGACTGGTCCTGGCTCACATCAAAGCCAGTGTTCCCACCTCTCTTGACCAACACCAGTTTGCCTATCGTGCAAACAGATCAACGGAGGATGCAATCACAACTGCTCTACACTCGGCACTGAATCACTTAGATGGTAAAGAGACCTACATCAGAATGCTGTTCATAGACTACAGCTCAGCATTCAACACTATCGTCCCAACAAGCTGGCCACCAAACTCCAAACTCTTGGCCTGAACAGTTCCCTCTGCAACTGGACCCTGGACTTCCTAACAAACAGACCCCAGTCTGTCAAATTAGGTAACCACACCTCCCCCCCCGACCCTGAACATGGGGGCCCCACAAGGATGTGTGCTGAGCCCCCTCCTCTACTCCCTCTTCACCCACGACTGTGTGGCTGTTCATGGTTCCAACACCATCATCAAGTTTGCGGATGATACCACGGTAGTAGGCCAGATCACCAACAATGATGAGTCAGCCTCCAGGGAGGAGGTCCAGCATCTCGTGAAGTGGTGCGCCGATAACAACCTGGCCCTTAACATCAAGAAAACCAAAGAAATCATTGTGGACTTCAGGAAGTCTAAAGGCAGAAGTCACACCCCCATCCACATCAATGGGGCTGTGGTGGAAAGGGTGGACAGCTTTAACTTCCTCGGAGTCCACATCACAGAAGACCTCTCCTGGTCCCTCAATACCTCCTCTCTGGTGAAGAAGGCCCAGCAGCGCCTATATTTCCTATGGAGGCTGAAGGGATGTAACCTGTCACCCCTGATCCTCTCTAACTTTTACCGCTGCACAATAGAGAGCATCCTGACGAACTGTATCACAGTATGGTATGGCAGCTGTAGCTACTATGACCGGAAAGCCCTGCAGCGGGTAGTCAAAACTGCCCAACGCATTACCAGCACCTGGCTACCGACCATCGAGCACATATACCAGAAACGCTGTTTACAGAGGTCACGGTCCATCATCAAAGACCCTACCCACCCCAGCCACAGTCTGTTCACCCTCCTGCCATCTGGGAGACGCTACAGATGCATTCGCACCCGTACGACCAGATTTAGGAACAGCTTCTTTCCCAGGGCTGTCATCCTACTGAACTCCACAAATAAACTCTAAAGCCTGCACATCTGCCAATGCACTTTATTATGGTTATGTTTATGTTAATGTATTACAAGCCAAATGTATGTTGAATGTTTAAATGTCTTAATCTAAATGTACACTCTCGGGAGCCGCAAGCCCACATTTCGTTGTACTGCACTTGTGCACTAACAATGACAATAAAAGTTGATTTGATTTGATTCATCCGATCATCTAAAACCGATCCTCTCGTCAACGAGGTAGAACTCACGGACGTCTACCCCACGTACGCGCACGCGCGGTACCCGGATGGCTGGGAGTCCACCGTTTCGCTCCGGGACCTGGCTCCCTGTCTGGCCGGTTCCACGGACCCAACCGATAGAGGGACCCACGGGGATGATGCCGACACTCTGCGCTCCCCCGAAGATGATGCCCTACCTGGGGCATCGAGCGATCTGCCAGCTGCCCCACCGGATCCACTCGGGGAGCTGAGCGCTCCCTGTGGGATGGCCACCCAAGGCCAGGACGCCTGTCAATCCCCGGGAATCCAACAGGATGAAGCCAGTTCTGCGCCTGTGGGAACCCGCACCCAGAGTCACGATCTCCCCAGCCTCCCTCGGGTCGATCAGAGCAACACAGGCCCTGTTGATCCACCGGTACAGATCAAGCAGCCCAGGGACCAAGACACCGTCCGGGGAGACATGCCTTCTGGCCATAAACAAATATCTAAAAGACTGCGGCTATTCGTTGTCCGCCTGATCCGCTAAGAGAAAGTCGTCGGACTTCCAAATCTTTTAGGCAGGAAGAATGTTATAAATCTGATTATTCATCAAGATACTACTCATGAAATAACGCTGGATGGCCAGCTGGTGGCACCGTCCAAGGAGTATAAATACTCAGAAGTTGGCCCCAGCTTGCCGTGGGACATTTTTAAGACAAGGTACTAGTGAAGTACAACTAGACCTCCATGTTCTGAAACAAGTTGATTAAAGCCTTGCTTTATGCTCAAAACAAGTGTGAAATGAGTTTTAATACATCAGAGAGTATCCCAGCACCAGCTGAGGGTTTCCCAGCACCAGCAGCGGGTATCCCAGCACCAGCAGAGGATATCCCAACACCAGCAGAGGGTATCCCAGCACCAGCCGAGAGAATCCCAGCACCAGCAGAGCATATACCAGCACCAGCCAAGGGTATCCCACCACCAGCCGAGAGAATCCCAGCACCAGCAGAGGGTATCGCATCACTAGCCAAGAGTATCCCACCAGCAGAGAGTATACCAGCACCAGCAGAGAATATCCCAACATCAGCAGATTATCCCAGCAGCAGCCAAGAATAGTCCAGCAGCAACCGAGAGTATACCAGCAGCAGCCGAGGATACCCAGCACCAGCAAAGAATTTCCCAGTAACACCAGAGAGATTCCCAGCATCTGCAGAGGGTGTCCCAGAACCAGCCGAGAATATCCCAGCAGCAGCAGATGGTATCCCAGAACCAGCAGAGGGTATCCCAGCACCAGCCGTGGGTATCCATGCCCCAGACGAGGGTATCCCAGCAGCAGCCCAGAGTACCCCAGCAGCAGCTGAGACCATCCCAGCACCATCAGTGGGTATCCCAGCACCAGCCGAGAATAGCACAGCAGCAGCCGAGGGTATCCCAGCACCAGCAGAGAGTATTCCAGACCCAGCAGAGAGTATCCCAGCACCAGCAGAGTGTATCCCAGAAGCAGCCGAGAGAGTCCCAGCAGCAGCCGAGGGTATCCCAGGACCAGCCAAGAATTTCCCAGCAGCAGAGAGTGTTAAGTATGTGTATTGTATTGAACAATTAACACAAAGACTTAAACGTATAACTCAAACAGGCCTTTACTGGTTGGAGGTAGGGACTGCACATAGGTCTTTACTTCATGCCCACAGGCGGGAACTGAGGGGGATCAGTACCCACAGTACTATTTATACCCCTATGGCCAGGAGTGGTACTGCGTATCACTACGCCCAACAAGTAGTGCAGTCCTGTCCATAGGTTCAAAGTAGCACACATATTACATACACAACATTCCTCCCTTCCTAGCTTTACAGTCATCTCCCCATTTAACATAACGTAATAACATATATACATATATAACTTCAGGTTTACATAACAGAATAACATAGATACATAGATAACTTCATGTCAAAAACAGATCACAGATTCAGTCTCTGCGGAAAACAGTTCACAGATTCAATCTCTGTGGTGTAGTCGGTTCACGTTGCTAGAGTGACTCATTCAATAGTCCTTCCATGGATTTAACAGTTTGAACTTCCGAACTGAATTGGCTCCGTTCGGAGGGACCACGTGTGTGATCTGGTAGAGGTGATAATGGTTCAGATGGGTCATCTTCTGTTTTTACTTTTCCTTTTCTGCTTCTTGGAGACTCTCTGGGCTCCATTGTCAGCTGCCACAGCTGCCAGCTGCATGCGCAGTTCCTCCTTCTCTTCCTCCTGTTTCCGTCGTAGAGCCAGCTTCTCCCGATGTTCCGTAGACTTTTGGTGCTCCTCCATGATTTCTGCACTTTGGGAGTCGAAGTTACAAGCTGGGCAGGACAGGACATCGTAATATTCGGTGTCGTCCTGAGCTAGACCAGTGAGAGGGTCGTCTATTTCCTCCATACCTAGCTGGACGTTAGCCAGCTCTTGTTCCAAATCCAGACATCTTTCCTGAAGAGACTTCTTCATGTGTACCTCTGCATCCAGCTTTTTCTGGGCTTTCAGCAAGTCGTTTACTAGTGACCTCATTTGTGATTTTAATACTTCAACTTCCTTTGGAGATTGATTGATCGGACTATGCAATCCCTCTACCGGAGCAGCTGTTTCAGCGGTCTGTTGTTCTACGTTGACGTGAGTCAGCGTACTTTTGGCATCCAAGGGCTGCTCTGTTGCAGTCATCTCAGTCTGTGTTGCCACCTCAGCTCTTCCAATAACCTTTGAGAGCTCCGAACCCCTTTCGTTTGAATATTGAAGTTCATGTTCAAGTTTTTCCCATTTCAGAGTCCTGTCCTTCAGCATATGCAGGAGTTGGCTGACCGTTAACTCCTCTGACATCAGACGTTTTGTGTGCTCCTGCTCCATTTTCTCCATCAGCTGCTTCTGTTGTCTTTCCAGATTCTCCAACTCTATATCAAAGAACTCTTTCGTTGCATTCAACTCTTGCTCAAAACGGCGAAGCATTTGTTCTAATTGCTGTTGTAGTTTGAAATGGAGTTGAGTTCGAGCCCGGTGTCCCTCAGAAATGGGCACATCAGTAGACTTGCCAGACTCAGAATCCACAGTTAACCTATGTTGTTGTTGCTCAGTGGAATTCTGTGCTGAAACTTTGTCTTTTGCACCTGAGTTGGGCTTACCATCATCCGTTCCAGAGTCTGGGCCGACTATCTTCACCGAGTTCTCACTCGTTATTGTTTGTAGGAAATGCCAGTCCATATTCATTTTCCTAATCCACTCCCGTCCTAGTAGTGGAGAACCTCCTTCAGATATCACATATAAGTCCATTATTTGACTGTCTTCGCCCTTGTGGACCACTGCAACCTCTATTTTCCCGATGGGGTACACTCTTTGCCCCGTGTATGTTTTCAATATAATCCCCGTATCCTGTAGGGGAATATGTTGGAATAACTTTCCGTAATCTTTCTTATTTATGACCGTCAATGCCGATCCAGTGTCCAATTCCAGTTTTACTTGGACTCCTTCTATCTGAAGAGTGACCCAAATTGTCTGGAGGTCTGCACCCTTACCAGCGTTGAGTACTCTTAAGCTAGCCAGTTCATTACAGCTTAAGCTAGCCAGTTCATTACTGCTAGCGTCTGAATCGGACTCCTGTTCGGTCACCTTGTGTACCTTTGCGTATTTTCCTTGCGGTGACTTCTTGTTGCTGGTCTTCTTCCCTGACCTGCATACTCTAGCTATATGTCCAAGCCTACCACAAGTTCTACATTCTTGGTTTTTAAACCAACACTGGTTCTGATCATGCGTTGTCTTTCCACAACGATAACATTTGCCAGAACTCACACCCAATTTGTGTGCACTGAGCTCCGGTGACCGTAGCTGCATTACTGCCGTGCCTCTCGCTGCGGCTTCGTGTGCTGCTGCCATAGTGACCGCCTTCTCAAGCGTCAGCTCATTCTCCTCGAGCAGTCGCTTTTGTGTATCCTGTTTAAATAAACCACACACAAATTTGTCTCGTAGTGCATCTGTCAATCCCGTTCCAAACTGGCAATATTTCGCTAATTTACGCAATTCCAGCAAATATTCAGCATTGCTTTCATGCTGTAGCTGCCTTCTGTCGTAAAATTTAAATCGTTCCGCTAGCATCAGCGGCGTGGGGTTTAGATGATCTTTCAGGACAGTAACAATCTCATCGAACGTCTTATCCGCCGGTTCATCTGGTGATAACAGGTGTTTCAATTGCCCGTACGTCTTCGCACCCATTAAATTTAATAATGTTAGAGCTTTATCTTGGTCACGAATTTTATTGGCCTTACAATAATTTTTTACTCTTTCAACATATATGGCCCAATCTTCGAGGTCACTATCAAAGGTGCTAATATTCCCGTGTTTAGGCATTGTAGATTTGCAATTTCTCAGATTTTATTTTCTTTACTTGTTATCAAAGATGGCGGCTTCCCGCTCTTGCCGTCGTCCTCCGCCCACAAAATGGCGGTTTTCCCGCGCTTGGCGGTCTTCACCCGTCCCCCGACGCCGTCTCCCTTCAGCCCTCGAGTGCGGCCCTTATCTTCGCCGCGATCGATAGCCCGCGCTGTGCACCGCGACTCTCGCACCTTGAGCTTCTGCAGCCGCCGCGCCTTTCAGTCCGAGTGCGGCTCTTATCTTTGGTCCCGATCGCTGGCCCGGCTGCGCCCCTCACTTCAAAGCGGCCCGGCCCTTATCTGCCGATCGCTATCGCCCTACCTCTCTCTCTTCCCCAGTCCTGTCTTTACTCCGGTTCACAAGCTGATGGAGGCTTCAGGGTCCTAATGCCTGTCCCTTCCAGTCGCTGGAAGCTGTCAGGATTTCTGCTGCCCTTCAGTTTTGAGTGGGGTGTTGAGGATTGAAACCTCTCTTCAACGTCCTGTCTTTGGACGAAGCCGCCTGGAATAACTGCCGCAGGGTAAGAGCCTGACTCGTCGCCAGTGTTAAGTATGTGTATTGTATTGAACAATTAACACAAAGACTTAAACGTATAACTCAAACAGGCCTTTACTGGTTGGAGGTAGGGACTGCACATAGGTCTTTACTTCATGCCCACAGGCGGGAACTGAGGGGGATCAGTACCCACAGTACTATTTATACCCCTATGGCCAGGAGTGGTACTGCGTATCACTACGCCCAACAAGTAGTGCAGTCCTGTCCATAGGTTCAAAGTAGCACACATATTACATACACAAGAGAGAGTATTCCAGCACCAGCCAATAGAATCCCAGCACCATCAGAGCGTATCCCAGCACCAGCAGAGTGTGTCCCAGCACCAGCAAAGGGTATCTCAGCACCAGCAGAGAGTATACCATCAGCAACAGTGTATCCCAGCACCAGCAGAGTGTATCCCAGCAGCAGCCAAGGGTATCCCAGCACCAGCAGAGAGTATTCCAGAACCAGCAGAGAGTATCCCAGCACCAGCAGAGTGTATCCCAGAAGCAGCATCGAGACTACCAGTAGCAGCCGAGGGTATCCCAATACCAGCCAAGGATTTCCCAGCAGCAGAGAGTATTTCAGCACCAGCCAAGAGAATCCCAGCACCAGCAGAGGGTATCCCAGCACCAGTGGAGAGTATCCCAGCACAAGTAGAGAGTATCCCAGCACCAGCCGAGAGAACCCCAGCACCAGCAGAGTGTATCTCAGCACCAGCAGTGTATCCCAGCACCAGCAAAGGGTATCTCAGTACCAGCAGAGTGTATCCCAGCAGCAGCTGAGGGTATCCCAGGAGCAGGAGAGTGTATCCCATCAGCAGCAGAGTATCCCAGCACCAGCAGTGTGTATCCCAGCAGCAGCCGAGGGTATCCCAGCAGCAGCAGAGAGTATCCCAGCACCAGCAGAGAGTATCCCAGCACCAACAGAGTGTATCCCAGCACCAGCAGAGGATATCTCAGCACCAGCCAAGAGTATCCCAGCAGCAGCAGAGGGTATCCCAGCAGCAGCAAAATGTATCCCTGCATCAGCAGAGGGTATCTCAGCACCAGCCGAAAGAATCCCAGCATCAACAATGTCTATCCCAGTAGCAGCTGAGGTTTTCCCAGTAGCAGCCAAGGGTATCCCAGCAATAGCAGACAGTATCCCAGCAGCAGCCAAAGGTATCCCAGCAGCAGCAGGCAGTATTCCAGCACCGGCCGAGAGAATCCCAGCACCAGCAGAGCGTATCCCAGCACCAGCTAAGGGTATCCCTGCACCAGCAGAGAGTATCCCAGCACCAGCAGAGGGTATCGCATCACTAGCCGAGAGAATCGCAGCAGCAGCAGCGGGTACCCCAGCAGCAGCAGAGAGTATCCAGCAGCAGCAGGGAATATCCCAGCATCAACAGATTAACCCAGCAGCAGCCAAGAAGTGTCCAGCAGCAGCCGAGAGTATACCAGCACCAGCCGAGGGTACCCAGCATAAGCAGAGAATATCAAAGCACCAGCAGAGCGAACCCCAGCACCAGCAGAAGGTATCCCAGCACTAGCAGAGAATATCCCAGCAGCAGCAGAGGGTATCCCAACATCAGCAGAGGGTATACCAGCACCAGCCGCGAGTATCCATGCCCCAGCCGAGGGTATCCCAGCACCAGCCCAGAGTACCCCAGCCGGAGTTGGACTGGGGTGGACAAATGTAAGAGCAGCGCTCCGAAAGCTTGTGATTTCAAATAAAGCTGTTGGACTATAACCTGGTGTTGTGTGATTTCTTACATTTATCCCAGCACCAGCAGAGGGTATCCCAGCGCCAGCCGAGAATAGCACAGCAGCAGCCGAGGGTATCCCAGCACCAGCAGAGATTATTCCAGAACCAGCAGTGATTATCCCAGCACCAGCCGAGTGCATCCCAGAAGCAGCTGAGAGACTCCCATCAGTAGCCGAGGGTATCCCAGTACCAGCCGAGGATTTCCCAGCAGCAGAGAGTATTCCAGCACCAGCCAAGAGAATCCCAGCACTAGCAGAGGGTATTCCAGCACCAGTGGAGAGTATCCCAGCACAAGCAGAGAGTATCCCAGCACCAGCCGAGAGAATCCCAGCACCAGCATTGCGTTTCCCAGCACCAGCACCAGCAATGGGTATCTCAGCACCAGCAGAGAGTTTCCCAGCAGCAGCCAAGCATATCCCAGGAGCAGGAAAGAGTATCCCATCAGCAGCAGGGTATCCCAGCAACAGCAGAGAGTATCCCAGCAGGAGCTGAGAGTATCCCAGCAGCAGTCGAAGGTATCCCAGCAGCAGCAGAGAATATCCCAGCACCAGCCGAGAGTATCCCAGCACCAGCAGAGCGTATCCCAGCACCAGCAGTGAGTATCCCAGCACCAGCAAAGGGTATCTCAGCAGCAGCAGATAGTTTCCCAGCAGCAGCCGAGGGCATCCCAGGAGCAGGAGAGAGTATCCCATCAGCAGCAGAGCATCCCAGCACCAGCTGAGGGTATCCCAGCAGCAGCAGAAAGTATCCCAGCAGCAGCACAGAGTATCCCAGCACCAGCAGAGAGTATCCCAGCACCAGCAGAGAGTATTCCAGAAGCAGCAGAGAGTATCCCAGCACCAGCAGAGTGTATCCCAGAAGCAGCCGAGAGACTCCCAGCAGCAGCCGAGGATGTACCAGCAGCAGAGAGTATTAGAGCACCAGCCAAGAGAATCCCAGCACTAGCAGAGGGTATCCCAGCACCAGTGGAGAGTATCCCAGCACCAGCAGAGAGTATCCCAGCACCAGCTGAGAGAATCACAGCACCAGCAGTGCATTTCCCAGCACCAGCAGAGAGTATCCCAGCACCAGCAAAGGGTATCTCAGCACCAGCAGAGAGTATCCCAGCAGCAGCCGAGGGTATCCCAGCATCAGCAGAGTGTATCCCAGCAGCAGCAGAGATTATCACAGCACAAGCAGAGAGTATCCCAGCACCAGCCGAGAGAATCCCAGCACCAGCAGAACATATCCCAGCACCAGCAGAGAGTATCCCATCAGCAGCAGAGTATCCCAGCACCAGCAGAGAGTATCCTAGCAGCAGCCGAGTGTATCCCAGCATCAGCAGAGTATATCCCAGCACAAGCAGAGAGTATCCCAGCACCAGCTGAGAAAATCCCAGCACCAGCAGAGAGTATCCCAGCACCAGCAGAGAGAATCCCAGCACCAGCAGAGCATATCCCAGCACCAGCAGAGAGTATCCCAGCACCAGCAAAGGGTATCTCAGCACCAGAAGAGAGTTTCCCAGCAGCAGCCGAGGGTATCCCAGGAGCAGGAGAGAGTATCCCATCAGCAGCAGAGTATCCCAGCACCAGCAGAGAGTATCCCAGCAGCAGGTGAGGGTATCTCAGCATCAGCAGAGAGTATCCCAGCAGCAGCTTACAGTATCCCAGCAGCAGCTGAATGTATCCCAGCAGCAGCAGAGAGTATCCCAGCACCAGCAGAGAGAATCCCAGCAGCAGCCGAATGTATCCCAGCACCAGCAGAGGGTATCTCAGCACCAGCCAAGAGTATCCCAGCAGCAGCTGAGTGTATCCCAGCACCAGCAGAGGGTATCTCAGCACCAGCCAAAAGAATCCCAGCATCATCAAAGTGTATCCCAGTAGCAGCCGAGGTTTTCCCAGTAGCAGCCGAGGGTATCCCAGCAATAGCAGAGAGTATCCCAGCTCCAACTGAGCATATCCCAGCACCTGCAGAGAGTATCCCAGCACCAGCCGAGGATATCCCAGCACCAGCAGGGAGTATCCCAGCAGCAACCAAGAGTATCCAAGCACCAGCAGAGGGTATCCCAGCTCCAGCAGCATATCCCAGCACATGCGAAGGGTATCCCAGCAGCAGCAGAGAGTATCCCAGCACCAGCCAAGAGTATCCAAGCACTAGCCGAGTGTTTCCCAGCAGCAGCAGGGAGTATCCCAGCACCAGCCAAGTTTATCCCAGCACCAGCCAAGAATAGACCAGCAGCAGCTGAGAATAGCCCAGCAGCAGCAGAGAGTATCCCAGCACCAGCCGATGGTACCCCAGCAGCAGCACAGTGTATCCCAGCAGCAGCTGAGAATAGCTCAGCAGCAGCTGAGAGTATCCCAGCACCAGCTGATGGTATACCAGCACCAGCAGAGGCTATCCCAGCAGTAGCGGAGTGTATCCCAGCACCAGCCGAGGGTAACCTGTACCAGCCAAATGTATCCCAGCAGCAGCCGAGAATAGCTCAGCAGCAGCAGAGAGTATCCCAGCACCAGCCGAGAGAATCCCTGCACCAGCAGAGGGTATCCCAGCACCAGCAGAGGGTATCCCAGCAGCAGCAGAGGGTACCCAGCACCAGCCGAGAGTATCACAGCACCAACCGAGGGTATCTCAGCACCAGTAAAGAATATCCCAGCACCAGCTGAGTGTATCCAAGCAGTAGCCGAGGCTATCCCAGCAGCAGCAAGGCATCCCAGCAGCAGCCGAGGGTATCCCAACAGCAGCAGAGTGTATCCCAGCACCAGCCGAGAATAGCCCAGCACCAGCAGAGAGTGTCCCAGCGCCAGTCGAGGGTATCCCAACACTAGCTGAGAGTTTCCCAGCACCAGCAGAGAGTATCCCAGCGCCAGCAGAGAATATCCCAGCACCAGCCATGGGTATCCCAGCACCAGCAGGGAATATCCCAGCACCAGCAGAGGGTATCCCATCACCAGCAGAGTATATCCCAGCACCAGCAGAGCGTATCCCAGCACCAGCAGAGCATATCCCAGCACCAGCCGAGTGTATCCCAGCACCAGCCGACACGGTCAGTGATGGAAGGCTGAAATTCTGAGGTTTCCGCCCTTTTAAGCAGTACCGAAACGGCTCTCATCAATGTCACAATTGACATCCTTTGTGACTGTGACAATGGTAAACTATCCCTCCTCATCTTTCTTGACTTGTCAGCAGCCTTTGACACGGTTGACCACTCCATCCTTCTCCAACGCCTCTCCACCGTCGTCCAGCTGGGTGGGACTGCACTTGCCTGCTTCCATTCTTATCTATCTAATCGTAGCCAGAGAATCACCTGCAATGGCTTCTCTCCCGCTCCCGCATCGTTACCTCTGGTGTACCCCAAGGATCTCTTCTTCTTAGGCAGTCCCTCGGAACCAAGGATGACTTAAAGGATCTATCCTGGCCCTCTCCTATTTCTCATCTACATGTTGCACCATGGCGACATCATCCGAAAACACAGCGTCAGTTTCCACCTGTACGCTGACGACACCCAGCTCTACCTCACTACCTCTTCTCTCGACCCCTCCACGGTCTCTAAATTGTCAGACTGCTTGACCGACATACAGTACTGGATGAGCAACAATTTTCTCCAATTAACTATTGGTAAAACCGAAGCCATTGTTTTTGGTCCTCGCCACAAACTCCGTTCCCTAGCCACTGACTCCATCCCGCTCCCGAACATCTGTCTGAGGCTGAACCACACTGTTTGCAACCTTGGTGTCATATTTGACCCTGAAATGAGCTTCTGACCACATATCAACAGCATAACTGAGACCGCCTATTTCCACCTCCGTAACATCACCCGTCTCCACCCCTGCTGTTGTGTATGTAATATGTGTGCTACTTTGAACCTATGGACAGGACTGCACTACTTGTAGGGCGTAGTGATACGCAGTACCACTCCTGGCCATAGGGGTATAAATAGTACTGTGGGTACTGATCTCCCCTCAGTTCCCACCTGTGGTCATGAAGTAAAGACCTACGTATAGTCCCTACCTCCAACCAGTAAAGACCTGTTTGAGTTATACGTTTAAGTCTTTGTGTTAATTGTTCAATACAATACACATACTTAACACTGGCGACGAGTCAGGTTCTTACCCTGCGGCAGTTGAAGAGAGGTTTCAAACATCAACACCCCACTAGAAGCGACAGGCTTTAGGACTCTGAAGCCTCCATCAGCGACTGAGCACTGGAGTGCAGCAGCCATCCTGACAGCTTCCAGCGACTGACAGAAGTCTTTCTGCAGTTTCCTTGTTCAACCTAGGTGGTGGGGTAAGCCGTGCAGCGTTGGCTGCAAAGACAGGGCTGGGGAAGTTGGAGAAGATAAGGGCGATCGCAATCCCTGATAAGAGCCGCGGTGAAACGCGCGAGCGGGTAAGCCAGAGCCTGGGAGGGAGCGAGCAAGAGCCGCGCGAGCGGGTGAGCCAGAGGCCGGGAGCCGCTTCAAGTGCGAGGCGCAGCGCGGGCCAGCGATCGGGACCAAAGATAAGGGCCGCACTCGGACTGAAAGGCACGGCGGCTGCAGAAGCTCAAGGTGCGAGAGCCGCGGTGCACAGCGCGGGCTATCGATCGCGGCGAAGATAAGGGCCGCACTCGGGGGCTGAAGGGAGACGGCGTCGGGGGACGGGTGAAGACCGCCAAGCGCGGGAAAACCGCCATTTTGTGGGCGGAGAACGACGGCAAGAGCGGGAAGCCGCCATCTTTGATAACAAGTAAAGAAAATAAAATCTGAGAAATTGCAAATCTACAATGCCTAAACACGGGAATATTAGCACCTTTGATAGTGACCTCGAAGATTGGGCCATATATGTTGAAAGAGTAAAAAATTATTGTAAGGCCAATAAAATTTGTGACCAAGATAAAGCTCTAACATTATTAAATTTAATGGGTGCGAAGACATACGGGCAATTGAAACACCTGTTATCACCAGATGAACCGACGGATAAGACGTTCGATGAGATTGTTACTGTCCTGAAAGATCATCTAAACCCCACGCCGCTGATGCTAGCGGAACGATTTAAATTTTACGACAGAAGGCAGCTACAGCATGAAAGCAATGCTGAATATTTGCTGGAATTGCGTAAATTAGCGAAATATTGCCAGTTTGGAACGGGACTGACAGATGCACTATGAGACAAATTTGTGTGTGGTTTATTTAAACAGGATACACAAAAGCGACTGCTCGAGGAGAATGAGCTGACGCTTGAGAAGGCGGTCACTATGGCAGCAGCACACGAAGCCGCAGCGAGAGGCACGGCAGTAATGCAGCTACGGTCACCGGAGCTCAGTGCACACAAATTGGGTGTGAGTTCTGGCAAATGTTATTGTTGTGGAAAGACAACGCATGATCAGAACCAGTGTTGGTTTAAAAACCAAGAATGTAGAACTTGTGGTAGGCTTGGACATATAGCTAGAGGATGCAGGTCAGGGAAGAAGACCAGCAACAAGAAGTCACCGCAAGGAAAATACGCAAAGGTACACAAGGTGACCGAACAGGAGTCCGATTCAGACGCTAGCAGTAATGAACTGGCTAGCTTAAGCTGTAATGAACTGGCTAGCTTAAGAGTACTCAACGCTGGTAAGGGTGCAGACCTCCAGACAATTTGGGTCACTCTTCAGATAGAAGGAGTCCAAGTAAAACTGGAATTGGACACTGGATCGGCATTGACGGTCATAAATAAGAAAGATTACGGAAAGTTATTCCAACATATTCCCCTACAGGATACGGGGATTATATTGAAAACATACATGGGGCAAAGAGTGTACCCCATCGGGAAAATAGAGGTTGCAGTGGTCCACAAGGGCGAAGACAGTCAAATAATGGACTTATATGTGATATCTGAAGGAGGTCCTCCACTACTAGGATGGGAGTGGATTAGGAAAATGAATATGGACTGGCATTTCCTACAAACAATAACGAGTGAGAACTCGGTGAAGATAGTCGGCCCAGACTCTGGAACGGATGATGGTAAGCCCAACTCAGGTGCAAAAGACAAAGTTTCAGCACAGAATTCCACTGAGCAACAACAACATAGTTTAACTGTGGATTCTGAGTCTGGCAAGTCTACTGATGTGCCCATTTCTGAGGGACACCGGGCTCGAACTCAACTCCATTTCAAACTACAACAGCAATTAGAACAAATGCTTCGCCGTTTTGAGCAAGAGTTGAATGCAACGAAAGAGTTCTTTGATATAGAGTTGGAGAATCTGGAAAGACAACAGAAGCAGCTGATGGAGAAAATGGAGCAGGAGCACACAAAACGTCTGATGTCAGAGGAGTTAACGGTCAGCCAACTCCTGCATATGCTGAAGGACAGGACTCTGAAATGGGAAAAACTTGAACACGAACTTCAATATTCAAACGAAAGGGGTTCGGAGCTCTCAAAGGTTATTGGAAGAGCTGAGGTGGCAACACAGACTGAGATGACTGCAACAGAGCAGCCCTTGGATGCCAAAAGTACGCTGACTCACATCAACGTAGAACAACAGACCGCTGAAACAGCTGCTCCGGTAGAGGGATTGAATAGTCCGATCAATCAATCTCCAAAAGAAGTTGAAGTAGTAAAATCTCAAATGAGGTCATTAGTAAACGACTTGCTGAAAGCCCAGAAAAAGCTGGATGAAGAGGTACGCATGAAGAAGTCTCTTCAGGAAAGATGTCTGGACTTGGAACAAAAGCTGGCTAACGCCCAGCTGGGTATGGAGGAAATAGAAGACCCTCTCGCTGGCCTAGATCAGGACGACACCGAATATTACTATGTCCTGTCCTGCCCAACTTGTAACTTCGACTCCCACCACACAGAAATCATGGAGGAGCACCGAAAGTCTACGGAACATCGGGAGAAGGTGGCTCTACTACGGAAAAAGGAGGAAGAGAAGGAGGAACTGCGCATGCAGCTGGCAGCTGACAGTGGAGCCCAGAGAGTCTCCAAGAAGCAGAAAAGGAAAAGTCGAAACAGAAGATGACCCATCTGAACCATTATTACCTCTACCAGATCACACACGTGGTCCCTCCGAACGGAGCCAATTCAGTTCGGAAGTTCAAACTGTTAAATCCATGGAAGGACTATTGAATGAGTCACTCCAGCAACGTGAACCAACTACACCACAGAGATTGAATCTGTGAACTGTTTTCCGCAGAGACTGAATCTGTGATCTGTTTTGACATGAAGTTATCTATGTATCTATGTTATTCTGTTATGTAAACCTGAAGTTATATATGTATATATGTTATTACGTTATGTTAAATGGGGAGATGACTGTAAACCTAGGAAGGGAGGAATGTTGTGTATGTAATATGTGTGCTACTTTGAACCTATGGACAGGACTGCACTACTTGTAGGGCGTAGTGATACGCAGTACCACTCCTGGCCATAGGGGTATAAATAGTACTGTGGGTACTGATCTCCCCTCAGTTCCCGCCTGTGGGCATGAAGTAAAGACCTACGTATAGTCCCTACCTCCAACCAGTAAAGACCTGTTTGAGTTATACGTTTAAGTCTTTGTGTTAATTGTTCAATACAATACACATACTTAACACCTGCCTCAGCTCATCTGCTGCTGAAACCCTCATCCATGCCTTTGTTACCTCTAGACTTGATTATTCCAATGCACTCCTGGCTGGCCTCCCACATTCCACCCTACGTAAACTTGAGGTGATCCAAAACTCGGCTGCCCGTGTCCTAACTCGCACCAAGCCCCATTCGCCCATCACCCCTGTGCTCGCTGACCTACATTGGCTCCCGCTTAAGCAATGCCTCGATTTCAAAATTCTTATCCTTATTTTTAAATCCCTCCATGGGCTCGCCCCTCCCTATCTCTCTAATCTGCTTCAGCCCCACAACCCTCCGAGATATCTGCACTCCACTAATTCTGCCCTCTTGAGCATCCCTGATTATAATCACTCAACCATTGGCAGCCGTGCCTGCTGTTGCCGAGGCCCTAAGCTCTGGAATTCCCTCCCTAAACCTCGCCACCTCGCTACCTCTCTTTCCTCCTTTAAGACCCTCCTTACAACCTACCTCTTTGACCAAGCTTTTGGTCGCCTGCCTTAATTTCCCCTTATGTGGCTCAGTGTCCAATTTTTTGTCTTAAAATACTCCTGTGAAGCGCCTTGGGATGTTTTACTACGTTAAAGGCGCTATATAAATACAAGTTGTTGTTGTTGTCAGTGATGCACTTTAATAACACCATTTTTGCCAAATATATGAAGAATTGTAACAGAAAGTAAAAGCTGGGTGGATTTCTGTGTCTGTGGAGTTAGAATTTCTGCCTCTCTGTTTTTCTGTTGTTGAAAAAACTTTGTCGAGCACCTCAGTCACAGCTTCAGTTCAAATCCCCCTCCCGAAACAGGACACCAAACTCTGCTTCCTGCACCCACTATGTTTTGTCACAGATTCTTTCCTACTGTTGTTCTGAAATTAAGCTCCTGGCCAAGATAAACGGAACAAATGCCTGTTTCCTGCTGATGTGAGGGAGCCAAACACAATAAACAGGAAACTCGAGCCGTGAAACAGGAATCTTGGCTACAAACCAGGCACAAATAGATCAGAGGTGGTGTGTTTACTGAGCTCAGACCAATAGGTCAGTCAGGACCAGTCTCTGCAGACTCTGCATCGAGAGGGTGATCCAGATTTACAGTGGGACCCGGGGAGTCGCTCTCACTCCACACTCCGACTGTGACTATGCAGCACATATATACACTCACTCACTCATACACACAGATAAACTCTCAATTCAATTCAATTCAAATTGCTTTATTCGCATGACAAGGTACATCTTATGTTGCCAAAGCATCGAAAAACATTTATGGTTGAACACATAAACGCAGATCTATCCATACAGTGTATAAACAGATATATCCCTGAGTGTATTAATATACATTCATATAATTTGTATATACTCTATTCTTAGATTTAATGGTTGTCCCTCTGTTTATGGCAAGCTGTAACATAGTGTGCCGCTAAGGTTACACAATTTCTCTGTTCCCCTAATAGGTATGGGAGTTATTGGTCGTCATTCAAATTTTTGAATTCAGGGCATATTTTTGTGAATTTTGGGTAGAAATTCCCCCTTATGCCCTGATATTTTCCACAAGCTGTGAGGAAGTGCATCTCAGTCTCTCTCACCCACTCCGACACACCGATACACACTCACTCACTCCGACGCACCGATACACACTCACTCACTCCGACACACCGATACACACTCACTCACTCCGACACACCGATACACTCTCACTCACTCCGACACACCGATACACTCTCACTCACTCCGACACACCGATACACACTCACTCACTCCGACACAATGACACACTCTCACTCACTCCGACGCACCGATACACTCTCACTCACTCCGACACACCGATACACTCTCACTCACTCCGACACACCGTCACACTCTCACTCACTCCGACACACCGATACACTCTCACTCACTCCGACACTGGCGCCGGAGGAGTTGGCGAGGCGCATGTCTTGGGTAAACGTCCGGCTCGCGGCCAATGCCATCGAGTCGATAAAGGCGAAAGTGCGCCCCGGCACCACTAGGTGTATCGAGGCGGCTCAAGCGTGTGGGGCGGTCCCGTCTGAGCTTTCCCCCGTTCGGATGGAATTCCTTGTCGGCGCCCAGCCCCGAACCCCCCCTCGGGAGCCGGCGCCTCACAACTTGAGCCGTCTCGAGGAAATACCCTCCGTGCCTTTTCATTCTGCACGGAGGGGTTTCCTGTACGGGCTGCTCCTGCACACCTTTCACTTTGCCATCTTCGCCTGCCGTCCGGACACGCCGTGGCGTGCCGTTTTACCTTCCGATGGAGGCGGAGGTCCCCAATGGGGGGCTCTCTATGTGGGAGTCCTCCCTTGTTCTATTGGGGACTTGGCCTGGAGGGTGTTGCACAGGGCAGTCCCGTGTAATAGGTACTTAAGTAGGTTCACGGACTCCCAGACCGCATGTTTGTTCTGCGGTCTGGAGGAGTCCGTATTTCATATTTATATCGAATGTGAGAGGGTGCAGCCCCTCTTCCATTATTTGAAGGGGCTGCTCCTCAAGTTTTGGTTGCACTTCAGTCCCACGCTCTTGATCTACGGTCACCCGGTGCGGAGGGGAGCGGGCAGGCTGGAGGACGTCCTCGTGGGTCTGCTCCTGGGCCTGGCCAAGAAAGCCATTAATTGGTCCAGGCAGCGGGCGGTCGAGGGGGTCGTCCGGCCGGATTGCCTCCCTCTCTTCCGTGGCCATGTTCGCGCCCGGGTGGCCCTGGAGCTGGAGCACGCGGTGTCCGCCGGCGCGCTCGATCACTTTCGTGACCGGTGGGCGCCGCGGGGACTGGAGTGCATAATTGGGCTGGAGAACCAAATTTAAATTTGATTATTAAGGTTTATTTGAAGTTTTATTGGTTTATTTACAGTTTTATAGTTTATTTACAGTTTTTATTTGTCTAAGTTTATGGTTTCACAAAAAGAGCATGACAGAACTCATGGATTTATTGCCAGGAGGGCCTATTTTAATTCGATCAATCGGAGTGACTCTTTTTTGATTGGGTAGAGGAACTAATCAACTGTCATTCAGTTCAGTTCAGTTCAGTTCAAATGCTTTATTGGCATGAAAGTTTACAGAGAACCATATTGCCAAAGCTTACATAGCAAAAAGGTACAGTTTTCCAACATTCTGTAGGTGTCAATCGATTTGACATTTGTTGGGTATATACAATATTACTTTTAAACAATATTAATTTTAAACAGTCTTTCTACTTCATTTGGTACGTTCAATATTAATTTTAAACAGTCTTACTTTTAAACAGTCCTCAGGTTGTGACATGTTGTTACATATTTAGCCCCAAGGTATGGTCTGTCTCCTTCTCCTAGGACTAATCTCAATTTTGACAGATCATCCAATTCCTTGAAATCTGGGGTTGTTTGGCTTAGCTTGTTGAATAATATGTTTCTTGATGTGTTGAATTTTTCGCATTTTAGGAGGAAATGCATTTCTGTTTCAACCTCGCATCTCTGCCTTGCTCTGTGAGCAGCAGGTTGTCTCTGGCTTGCTCTGAGTGCTGCAGGTTGTCTCTGCCTTGCTCTGAGTGCTGCAGGTTGTCTTTGGGAAGAAAAAATACACACACACTGACACACCCACAATAGACACACACTGACACACCGACAATACACACACACTGACACAGCCACAATACACACACACACTGACACACCCACAATACACACACACACTGACACATCCACAACACACACACTGACACACCCACAATACACACACACTGACACACCCTCAATATACACACACTGACACACCCACAATACATACACACTCTGACAAACCCACAATACACACACACTGACACATCCACAATACATATACACACTGATACACCCACAATACACACACACTGACACAGCCACAATACACACACACACTGACACACCCACAATACACACACACACTGACACACTCACAATACACACACAGACACACCCACAATACACACACACACTGACGCACACACAATACACACACACACACTGACACACCCACAATACACACACACTGACACACCCACAAAGCACACACACACTGACACACCCACAATAGACACACACTGACACACACACAATACACACACACTGACACACCCACAATTCACACACACACTGACAAAGCCACAATACACACACACTGACACACCCACAATAAACACACACACTGACACACAAACAAGACACACACACTGACACACTCACAAAACACACACACTGATACACTCACAATACACACACACACACAAACACCCACAATATGCACACCCACTGATACACCCACAATACACACACACTGACACACCCTCAATACACACACACTGACACACCCACTATACACACACACACTGACACACCCACAATACACACACACACTGACACACCCACAATACAAACACACACACTGACACACCCGCAAAACACACAAACTCACACACCTTCAATACACACTCACTGACAGACCTACAATACACACACACACTGACACATCCACAATAATCTCACACACTGACACACCCACAATACACACACATACTGACACACACACAATACACACACACACTCACACACCCACAATACACACACACACTGACACACCTACAATACACACACACACTGACACACCCACAATACACACACATTGACACACCAAAATACACACACACACTTACACACCCACAATACACACACACTGACACACCCACAATACACACGCACTGACACACCCACAATACACACACACTGACATACCCACAATAGACACACACTCACACACCCACAATACACACACACACTGACACACCCAGAATATACCCACACTGACACAGCCACAATATACACACACTGACACATCCACATTACACGCACACACTGACACACCCACAATACACAAACACACTGACACACCAAAATACACACGCAGTTACACACCCACAATACACAAACACTGACACACCCACAATACACACACACACTGACACACCCACAATACACACACAAACTGACACACCCACAATACACACACACTGCCACACCCACAATACACACACACACTGACACACCCACAATACACACACACATTGACACACCCACAATACACAAACACTGATACACCCACAATACATACACACACTGACACACCCACAATACACACACACTGACACAACAACAATACACACACACTGACACACCCACAAAACACACACACACTGACATATCTACAACACACTCACACACTGATACACCCACAATACACACACACACTGACACACCCACAATACACACACACTGACACACCCACAATACACACACAAACTCACACACCCACAATACACACACACACTGACACACCCACAATACACACACACACTGATACACCCACAATAAACACACACTGAAACACCCACAATACACACACATACTGACACACCCACAATACACACACACTGACACACCCACAATACACACACACACTGACACACCCACAATACACACACACACTGACACACCCACAATACACACACACTTTGACACACCCACAAAATACACACACACAGACACACCCAGAATACAACCACACACTGAGACACCCACAATAGACACACACACTGAAAAACCCACAATACACACACACACTGACACACCCAAAATACACACACACACTTAAAAACCCACAATACACACACACACTGACACACCCATAATAAATACACATTGACACACCCACAATACACACGCACACTGACACACCCACAACACACACACAGTGACACACCCACAATACACACACACTGACACACCCTCAATACACACACACTGACACACCAACAATACAAACACACACTGACACACCCACAACACACACACACTGACATATTAGCAATAAACACACACTGACAAACGCACAATACACACACACTGACACACCCACACTAAACACACACTGACACACCCACATTACACGCACACACTGACACACCCACAATACACATGCACTTACACACCCACAATACACAAACACTGACACACCCACAGTACACACACACTGACACACCCACAATACAAACACACACTGACACACCACAATACACACACACTGACACACCCACAATACACACACACACTGACACACCCACAATACAAACACACACTGACACACCCACAATACACACACAAACTGACACACCCACAATACACACACACTGCCACACCCACAATACACACACACACTGACATACCCACAATACACACACACATTGAAACACCCACAATACACACACACTGACACACCCACAATACACACACACACTGACACACCCACAATACAGACACACTGACACAACAACAATATACACACACTGACACACCCAAAAAACACACACACACTGACATATCTACAATACACTCACACACTGACACACCCACAATACACACACACACTGACACACCCACAAAACACACACACTGATAAACCCATAATACACACACACACTGACACACCCACAATAAACACACACTGACACACCCACAATACACACACATACTGACACACCCACAATACACACACACTGACACACCCACAATAAACGCACACACTGACACACCCACAATACACACACACTGACACACCCACAATACACACACACACTGACACACCCACAATACACACACACACAGACACACCCACATTACAAACACACACTGACACACCCACAATACACACACACACTGACACACCCAGAATACACACACACTGACACACCCACAATACACACACACACTGAAAAACCCACAATACACACACACACTGACACACCCACAATAAATACACACTGACACACCCACAATACACACACACACTGACACACCCACAACACACACACAATGACACACCTACAATACACACACACTGACACACCCTCAATACACACAGACACTGACACAGCCACAATACACACACACTGACACACCCACAATACACACACACAAACTGACACACCCACAATACACACACACTGACACACCCACAATATACACACACACTGACACACCCACAATAAACACACACACAGACACACCCACAATACAAACACACACTGACACACCCACAATACACACACACACTGAAACACCCAGAATACACACACACTGACACACCCACAATACATACACTCACTGAAAAACCCACAATACACACACACACTGACACACCCGCAATAAATACACACTGACACACCCACAATACACACACACACTGACACACCCACAATACACACACACTGATACATCCACAATACACTCACACACTGACACACCCACAATATACACACATACTGACACACCCACAATAAACAAACACTCACACACCCACAATACACACAGACTGACACACCCACAATACACACACACACTGACACACCCGCAATACACACACACTGACACACCAAATTACACACACACACTGAGACACCCACAATACACATACAGTGACACACCCACAATACACACACACTGACACACCCACAATACACACACCTTGACACACCCACAATACACGCCAACTGACACAACCAACATATACACACACTGACACAACCACATTATACACAAACACTCACACACACAATACATGCACACTCTGACACAACCACAACACACACACACTGACACACCCACAATACACACACACTGACACACCCACAATACACACACACTGACAAACCCACAACACACACACACTGACACACCCACAATACACACACACACTGACACACCCACAATACACACACACTAACACACCCACAATACACACACACAATGATACACCCACAATACACACTGACACACCCACAAGACACAACCACTGACACACCCACAGTATACACACACTTACATACCCACAATACACACACACACTGACACACCCACAATACACACACACTGACACACCCACAATACACACAGAAACTGACACAGGCACAATACACACACACACACTGACACACCCACAATACACACACACTGACGCACCCCCAATACACACACACTGACAAAACCTCAACATACACACACTGACACACCCACAATTCACACACACTGACACACACACAATACACACACACTCTCACACACCCACAATACACACACACACTGACACACCCACAATACACATCACACTGACACACCAACAATAAACACGCACTGACACATCCAACATACACACACACTGACACAACCATATTATACACAAACACACACACACACAATACACGCACACTCTGACACATCCACAACACACAGACACTGACACACCCACAATACACACACACTGACACACCCACAATACACATACACTGACACACCCACAATACACACATACTAACACACCCACAATACACACACACACTGATACACCCACAATACACACTGACACACCCACAAGACACACACAGTGACACACCCACAATATACACACACTTACATACCCACAATACACACACACACTGACACACCCACAATACACACACACTGACACAACCACAATACACACAGAAACTGACACACCCACAATACACACACACACACTGACACACCCACAATACACACACACTGACGCACCCACAATACACACACACTGACAAAACCACAATATACACACACTGACGCACCCACAATACACACACACTGACACACAAACAATACACACACACACTCACACACCCACAATACACACACACACTGACACACCCACAATACACATCACACTGACACACCCACAATAAACACACTGAAACATCCACAATACACACACACACTGATACACACACAATACACACACAAACTCACACCCACAATACACACACACACTGACACACCCACAATACACACACAATGACACACCCACAATACACACACACACTGACACACCCACAATACACACACACTGACACACCCACAATACTCACACACTGACACACCCACAATACACACACACACTGACACACCCACAATACACACACACTGACACACCCACAATACACACACACACTGACACATGCACAACACACACACACTGACACACCGACAATACACACACACTGTCACATCCACAATACACACACACAATGATACACCCAAAATATATACACACACTGACACACCCACAAGACATACACACTGGCACACCCACAATACACACACACTGACACACCCACAATACACACACACACTGACACACCCACAATACACACACACTGACACACCCACAATACAAACACACACTGATGCAACCACAATATATACACACATTGACACACCCACAATCTACACACACAGTGACACACCCACAATACACACAAACACTGACACACCCACAACACACACACACACTGACACACCCACAACACAAACACTGACACACCCACAACACACACACTGACACACCCACAATACACACACACTGACACATCCACAATACATACACACACTGACACACCCACAATACACACACACACTGACACACCCACAATACACACACACTGACATACCCACAATACACACACACTGACACACCCATAATACACACACACACTGACACACCCACAATACACACACACACTGACACACCCACAACACAAACACTGACACACCCACAACACACACACTGACACACCCACAATATACACACACTGACACACCCACAATACACGCAGAAACTGACACACCCACAATACACACACACACACTGACACACCCACCATACACACACACTGATGCACCCACAATACACACACAAACTCACACACCCACAATACACACACACACTGACACACCCACAATACACATCACACTGACACACCCACTATAAACACATACTGACACATCCAACATACACACTCACTGACACAACCACATTTTCACAAACACTCACACGCACAATACACGCACACTCTGGCACACCCACAACACACACACACTGACACACCCACAATACACACACACGGACACACCCACAATACACACACACTGACACACCCGCAATACACACATACTGACACACCCACAATACACACACACACTGACACACCCACAATATACACACACTTACATACCCACAATACACACACACACTGACACACCCACAATACACACACACTGACACACCCACAATACACACAGAAACTGACACACCCACAATACACACACACACACTGACACACCCACAATACACACACACTGACGCACCCACAATATACACACACTGACAAAACCACAATATACACACACTGACGCACCCACAATACACACACACTGACACACACACAATACACACACACACTCACACACCCACAATACACACACACAATGACACACCCACAATACACATCACACTGACACACCCACAATAAACACACTGACACATCCACAATACACAGACACACTGAGACACACACAATACACACACACACTCACACCCACAATACACACACACACTGACACACCCACAATACACACACAATGACACACCCACAATACACACACACACTGACACACCCACAATGCACACACACTGCCACACCCACAATACACACACTGACACACCCACAATACACACACATTGACACACCTGCAATACACACACACACACTGACACACCCACAATACACACACTGACACACCCACAATACACACACACACTGACGCACCCACAATACACAGACACTGACACACCCACAATACACACACTGGAACACCCACAATACACACACACACTGACACACCCACAAGACACACACACTGACACACCCACAATACACACACACTGACACACCCACAATACACACACACACTGACACACCCACAATACACACACGCTGACACACACACAATACACACACACTGACAAAACCACAATATACACACACTGACGCACCCACAATACACACACACTGACACACACACTATACACACACACACTCACATACCACAATACACACACACACTGACACACCCACAATACACATCACACTGACACACCCACAATAAACACACTGACACATCCACAATACACACACACACTGACAAACACACAATACACACACACACTCACACCCACAATACACACACACACTGACACACCCACAATACACACACAATGACACACCCACAATACACACACACACTGACACACCCACAATACACACACACTGACACACCCACAATACACACACACTGACACACCCACAATACACACACACACTGACACACCCACAATACACACACACTGACACACCCACAATACACACACACACTGACACACCCACAATACACACACACTGACACACCCACAATAAACACACACTGACACACCCACAATACACACACACTGATACATCCAAAATATATACACACACTGACAAACCCACAAGACACACACACTGACACACCCACAATACACACACACTGACACACCCACAATACACACACACTGACACACCCACAATACAAACACACACTGACACAACCACAACACATACACACACTGACACACCCACAATATACACACACAGTGGCACACCCACAATACACACACACACTGACACACCCACAACACACACACACACTGACACACCCACAACACACACACTGACACACCCACAACACACACACTGACACACCCACAATACACACACACTGACACACCCTCAGTACACACACACTGACACACCCACAATACATACACACACTGTCACACCCACAATACACACACACACTGACACACCCACAAAACACACACACACTGACACACACACAATACACACACACAAACTGACACACCCACAATACACACACACTGACGCACCTACAATACACACACACTGATACATCCACAATACACTCACCCAATGACACAGCCACAATACACACACATACTGACACACCCACAATACACAAACACTCACACACCCACAATACACACACACTGACATACCCACAATACACACACACACTGACACACCCGCAATACACACAAACTGACACAACCAACATACACACACACTGACACAACCACATTATACACAAACACACACACACAATACACGCACACTCTGACACACCCACAACACACACACACTGACACACCCACAATACACACACACTGACACACCCACAATACACACACACTGACATACCCACAATACACACACACTGACACACCCACAATACACACACACACTGACACACCCACAATACACACACACACTGACACACCCACAACACAAACACTGACACACCCACAACACACACACTGACACACCCACTATATACACACACTGACACACCCACAATACACGCAGAAACTGACACACCCACAATACACACACACACACTGACACACCCACCATACTCACACACTGACGCACCCACAATACACACACACATTGACACACCCACAATACACATCACACTGACACACCCACAATAAACACACACTGACACATCCAACATAAACACACACTGACACAACCACATTATACACAAACACTCACACACACAATACACGCACACTCTGACACACCCACAACACACACACACTGACACACACACAATACACACACACTGACACAACCACAATACATACACACTGACACACCCACAATACACACATACTGACACACCCACAATACACACACACACTGACACACCCACAATACACAGACACTAACACACCCACAATACACACACACACTGATACACCCACAATACACACGGACACACTCAAAAGACACACACACTGACACACCCACAATATACACACTCTTACATACCCACAATACACAGACACACTGACACACCCACAACAGACACACACTAACACACCCACAATACACACAAAAACTGACACACCCACAATACACACACACACACTGACACACCCACAATACACACACACTGACGCACCCACAATACGCACACACTGACAAAACCACAATATACACACACTGACGCACCCACAATAGACACACACTGACACACACACAATACACACACACACTCACACACCCACAATACACACACACAATGACACACCCACAATACACATCACACTGACACACCCACAATAAACACACTGACACATCCACAACACACACACACACTGACACACACACAAAACACACACACACTCACACCCACAATACACACACACACTGACACACCCACAATACACACAAAATGACATAACCACAATACACACACACACTGACACACCCACAATATACACACACTTACATACCCACAATACACACACACACTGACACACCCACAATACACACACACTGACACACCCACAATACACACAGAAACTGACACACCCACAATACACACACACACACTGACACACCCACAATACACACACACTGACGCACCCACAATATACACACACTGACAAAACCACAATATACACACACTGACGCACCCACAATACACACACCCTGACACACACACAATACACACACACACTCACACACCCACAATACACACACACAATGACACACCCACAATACACATCACACTGACACACCCACAATAAACACACTGACACATCCACAATACACACACACACTGACACACACACAATACACACACACACTGACACACCCACAACACAAACACTGACACACCCACAACACACACACTGACACACCCACAATACACACACACTGACACACCCTCAATATACACACACTGACACACCCACAATACATACACACACTGACAAACACACAATACACACACACTGACACATCCAGAATACACACACACACTGTCACACCCACAATACACACACACACTGACACACCCACAATACACATACACTGACACACACACAATACACACACACAAACTGACACACCCACAATACACACACACTGACGCACCTACAACACACACACACTGATACATCCACAATACACTCACACAATGACACAGCCACAATACACACACATACTGACACACCCACAATAGACAAACACTCACACACCCACAATACACACACACTGACACACCCACAATGCACACACACACTGACACCCCCGCAATAAACCCAAACTGGCACAACCAACATACACACACACTGACACAACCACATTATACACAAACACACACACACAATACACGCACACTCTGACACACCCACAACACACACACACTGACACACCCACAATACACACACACTGACACACCCACAATACACACACTCAGACATACCCACAATACACACACACTGACACACCCACAATACACGCACACACTGACACACCCACAATACACACACACTGACACACCCACAATACACACAGAAACTGACACACCCACAATACACACACACACACTGATACACCCACAATACACACACACTAACGCACCCACAATATACACACACTGACAAAACCACAATATACACACACTGACGCACCCACTATACACACACACTGACACACACACAATACACACACACACTCACACACCCACAATACACACACACAATGACACACCCACAATACACATCACACTGACACACCCACAATAAACACACTGACACATCCACAATACACACACACACTGAGACACACACAATACACACACACACTCACACCCACAATACACACACACACTGACACACCCACAATACACACACAATGACACACCCACAATACACACACACACTGACACACCCACAATGCACACACACTGCCACACCCACAATACACACATTGACACACCCACAATACACACACATTGACACACCTGCAATACACACACACACACTGACACACCCACAATACACACACTGACACACCCACAATACACACACACACTGACGCACCCACAATACACACACACTGACACACCCACAATACACACACTGAAACACCCACAATACACACACACACTGACACACCCACAAGACACACACACTGACACACCCACAATACACACACACTGACACACCCACAATACACACACACACTGACCCACCCACAATACACACACGCTGACACACCCACAATACACACACACTGACACACCCACCATACACACACACTGACGCACCCACAATACACACACACATTGACACACCCACAATACACATCACACTGACACACCCACAATAAACACACACTGACACATCCAACATACACACACACTGACACAACCACATTATACACAAACACTCACACACACAATACACGCACACTCTGACACACCCACAACACACACACACTGACACACACACAATACACACACACTGACACAACCACAATACATACACACTGACACACCCACAATACACACATACTGACACACCCACAATACACACACACACTGACACACCCACAATACACACACACTAACACACCCACAATACACACACACACTGATACACCCACAATACACACGGACACACTCAAAAGACACACACACTGACACACCCACAATATACACACACTTACATACCCACAATATACACACACACTGACACACCCACAACAGACACACACTGACACACCCACAATACACACAAAAACTGACACACCCACAATACACACACACACACTGACACACCCACAATACACACACACTGACGCACCCACAATACGCACACACTGACAAAACCACAATATACACACACTGACGCACCCACAATACACACACACTGACACACACACAATACACACACACACACACCCACAATACACACACACAATGACACACCCACAATACACATCACACTGACACACCCACAATAAACACACTGACACATCCACAACACACACACACACTGACACACACACAATACACACACACACTCACACCCACAATACACACACACACTGACACACCCACAATACACACAAAATGACATACCCACAATACACACACACACTGACACACCCACAATATACACACACTTACATACCCACAATACACACACACACTGACACACCCACAATACACACACACTGACACACCCACAATACACACAGAAACTGACACACCCACAATACACACACACACACTGACACACCCACAATACACACACACTGACGCACCCACAATATACACACACTGACAAAACCACAATATACACACACTGACGCACCCACAATACACACACACTGACACACACACAATACACACACACACTCACACACCCACAATACACACACACAATGACACACCCACAATACACATCACACTGACACAACCACAATAAACACACTGACACATCCACAATACACACACACACTGACACACACACAATACACACACACACTGACACACCCACAACACAAACACTGACACACCCACAACACACACACTGACACACCCACAAAACACACACACTGACACACCCTCAATATACACACACTGACACACCCACAATACATACACACACTGACAAACACACAATACACACACACTGACACATCCACAATACACACACACACTGTCACACCCACAATACACACACACACTGACACACCCACAATACACATACACTGACACACACACAATACACACACACAAACTGACACACCCACAATACACACACACTGACGCACCTACAACACACACACACTGATACATCCACAATACACTCACACAATGACACAGCCACAATACACACACATACTGACACACCCACAATACACAAACACTCACACACCCACAATACACACACACTGACACACCCACAATACACACACACACTGACACCCCCGCAATACACCCAAACTGGCACAACCAACATACACACACACTGACACAACCACATTATACACAAACACACACACACAATACACGCACACTCTGACACACCCACAACACACACACACTGACAAACCCACAATACACACAAACTGACACACCCACAATACACACACACAGACATACCCACAATACACACACACTGACACACCCACAATACACGCACACACTGACACACCCACAATACACACACACTGACACACCCACAATACACACAGAAACTCACACACCCACAATACACACACACACACTGACACACCCACAATACACACACACTGATGCACCCACAATATACACACACTGACAAAACCACAATATACACACACTGACGCACCCACAATACACACACACTGACACACACACAATACACACACACACTCACACACCCACAATACACACACACAATGACACACCCACAATACACATCACACTGACACACCCACAATAAACACACTGACACATCCACAATACACACACACACTGACACACACACAATACACACACACACTGACACACACACAACACAAACACTGACACACCCACAACACACACACTGACACACCCACAAAACACACACACTGACACACCCTCAATATACACACACTGACACACCCACAATACATACACACACTGACAAACACACAATACACACACACTGACACATCCACAATACACACACACACTGTCACACCCACAATACACACACACACTGACACACCCACAATACACATACACTGACACACACACAATACACACACACAAACTGACACACCCACAATACACACACACTGACGCACCTACAACACACACACACTGATACATCCACAATACACTCACACAATGACACAGCCACAATACACACAGATACTGACACACCCACAATACACAAACACTCACACACCCACAATACACACACACTGACACACCCACAATACACACACACACTGACACCCCCGCAATACACCCAAACTGGCACAACCAACATACACACACACTGACACAACCACATTATACACAAACACACACACACAATACACGCACACTCTGACACACCCACAACACACACACACTGACACACCCACAATACACACAAACTGACACACCCACAATACACACACACAGACATACCCACAATACACACACACTGACACACCCACAATACACGCACACACTGACACACCCACAATACACACACACTGACACACCCACAATACACACAGAAACTGACACACCCACAATACACACACACACACTGACACACCCACAATACACACACACTGACGCACCCACAATATACACACACTGACAAAACTACAATATACACACACTGACGCACCCACAATACACACACACTGACACACAAACAATACACACACACACTCACACACCCACAATACACACACACAATGACACACCCACAATACACATCACACTGACACACCCACAATAAACACACTGACACATCCACAATACACACACACACTGAGACACACACAATACACACACACACTCACACCCACAATACACACACACACTGACACACCCACAATACACACACAATGACACACCCACAATACACACACACACTGACACACCCACAATGCACACACACTGCCACACCCACAATACACACACTGACACACCCACAATACACACACATTGACACACCTGCAATACACACACACACACTGACACACCCACAATACACACACTGACACACCCACAATACACACACACACTGACGCACCCACAATACACACACACTTACACACCCACAATACACACACTGAAACACCCACAATACACACACACACTGACACACCCACAAGACACACACACTGACACACCCACAATACACACACACTGACACACCCACATTACACACACACACTGACACACCCACAATACACACACGCTGACACACCCACAATACACACACACTGACGCACCCACAATACACACACACTGACACACACACAATACACACACACACTCACATACCCACAATACACACACACACTGACACACCCACAATACACATCACACTGACACACCCACAATAAACACACTGACACATCCACAATACACACACACACTGAGACACACACAATACATACACACACTGACAAACACACAATACACACACACTGACACATCCACAATACACACACACACTTTCACACCCACAATACACACACACACTGACACACCCACAATACACATACACTGACACACACACACAATACACACACACACTCACATACCCACAATACACACACACACTGACACACCCACAATACACATCACACTGACACACCCACAATAAACACACTGACACATCCACAATACACACACACACTGACAAACACACAATACACACACACACTCACACCCACAATACACACACACACTGACACACCCACAATACACACACAATGACACACCCACAATACACACACACACTGACACACCCACAATACACACACACTGACACACCCACAATACACACACACTGACACACCCACAATACACACACACACTGACACACCCACAATACACACACACTGACACACCCACAATACACACACGCACTGACACACCCACAATACACACACACTGACACACCCACAATAAACACACACTGACACACCCACAATACACACGCACACTGATACATCCAAAATATATACACTCACTGACAAACCCACAAGACACACACACTGACACACCCACAATACACACACACTGACACACCCACAATACACACACACACTGACACACCCACAATACACATACACTGACACACCCACAATACAAACACACACTGACACAACCACAACACATACACACACTGACACACCCACAATATACACACACAGTGACACACCCACAATACACACACACACTGAAACACCCACAACACACACACACACTGACACACCCACAACACACACACTGACTCACCCTCAATACACACACACTGACACACCCACAATACACACACACTGACACACCCTCAATACACACACACTGACACACCCACAATACATACACACACTGACAAACACACAATACACACACACTGACACATCCACAATACATACACACACTGTCACACCCACAATACACACACACACTGACACACCCACAATACACACACACACTGACACACACACAATACACACACACAAACTGACACACCCACAATACACACACACTGACGCACCTACAATACACACACACTGATACATCCACAATACACTCACACAATGACACAGCCACAATACACACACATACTGACACACCCACAATACACAAACACTCACACACCCACAATACACACACACACTGACACACCCGCAATACACACAAACTGACACAACCAACATACACACACACTGACACAACCACATTATACACAAACACACACACACAATACACGCACACTCTGACACACCCACAACACACACACACTGACACACCCACAATACACACACACTGACACACCCACAATACACACACACTGACATACCCACAATACACACACACTGACACACCCACAATACACACACACACTGACACACCCACAATACACACACACACTGACACACCCACAAAACAAACACTGACACACCCACAACACACACACTGACACACCCACTATATACACACACTGACACACCCACAATACACTCAGAAACTGACACACCCACAATACACACACACACACTGACACACCCACCATACACACACACTGACGCACCCACAATACACACACACTGACACACCCACAATACATACACACACTGACACACCCACAAGACACACACACTGACACACCCACAATACACACACACTGACACACCCACAATACACACACACACTGACACACCCACAATACACACACGCTGACACACCCACAATACAAACACACACTGACACAACCACAATATATACACACACTGACACACCCACAATATACACACACAGCGACACACCCACAATACACACACAAACTGACACACCCACAACACACACACACACTGACTCACCCACAACTCACACACTGACACACCCACAACACACACACTGACACACCCACAATACACACACACTGACACACCCTCAATAAACACACACTGACACACCCACAATACATACACACACTGACAAACACACAATACCCAAACACTGACACATCCACAATATATCAACACACTGTCACTCCCACAATACACACACACACTGACACACCCACAATACACACACACACTGACCCACACAGAATAAACACACACAAACTGACACACCCACAATACACACACACTGACGCACCTACAATACACACACTGACACACCCACAATACACACACACACTGACACACCCACAATACACACACACTGATACATCCACAATACACTCACACACTGACACACCCACAATACACAAACATACTGACACACGCACAATACACAAACACTCACACACCCACAATACACACACACTGACACACCCACAGTACACACACACACTGACACACCCACAATACACACACACTGACACACCAAAATACACACACACACTGACACACCCACAATACACACACACTGACACACCTACAAAACACACACACTGACACACCCACAATACACACACACACTGACACACCCACAATACACACACACTGACACACCCACAATACACACACACACTCACACACCCACAATACACACACACACTGACACACCCACAATACACATCACACTGACACACCCACAATAAACACACTGACACACCCACAATACACACACACACTCACACCCACAATACACACACACTCTGACACACCCACAATACAAACACAATGACACACCCACATTACACACACACTGACACACCCACAATACACACACACTGACACACCCACAATACACACACACACTGACACACCCACAATACACACACACACACTGACACACCCGCAATACACACACACTGACACACCCACAATACACACACACACTGACACACACACTGACACACCCACAATACACAAACACACTGATACACCCACAATATATACACACATTGACACACCCACAAGACATGCACACTGACACACCCACAATACACACACACTGACACACCCACAATACACACACACACTGACACGGGGAGAATGTGCAAAATCCACACAGACAGTCGCCCGAGGCCGGATTCGAACCCGGGTCTCTGGCCCTGTGAGGCAACAGTGCTAACCACTATGCCACCGTGCTGCACACAATACACACACACACTGACACACCCGCAATACACACACACACTGACACACCCACAATACACACACGCACTGACACACCCACAATACACACACACTGACACACCCACAATAGACACACACTGACACACCAACAATAAACTCACAAACTGACACACCCACAATACACTCACATACAGACACACCCACAATAAACAAACACACTCACACACCCACAATACACACACACACTAACACACCCACAATACACACACACACTGATACACCCACAATACACACGGACACACTCAAAAGACACACACACTGACACACCCACAATATACACACACTTACATACCCACAATACACACACACACTGACACACCCACAATAGACACACACTGACACACCCACAATACACACACTGACACACCCGCAATACACACACACTGACACACCCACAATACACACACACACTGACACATCCACAAGACACACACACACTGATACACCCAAAATATATACACACACTGACACACCCACAAGACACACACACTGACACACCCACAATACACACACACTGACACAACCACAATACACACACACACTGACACACCCACAATACACACACGCTGACACACCCACAATACAAACACACACTGACACAACCACAATATATACACACACTGACACACCCACAATATACACACACAGCGACACACCCACAATACACACACACACTGACACACCCACAACACACACACAGACTGACTCACCCACAACACACACACTGACACACCCACAACACACACACAGACTGACTCACCCACAACACACACACTGACACACCCACAATACACACACACTGACACACCCTCAATACACACACACTGACACACCCACAATACATATACACACTGACAAACACACAATACCCAAACACTGACACATCCACAATATATCAACACACTGTCACTCCCACAATACACACACACACTGACACACCCACAATACACACACACACTGACGCACACAGAATACACACACACAAACAGACACACCCACAATACACACACACTGACGCACCTACAATACACACACTGACACACCCACAATACACACACACACTGACACACCCACAATACACACACACTGATACATCCACAATACACTCACACATTGACACACCCACAATACACACACATACTGACACACGCACAATACACAAACACTCACACACCCACAATACACACACACTGACACACCCAAAATACACACACACATTGACACACCCACAATACACACACACTGACATACCAAAATACACACACCCACTGACACACCCACAATATACACACATGGACACACCTACAAAACACACACACTGACACACCCACAATACACACAAACACTCACACACCCACAATACACACACACACTGACATACCCACAATTCACACACACACTGACACACCCACAATACACAGACTGACATACCAAAAATATACACACACACTGAGACACCAACAATACACACACAGTGACACACCCACAATATACACACACTGACACACCCACAATTCACACACGTTGACACACTCACAATACACACAAATTGACACAACCAACATACACACACACTGACACAACCACAGTATACACTAACACTCACACACACAACACACGCACACTCTGACACACCCACAACACACACACACTGAAACACCCACAATACACACACACTGACACACCCACAATACACACACACTGACACACCCACAATACACACACACACTGACACACCCACAATACACACACACTAACACACCCACAATACTCACACACAATGATACACCCACAGTACACACTGACACACCCACAAGACACACACACTGACACACCCACAATACACACACACTTACATACCCACAATACACACACACACTGACACACCCACAATACACACACACTGACACACCCACAATACACACAGAAACTGACACACCCACAATACACACACACACACTGACACACCCACAATACACACACACTGACGCACCCACAATACACACACACACTCACCCACCCACAATTCACACACACACTGACACACCCACAATACACATCACACTGACACACCCACAATAAACACACACTGACACAACCAACATACGCATACACTGACACAACCACTTTATACACAAACACTCACACACACAATACACGCACACTCTGACACACCCACAACACACACACACTGACACACCCACAATTCACACACACACTGACACACCCACAATACACAGACTGACGCACCAAAAATATACACACACACTGAGACACCCACAATACACACACAGTGACACACCCACAATACACACACACTGACACACCCACAATTCACACACGTTGACACACTCACAATACACACAAACTGACACAACCAACATACACACACACTGACACAACCACAGTATACACTAACACTCACACGCACAACACACGCACACTCTGACACACCCACAACACACACACACTGAAACACCCACAATACACACACACTGACACACCCACAATACACACACACTGACACACCCACAATACACACACACACTGACACACCCACAAAACACACACACTAACACACCCACAATACTCACACACAATGATACACCCACAGTACACACTGACACACCCACAAGACAGACACACTGACACACCCACAATACACACACACTTACATACCCACAATACACACACACACTGACACACCCACAATACACACACACTGACACACCCACAATACACACAGAAACTGACACACCCACAATACACACACACACACTGACACATCCACAATACACACACACTGATGCACCCACAATACACACACACACTCACCCACCCACAATTCACACACACACTGACACACCCACAATACACATCACACTGACACACCCACAATAAACACACACTGACACAACCAACATACGCACACACTGACACAACCACTTTTTACACAAACTCTCACACACACAATACACGCACACTCTGACACACCCACAACACACACACACTGACACACCCACAATACACACACACTGACACACCCACAATACACACACACTGACACACCCACAATACACACATACTGACACACCCACAATACACACACACACACTGACACACCCACAATACACACACACTAACACACCCACGATACACACATACACTGATACACCCACAATACACACTGACACACCCACAAGGCACACACACTGACACACCCACAACATACACACACTTACATACCCACAATGCACACACACACTGACACACCCACAATACACACACACCGTCACACCCACAATACACACAGAAACTGACACACCCACAATACACACACTGACACACCCACAATACACACACACTGACGCACCCACAATACACACACACTGACAAAACCACAATACACACACACTGACGCACCCACAATACACACACACACTCACACACCCACAATACACACACACACTGACACACCCACAATACACATCACACTGACACACCCACAATAAACACACTGACACACCCACAATACACACACACACTCACACCCACAATACACACACACACTGACACACCCACAATACAAACACAATGACACACCCACAATACACACACACTGACACACCCACAATACACACACACTGACACACCCACAATACACACACACACTGACACACCCACAATACACACACACACACTGACACACCCACAATACACACACACTGACACACCCACAATACACAAACACACTGATACACCCACAATATATACACACATTGACACACCCACAAGACACGCACACTGACACACCCACAATACACACACACTGACACACCCACAAACACACTGACACGGGCAGAATGTGCAAAATCCACACAGACAGTCGCCCGAGGCCGGATTCGAACCCGGGTCTCTGGCGCTGTGAGGCAACAGTGCTAACCACTATGCCACCGTGCTGCACACAATACACACACACACTGACACACCTGCAATACACTGACACACCCACAATACACACACCCACTGACACACCCACAATACATACACACACTGACACACCCACAATACACACACACTGACACACCCACAATAGACACACACTGACACACCAACAATAAACTCACAAACTGACACACCCACAATACACACACATACAGACACACCCACAATAAACAAACACACTCACACACCCACAATACACACACACACTAACACACCCACAATACACACACACACTGATACACCCACAATACACACGGACACACTCAAAAGACACACACACTGACACACCCACAATATACACACACTTACATACCCACAATACACACACACACTGACACACCCACAATAGACACACACTGACACACCCACAATACACACAGAAACTGACACACCCACAATACACACACACACACTGACACACCCACAATACACACACACTGATGCACCCACAATACACACACACTGACACACACACAATACACACACACACCCACAATACACACACACAATGACACACCCACAATACACATCACACTGACACACCCACAATAAACACACTGACACATCCACAATACACAGACACACTGACACACACACAATACACACACACACTCACACCCACAATACACACACACACTGACACACCCACAATACACACAAAATGACATACCCACAATACACACACACTGACACACCCACAATGCACACACACTAACACACCCACAATACACCCACTGACACACCCACAAGACACACACACTGACACACCCACAATACACACACACTGACACACCCACCATACACACACACACTGACACACCCACAATACACACACGCTGACACACCCACAATACAAACACACACTGACACAACCACAATATATACACACACTGACACACCCACAATATACACACACAGCGACACACCCACAATACACACACACACTGACACACCCACAACACACACACACACTGACTCACCCACAACACACACACTGACACACCCACAACACACACACTGACACACCCACAATACACACACACTGAAAAACCCTCAATACACACACACTGACACACCCACAATACATATACACACTGACAAACACACAATACCCAAACACTGACACATCCACAATATATCAACACACTGTCACTCCCACAATACACACACACACTGACACACCCACAATACACACACACACTGACCCACACAGAATACACACACACAAACTGACACACCCACAATACACACACACTGACGCACCTACAATACACACACTGACACACCCACAATACACACACATACTGACACACGCACAATACACAAACACTCACACACCCACAATACACACACACTGACACACCCAAAATACACACACACACTGACACACCCACAATACATACACACTGACACACCAATATACACACACATACTGACACACCCACAATACACACACACTGACACACCTACAAAACACACACACTGACACACCCACAATACACACAAACACTCACACACCCACAATACACACACACACTGACACACCCACAATTCACACACACACTGACACACCCACAATACACAGACTGACACACCAAAAATATACACACACACTGAGACACCAACAATACACACACAGTGACACACCCACAATACACACACACTGACACACCCACAATTCACACACGTTGACACACTCACAATACACACAAATTGACACAACCAACATACACACACACTGACACAACCACAGTATACACTAACACTCACACACACAACACACGCACACTCTGACACACCCACAACACACACACACTGAAACACCCACAATACACACACACTGACACACCCACAATACACACACACTGACACACCCACAATACACACACACACTGACACACCCACAATACACACACACTAACACACCCACAATACTCACACACAATGATACACCCACAGTACACACTGACACACCCACAAGACACACACACTGACACACCCACAATACACACACACTTACATACCCACAATACACACACACACTGACACACCCACATTACACACACACTGACACACCCACAATACACACAGAAACTGACACACCCACAATACACACACACACACTGACACACCCACAATACACACACACTGACGCACCCACAATACACACACACACTCACCCACCCACAATTCACACACACACTGACACACCCACAATACACATCACACTGACACACCCACAATAAACACACACTGACACAACCAACATACGCACACACTGACACAACCACTTTATACACAAACACTCACACACACAATACACGCACACTCTGACACACCCACAACACACACACACTGACACACCCACAATACACACACACTGACACACCCACAATACACACACACTGACACACCCACAATACACACACACACACTGACACACCCACAATACACACATACACTGATACACCCACAATACACACTGACACACCCACAAGGCACACACACTGACACACACACAACATACACACACTTACATACCCACAATGCACACACACACTGACACACCCACAATAAACACACACTGTCACACCCACAATACACACAGAAACTGACACACCCACAATACACACACTGACACACCCACAATCTGACGCACCCACAATACACAGACACTGACAAAACCACAATACACACACACTGACGCTCCCACAATACACACACACACACACTGACACACCCACAATACACATCACACTGACACACCCACAATAAACACACTGACACACCCACAATACACACACACACTCACACACAAAATACACACACACACTGACACACCCACAATACAAACACAATGACACACCCACAATACACACACACTGACACACCCACAATACACACACACTGACACACCCACAATACACACACACACTGACACACCCACAATACACACACACACACTGACACACCCACAATACACACACACTGACACACCCACAATACACACACACACTGACACACACACTGACACACCCACAATACACATACTCACTGATACACCCACAATATATACACACATTGACACACACACTGACACACCCACAATACACACACACTGACACACCCACAATACACACACACTGACACACCCACAATACACACACACACTGACACGGGGAGAATGTGCAAACTCCACACAGACAGTCGCCCGAGGCCGGATTTGAACCCGGGTCTCTGGCGCTGTGAGGCAACAGTGCTAACCACTATGCCACCGTGCTGCACACAATACACACACACACTGACACACCCGCAATACACACACACACTGACACACCCACAATACACACACGCACTGACACACCCACAATACATACACACACTGACACACCCACAATACACACACACTGACACACCCACAATAGACACACACTGACACACCAACAATAAACTCACAAACTGATACACCCACAATACACACATATACAGACACACCCACAATAAACAAACACACTCACACACCCACAATACACACACACACTGACACACCCACAATACACACACACTCACACACCCACAATACACACACACAATGACAAACCCAGAATACACACACACACTGACACAGCCACAATACACACACACTGACACACCAACAATACACACACACACTGACACACCCACAATACACACACACTGACACATCTGCAATAAAGGCACACTGATAAACGCACAATACACACACACTGACACACCCACACTAAACACACACTGACACACCCACAATACACGCACACACTGACACACCCACAATACACAAACACACTGACACTCCAAAATACACAGCAACTTACGCACGCACAATACACACACACTTACACACCCACAATACACACACACTGACACACCCACAAAAGAAACACACACTGACACTCCACAATACACACACACTGACACACCCACAATACACACACACACTGACACATCCACAACACACACACATACTGACACACCCACAACACACACACTGACACACCCACAACAGACACACAGACACACCCACAATACACACACACTGACACACCCTCAACACACACACACTGACACACCCACAATACATACACACACTGACAAACACACAATACACACACACTGACACATCCACAATATATCAACACACTGTCACACCCACAACACACACACACACTGACACACCCACAATACACACACACACTGACACACACACAATACACACACACAAACTGACACACCCACAATACACAAACACTGACGCACCTACAATACACACACTGACACACCCACAATACACACACACACTGACACACCCACAATACACACACACTGATACATCCACAATACAATCACACACTGACACACCAAAATACACACACACACTGACACACCCACAATACACACACACTGACACACCTACAAAACACACACACTGACACACCCACAATACACACAAACACTCACACACCCACAATACACACACACACTGACACACCCACAATTCACACACACACTGACACACCCACAATACACAGACTGACACACCAAAAATATACACACACACTGAGACACCAACAATACACACACAGTGACACACCCACAATACACACACACTGACACACCCACAATTCACACACGTTGACACACTCACAATACACACAAACTGACACAACCAACATACACACACACTGACACAACCACAGTATACACTAACACTCACACACACAACACACGCACACTCTGACACACCCACAACACACACACACTGAAACACCCACAATACACACACACTGACACACCCACAATACACACACACTGACACACCCACAATACACACACACACTGACACATCCACAATACACACACACTAACACACCCACAATACTCACACACAATGATACACCCACAGTACACACTGACACACCCACAAGACACACACACTGACACACCCACAATACACACACACTTACATACCCACAATACACACACACACTGACACACCCACAATACACACACACTGACACACCCACAATACACACAGAAACTGACACACCCACAATACACACACACACACTGATACACCCACAATACACACACACTGACGCACCCACAATACACACACACACTCACCCACCCACAATTCACACACCCACTGACACACCCACAATACACATCACACTGACACACCCACAATAAACACACACTGACACAACCAACATACGCACACACTGACACAACCACTTTATACACAAACACTCACACACACAATACACGCACACTCTGACACACCCACAACGCACACACACTGACACACCCACAATACACACACACTGACACACCCACAATACACACACACTGACACACCCACAACACACACATACTGACACACCCACAATACACACACACACACTGACACACCCACAATACACACACACAATACACACATACACTGATACACCCACAATACACACTGACACACCCACAAGGCACACACACTGACACACCCACAACATACACACACTTACATACCCACAATTCACACACACACTGACACACCCGCAAAACACACACACTGTCACACCCACAATACACACAGAAACTGACACACACACAATACACACACTGACACACCCACAATACACACACACTGACGCACCCACAATACACACACACTGACAAAACCACAATACACACACACTGACGCACCCCCAATACACACACACACTCACACACCCACAATACACACACACACTGACACACCCACAATACACATCACACTGACACACCCACAATAAACGCACTGACACACCCACAATACACACACACACTCACACCCACAATACACACACACACTGACACACCCACAATACAAACACACTGACACACCCACAATACACACACACTGACACACCCACAATACACACACACACTGACACACCCACAATACACACACACACACACTGACACACCCACAATACACACACACTGACACACCCACAATACACACACACACTGACACACACACTGACACACCCACAATACACAAACACACTGATACACCCACAATATATACACACATTGAAACACCCACAAGACACACACACTGACACACCCACAATACACACACACTGACACACCCACAATACACACACACACTGACACGGGGAGAATGTGCAAACTCCACACAGACAGTCGCCCGAGGCCGGATTCGAACCCGGGTCTCTGGTGCTGTGAGGCAACAGTGCTAACCACTATGCCACAGTGCTGCACACAATACACACACACACTGACACACCCGCAATACACACACACACTGACACACCCACAATACACACACGCACTGACACACCCACAATACATACACACACTGACACACCCACAATACACACACACTGACACACCCACAATAGACACACACTGACACACCAACAATAAACTCACAAACTGATACACCCACAATACACACACATACAGACACACCCACAATAAACAAACACACTCACACACCCACAATACACACACACACTGACACACCCACAATACACACACACTGACACACCCACAATACACACACACTGACACACCCACAATACACACACACTGACACTCCCACAATACACACACACTGACACACCCACAATACAAACACACTGACATACCCACAATACACACACACTCACACACCCACAATACACACACACAATGACAAACCCAGAATACACACACACACTGACACAGCCACAATACACACACACTGACACACCCACAATAAACACACACTGACACACCCACAATACACACACACACTGATACATCCAAAATATATACACACACTGACAAACCCACAAGACACACACACTGACACACCCACAATACACACACACTGACACACCCACAATACACACACACACTGACACACCCACAATATACATACACTGACACACCCACAATACAAACACACACTGACACAACCACAACACATACACACACTGACACACCCACAATATACACACACAGTGACACACCCACAATACACACACACACTGAAACACCCACAACACACACACACACTGACACACCCACAACACACACACTGACTCACCCACAACACACACACTGACACACCCACAATACACACACACTGACACACCCTCAATACACACACACTGACACACCCACAATACATACACACACTGACAAACACACAATACACACACACTGACACATCCACAACACATACACACACTGTCACACCCACAATACACACACACACTGACACACCCACAATACACACACACACTGACACACACACAATACACACACAGAAACTGACACACCCACAATACACACACACTGACGCACCTACAATACACACACACTGATACATCCACAATACACTCACACAATGACACAGCCACAATACACACACCTACTGACACACCCACAATACACAAACACTCACACACCCACAATACACACACACACTGACACACCCGCAATACACACAAACTGACACAACCAACATACACACACACTGACACAACCACATTATACACAAACACACACACACAATACACGCACACTCTGACACACCCACAACACACACACACTGACACACCCACAATACACACACACTGACACACCCACAATACACACACACTGACATACCCACAATACACACACACTGACACACCCACAATACACACACACACTGACACACCCACAATACACACACACACTGACACACCCACAACACAAACACTGACACACCCACAACACACACACTGACACACCCACTATATACACACACTGACACACGCACAATACACTCAGAAACTGACACACCCACAATACACACACACACACTGACACACCCACCATACACACAAACTGACGCACCCACAATACACACACACTGACACACCCACAATACATACACACACTGACACACCCACAAGACACACACACTGACACACCCACAATACACACACACTGACACACCCACAATACACACACACACTGACACACCCACAATACACACACGCTGACACACCCACAATACAAACACACACTGACACAACCACAATATATACACACACTGACACACCCACAATATACACACACAGCGACACACCCACAATACACACACAAACTGACACACCCACAACACACACACACACTGACTCACCCACAACACACACACTGACACACCCACAACACACACACTGACACACCCACAATACACACACACTGACACACCCTCAATAAACACACACTGACACACCCACAATACATACACACACTGACAAACACACAATACCCAAACACTGACACATCCACAATATATCAACACACTGTCACTCCCACAATACACACACACACTGACACACCCACAATACACACACACACTGACCCACACAGAATAAACACACACAAACTGACACACCCACAATACACACACACTGACGCACCTACAATACACACACTGACACACCCACAATACACACACACACTGACACACCCACAATACACACACACTGATACATCCACAATACACTCACACACTGACACACCCACAATACACAAACATACTGACACACGCACAATACACAAACACTCACACACCCACAATACACACACACTGACACACCCACAGTACACACACACACTGACACACCCACAATACACACACACTGACACACCAAAATACACACACACACTGACACACCCACAATACACACACACTGACACACCTACAAAACACACACACTGACACACCCACAATACACACAAACACTCACACACCCACAATACACACACACACTGACACACCCACAATACACATCACACTGACACACCCACAATAAACACACACTGACACAACCAACATACGCACACACTGACACAACCACTTTTTACACAAACACTCACACACACAATACACGCACACTCTGACACACCCACAACACACACACACTGACACACCCACAATACACACACACTGACACACCCACAATACACACATACTGACACACCCACAATACACACACACACACTGACACACCCACAATACACACACACTAACACACCCACGATACACACATACACTGATACACCCACAATACACACTGACACACCCACAAGGCACACACACTGACACACCCACAACATACACACACTTACATACCCACAATGCACACACACACTGACACACCCACAATACACACACACCGTCACACCCACAATACACACAGAAACTGACACACCCACAATACACACACTGACACACCCACAATACACACACACTGACGCACCCACAATACACACACACTGACAAAACCACAATACACACACACTGACGCACCCACAATACACACACACACTCACACACCCACAATACACACACACACTGACACACCCACAATACACATCACACTGACACACCCACAATAAACACACTGACACACCCACAATACACACACACACTCACACCCACAATACACACACACACAATACAAACACAATGACACACCCACAATACACACACACTGACACACCCACAATACACACACACTGACACACCCACAATACACACACACACTGACACACCCACAATACACACACACACACTGACACACCCACAATACACACACACTGACACACCCACAATACACAAACACACTGATACACCCACAATATATACACACATTGACACACCCACAAGACACGCACACTGACACACCCACAATACACACACACTGACACACCCACAAACACACTGACACGGGCAGAATGTGCAAAATCCACACAGACAGTCGCCCGAGGCCGGATTCGAACCCGGGTCTCTGGCGCTGTGAGGCAACAGTGCTAACCACTATGCCACCGTGCTGCACACAATACACACACACACTGACACACCCGCAATACACACACACACTGACACACCCACAATACACACACCCACTGACACACCCACAATACATACACACACTGACACACCCACAATACACACACACTGACACACCCACAATAGACACACACTGACACACCAACAATAAACTCACAAACTGACACACCCACAATACACACACATACAGACACACCCACAATAAACAAACACACTCACACACCCACAATACACACACACACTAACACACCCACAATACACACACACACTGATACACCCACAATACACACGGACACACTCAAAAGACACACACACTGACACACCCACAATATACACACACTTACATACCCACAATACACACACACACTGACACACCCACAATAGACACACACTGACACACCCACAATACACACACACTGATGCACCCACAATACACACACACTGACAAAACCACAATATACACACACTGACGCACCCACAATACACACACACTGACACACACACAATACACACACACACCCACAATACACACACACAATGACACACCCACAATACACATCACACTGACACACCCACAATAAACACACTGACACATCCACAATACACAGACACACTGACACACACACAATACACACACACACTCACACCCACAATACACACACACACTGACACACCCACAATACACACAAAATGACATACCCACAATACACACACACACTGACACACCCACAATGCACACACACTAACACACCCACAATACACACACTGACACACCCGCAATACACACACACTGACACACCCACAATACACACACACTCTGACACATCCACAAGACACACACACACTGATACATCCAAAATATATACACACACTGACACACCCACAAGACACACACACTGACACACCCACAATACACACACACTGACACACCCACAATACACACACACACTGACACACCCACAATACACACACACTGACACACCCACAATACAAACACACACTGACACAACCACAATATATACACACACTGACACACCCACAATATACACACACAGCGACACACCCACAATACACACACACACTGACACACCCACAACACACACACACACTGACTCACCCACAACACACACACTGACACACCCACAACACACACACTGACACACCCACAATACACACACACTGAAAAACCCTCAATACACACACTCTGACACACCCACAATACATATACACACTGACAAACACACAATACCCAAACACTGACACATCCACAATATATCAACACACTGTCACTCCCACAATACACACACACACTGACACACCCACAATACACACACACACTGACCCACACAGAATACACACACACAAACTGACACACCCACAATACACACACACTGACGCACCTACAATACACACACTGACACACCCACAATACACACACATACTGACACACGCACAATACACAAACACTCACACACCCACAATACACACACACTGACACACCCAAAATACACACACACACTGACACACCCACAATACATACACACTGACACACCAAAATACACACACATATTGACACACCCACAATTCACACACACTGACACACCTACAAAACACACACACTGACACACCCACAATACACACAAACACTCACACACCCACAATACACACACACACTGACACACCCACAATTCACACACACACTGACACACCCACAATACACAGACTGACACACCAAAAATATACACACACACTGAGACACCAACAATACACACACAGTGACACACCCACAATACACACACACTGACACACCCACAATTCACACACGTTGACACACTCACAATACACACAAATTGACACAACCAACATACACACACACTGACACAACCACAGTATACACTAACACTCACACACACAACACACGCACACTCTGACACACCCACAACACACACACACTGAAACACCCACAATACACACACACTGACACACCCACAATACACACACACTGACACACCCACAATACACACACACACTGACACACCCACAATACACACACACTAACACACCCACAATACTCACACACAATGATACACCCACAGTACACACTGACACACCCACAAGACACACACACTGACACACCCACAATACACACACACTTACATACCCACAATACACACACACACTGACACACCCACAATACACACACACTGACACACCCACAATACACACAGAAACTGACACACCCACAATACACACACACACACTGACACACCCACAATACACACACACTGACGCACCCACAATACACACACACACTCACCCACCCACAATTCACACACACACTGACACACCCACAATACACATCACACTGACACACCCACAATAAACACACACTGACACAACCAACATACGCACACACTGACACAACCACTTTATACACAAACACTCACACACACAATACACGCACACTCTGACACACCCACAACACACACACACTGATACACCCACAATACACACACACTGACACACCCACAATACACACACACTGACACACCCACAATACACACACACACACTGACACACACACAATACACACGTACACTGATACACCCACAATACACACTGACACACCCACAAGGCACACACACTGACACACCCACAACATACACACACTTACATACCCACAATGCACACACACACTGACACACCCACAATAAACACACACTGTCACACCCACAATACACACAGAAACTGACCCACCCACAATACACACACTGACACACCCACAATCTGACGCTCCCACAATACACACACACACACACTGACACACCCACAATACACATCACACTGACACACCCACAATAAACACACTGACACACCCACAATACACACACACACTCACACACAAAATACACACACACACTGACACACCCACAATACAAACACAATGACACACCCACAATACACACACACTGACACACCCACAATACACACACACTGACACACCAACAATACACACACACACTGACACACCCACAATACACACTGACACACCCACAATACACACACACTGACACACCCACAATACACACACACACTGACACACCCACAATACACATACACACTGATACACCCACAATATATACACACATTGACACACCCACAAGACACACACACTGACACACCCACAATACACACACACTGACACACCCACAATACACACACACTGACACACCCACAATACACACACACACTGACACGGGGAGAATGTGCAAACTCCACACAGACAGTCGCCCGAGGCCGGATTTGAACCCGGGTCTCTGGCGCTGTGAGGCAACAGTGCTAACCACTATGCCACCGTGCTGCACACAATACACACACACACTGACACACCCGCAATACACACACACACTGACACACCCACAATACACACACGCACTGACACACCCACAATAGATACACACACTGACACACCCACAATACACACACACTGACACACCCACAATAGACACACACTGACACACCAACAATAAACTCACAAACTGATACACCCACAATACACACATATACAGACACACCCACAATAAACAAACACACTCACACACCCACAATACACACACACACTGACACACCCACAATACACACACACTGACACACCCACAATACACACACACTGACACACCCACAATACACACACACTGACACACCCACAATACACACACACTGACACACCCACAATACAAACACACTGACATACCCACAATACACACACACTCACACACCCACAATACACACACACAATGACAAACCCAGAATACACACACACACTGACACAGCCACAATACACACACACTGACACACCAACAATACACACACACACTGACACACCCACAATACACACACACTGACACATCCGCAATAAAGGCACACTGATAAACGCACAATACACACACACTGACACACCCACACTAAACACACACTGACACACCCACAATACACGCACACACTGACACACCCACAATACACAAACACACTGACACTCCAAAATACACAGCAACTTACGCACGCACAATACACACACACTTACACACCCACAATACACACACACTGACACACCCACAAAAGAAACACACACTGACACTCCACAATACACACACACTGACACACCCACAATACACACACACACTGACACATCCACAACACACACACATACTGACACACCCACAACACACACACTGACACACCCACAACAGACACACAGACACACCCACAATACACACACACTGACACACCCTCAACACACACACACTGACATACCCACAATACATACACACACTGACAAACACACAATACACACACACACTGACACACCCACAATATATCAACACACTGTCACACCCACAACACACACACACACACTGACACACCCACAATACACACACACACTGACACACACACAATACACACACACAAACTGACACACCCACAATACACAAACACTGACGCACCTACAATACACACACTGACACACCCACAATACACACACACACTGACACACCCACAATACACACACACTGATACATCCACAATACAATCACACACTGACACACCAAAATACACACACACACTGACACACCCACAATACACACACACTGACACACCTACAAAACACACACACTGACACACCCACAATACACACAAACACTCACACACCCACAATACACACACACACTGACACACCCACAATTCACACACACACTGACACACCCACAATACACAGACTGACACACCAAAAATATACACACACACTGAGACACCAACAATACACACACAGTGACACACCCACAATACACACACACTGACACACCCACAATTCACACACGTTGACACACTCACAATACACACAAACTGACACAACCAACATACACACACACTGACACAACCACAGTATACACTAACACTCACACACACAACACACGCACACTCTGACACACCCAGAACACACACACACTGAAACACCCACAATACACACACACTGACACACCCACAATACACACACACTGACACACCCACAATACACACACACACTGACACATCCACAATACACACACACTAACACACCCACAATACTCACACACAATGATACACCCACAGTACACACTGACACACCCACAAGACACACACACTGACACACCCACAATACACACACACTTACATACCCACAACACACACACACACTGACACACCCACAATACACACAGAAACTGACACACCCACAATACACACACACACACTGACACACCCACAATACACACACACTGACGCACCCACAATACACACACACACTCACCCACCCACAATTCACACACCCACTGACACACCCACAATACACATCACACTGACACACCCACAATAAACACACACTGACACAACCAACATACGCACACACTGACACAACCACTTTATACACAAACACTCACACACACAATCTGACACACCCACAACACACACACACTGACACACCCACAATACACACACACTGACACACCCACAATACACACACACTGACACACCCACAACACACACATACTGACACACCCACAATACACACACACACACTGACACACCCACAATACACACACACAATACACACATACACTGATACACCCACAATACACACTGACACACCCACAAGGCACACACACTGACACACCCACAACATACACACACTTACATACCCACAATTCACACACACACTGACACACCCACAAAACACACACACTGTCACACCCACAATACACACAGAAACTGACACACACACAATACACACACTGACACACCCACAATACACACACACTGACGCACCCACAATACACACACACTGACAAAACCACAATACACACACACTGACGCACCCACAATACACACACACACTCACACACCCACAATACACACACACACTGACACAACCACAATACACATCACACTGACACACCCACAATAAACGCACTGACACACCCACAATACACACACACACTCACACCCACAATACACACACACACTGACACACCCACAATACAAACACAATGACACACCCACAATACACACACACTGACACACCCACAATACACACACACTGACACACCCACAATACACACACACACTGACACACCCACAATACACACACACACACACACTGACACACCCACAATACACACACACTGACACACCCACAATACACACACACACTGACACACACACTGACACACCCACAATACACAAACACACTGATACACCCACAATATATACACACATTGACACACCCACAAGACACACACACTGACACACCCACAATACACACACACTGACACACCCACAATACACACACACACTGACACGGGGAGAATGTGCAAACTCCACACAGACAGTCGCCCGAGGCCGGATTCGAACCCGGGTCTCTGGTGCTGTGAGGCAACAGTGCTAACCACTATGCCACAGTGCTGCACACAATACACACACACACTGACACACCCGCAATACACACACACACTGACACACCCACAATACACACACGCACTGACACACCCACAATACATACACACACTGACACACCCACAATACACACACACTGACACACCCACAATAGACACACACTGACACACCAACAATAAACTCACAAACTGATACACCCACAATACACACACATACAGACACACCCACAATAAACAAACACACTCACACTCCCACAATACACACACACACTGACACACCCACAATACACACACACTGACACACCCACAATACACACACACTGACACACCCACAATACACACACACTGACACACCCACAATACACACACACTGACACACCCACAATACAAACACACTGACATACCCACTATACACACACACTCACACACCCACAATACACACACACAATGACAAACCCAGAATACACACACACACTGACACAGCCACAATACACACACACTGACACACCAACAATACACACACACACTGACACACCCACAATACACACACACTGACACATCCGCAATAAAGGCACACTGATAAACGCACAATACACACACACTGACACACCCACACTAAACACACACTGACACACCTACAATACACGCACACACTGACACACCCACAATACACAAACACACTGACACTCCAAAATACACAGCAACTTATGCACGCACAATACACACACACTTACACACCCACAATACACACACACTGACACACCCACAAAAGAAACACACACTGACACTCCACAATACACACACACTGACACACCCACAATACACACACACACTGACACATCCACAACACACACACATACTGACACACCCACAACACACACACTGACACACCCACAACAGACACACAGACACACCCACAATACACACACACTGACACACCCTCAACACACACACACTGACATACCCACAATACATACACACACTGACAAACACACAATACACACACACTGACACATCCACAATATATCAACACACTGTCACACCCACAACACACACACACATACTGACACACCCACAATACACACACACACTGACACACACACAATACACACACACAAACTGACACACCCACAATACACAAACACTGACGCACCTACAATACACACACTGACACACCCACAATACACACACACACTGACACACCCACAATACACACACACTGATACATCCACAATACAATCACACACTGACACACCAAAATACACACACACACTGACACACCCACAATACACACACACTGACACACCTACAAAACACACACACTGACACACCCACAATACACACAAACACTCACACACCCACAATACACACACACACTGACACACCCACAATTCACACACACACTGACACACCCACAATACACAGACTGACACACCAAAAATATACACACACACTGAGACACCAACAATACACACACAGTGACACACCCACAATACACACACACTGACACACCCACAATTCACACACGTTGACACACTCACAATACACACAAACTGACACAACCAACATACACACACACTGACACAACCACAGTATACACTAACACTCACACACACAACACACGCACACTCTGACACACCCACAACACACACACACTGAAACACCCACAATACACACACACTGACACACCCACAATACACACACACTGACACACCCACAATACACACACACACTGACACATCCACAATACACACACACTAACACACCCACAATACTCACACACAATGATACACCCACAGTACACACTGACACACCCACAAGACACACACACTGACACACCCACAATACACACACACTTACATACCCACAACACACACACACACTGACACACCCACAATACACACACACTGACACACCCACAATACACACAGAAACTGACACACCCACAATACACACACACACACTGACACACCCACAATACACACACACTGACGCACCCACAATACACACACACACTCACCCACCCACAATTCACACACCCACTGACACACCCACAATACACATCACACTGACACACCCACAATAAACACACACTGACACAACCAACATACGCACACACTGACACAACCACTTTATACACAAACACTCACACACACAATCTGACACACCCACAACACACACACACTGACACACCCACAATACACACACACTGACACACCCACAATACACACACACTGACACACCCACAACACACACATACTGACACACCCACAATACACACACACACACTGACACACCCACAATACACACACACAATACACACATACACTGATACACCCACAATACACACTGACACACCCACAAGGCACACACACTGACACACCCACAACATACACACACTTACATACCCACAATTCACACACACACTGACACACCCACAAAACACACACACTGTCACAACCACAATACACACAGAAACTGACACACACACAATACACACACTGACACACCCACAATACACACACACTGACGCACCCACAATACACACACACAATACACACACACTGACGCACGCACAATACACACACACACTCACACACCCACAATACACACACACACACTGACACAACCACAATACACATCACACTGACACACCCACAATAAACGCACTGACACACCCACAATACACACACACACTCACACCCACAATACACACACACACTGACACACCCACAATACAAACACAATGACACACCCACAATACACACACACTGACACACCCACAATACACACACACTGACACACCCACAATACACACACACACTGACACACCCACAATACACACACACACACACTGACACACCCACAATACACACACACTGACACACCCACAATACACACACACACTGACACACACACTGACACACCCACAATACACACACACACTGACACACCCACAATACACACACACACACACTGACACACCCACAATACACACACACTGACACACCCACAATACACACACACACTGACACACACACTGACACACCCACAATACACAAACACACTGATACACCCACAATATATACACACATTGACACACCCACAAGACACACACACTGACACACCCACAATACACACACACTGACACACCCACAATACACACACACACTGACACGGGGAGAATGTGCAAACTCCACACAGACAGTCGCCCGAGGCCGGATTCGAACCCGGGTCTCTGGTGCTGTGAGGCAACAGTGCTAACCACTATGCCACAGTGCTGCACACAATACACACACACACTGACACACCCGCAATACACACACACACTGACACACCCACAATACACACACGCACTGACACACCCACAATACATACACACACTGACACACCCACAATACACACACACTGACACACCCACAATAGACACACACTGACACACCAACAATAAACTCACAAACTGATACACCCACAATACACACACATACAGACACACCCACAATAAACAAACACACTCACACACCCACAATACACACACACACTGACACACCCACAATACACACACACTGACACACCCACAATACACACACACTGACACACCCACAATACACACACACTGACACTCCCACAATACACACACACTGACACACCCACAATACAAACACACTGACATACCCACAATACACACACACTCACACACCCACAATACACACACACAATGACAAACCCAGAATACACACACACACTGACACAGCCACAATACACACACACTGACACACCAACAATACACACACACACTGACACACCCACAATACACACACACTGACACACCCACACTAAACACACACTGACACACCCACAATACACGCACACACTGACACACCCACAATACACAAACACACTGACACTCCAAAATACACAGCAACTTACACACGCACAATAAACACACACTGACACACCCACAATACACACACACTGACACACCCACAAAAGAAACACACACTGACACTCCACAATACACACACACTGACACACCCACAATACACACACACACTGACACATCCACAACACACACACATACCGACACACCCACAACACACACACTGACACACCCACAACACACACACAGACACACCCACAATACACAAACACTGACACACCCTCAATACACACACACTGACACACCCACAATACATACACACACTGACAAACACACAATACACACACACTGTCACACCAACAATATATCAACACACTGTCACACCCACAACACACACACACACTGACACACCCACAATACACACAGACACTGACACACACACAATACACACACACAAACTGACACACCCACAATACACAAACACTGACGCACCTACAATACACACATTTACACACCCACAATACACACACACACTGACACACCCACAATACACACACACTGATACATCCACAATACACTCACACACTGACACACCCACAATACACACACATACTGACACACCCACAATACACAAACACTCACACACCCACAATACACACACACTGACACACCCACAATACACACACACTGACACACCCGCAATACACACACACTGACACACCAAAATACACACACACATTGACACACCCACAATACACACACACTGACACACCCACAAAACACACACACTGACACACCCACAATACACACAAAAACTCTCACACCCACAATACACACACACACTGACACACACACACACTGACACACCCACAATACACACATTGACACACCCACAATATACACACACAATGAGACACACACAGTATACACTAACACTCACACACCCACAGTACACACACACACTGACACACCCACAATACACATCACACTGACACACCCACAATAAACACACACTGACACAACCAACATACACACACACTGACACAACCACATTATACACAAACACTCACACACACAATACACGCACACTCTGACACACCCACAACACACACACACTGACACACCCACAATACACACACACTGACACACCCACAATACACGCACACTGACACACCCACAATACACACACACTGACACACACACAATACACACACACACACTGACCCACCCACAATACACACACACTAACACACCCACAATACACACACACACTGATACTCCCACAATACACACTGACACACCCACAAGGCACACACACTGACACACCCACAATATACACACACTTACATACCCACAATGCACACACACACTGACACACCCACAACACACACACACTGTCACACCCACAATACACACAGAAACTGACACACCCACAATACACACACACACTGACACACCCACAATACACACACACTGACGCACCCACAATACACACACACTGACACACCCACAAGACACACACACTGACACACACACAATACACACACACATTCACACACCCACAATACACACACACACTGACGCACCCACAATAAAAATCACACTGACACACCCACAATAAACACACTGACACACACACAATACACACACACACTCACACCCACAATACACACACACACTGACACACCCACAATACACACACAATGACACACCCACAATACACACACATTGACACACCCACAATACAAACAGACTGACGCACCCACAATACACACACACTGACACACCCACAATACACACACACACTGACACACCCACAATACACACACACACTGACACACCCACAAAACCCACACACTGACACACCCACAATACACACACTCACTGGCACACCCACAATACACACACACTGACACACCCACAATACACAAACACACTGATACACCCACAATATATACACACACTGACACACCCACAAGACACACACACTGACACACCCACAATACACAAACACTGACACACCCACAATACACACACACACTGACACACCCACAATACACACACACTGACACACCCACAATACAAACACACACTGAAACAACCACAATACATACACACACTGACACACCCACAATATACACACACACTGACACACCCACAATATACACACACAGTGACACACCCACAATACACACACACACTGACACACCCACAACACACACACTGACACACCCACAATACACACACACTAACACACCCTCAATACACACAAACTGACACACCCGCAATACATACACACACTGACAAACACACAATACACACACTGACACATCCACAATACATACACACACTGTCACACCCACAATACACACACACACTAACACACCCACAATACACACACATACAGACACACCCACAATAATCACACACACACACACACCCACAATACACACACACACTGACACACCCACAATACACACACACACTGACACGCCCACAATACACACACACTGACACACCCACAATACACACACACTGACACACCCACAATTCACACACACACTGACACACCCACAATACACATCACACTGACACACCCACAATAAACACACACTGACACAACCAACATACGCACACACTGACACAACCACTTTATACACAAACACTCACACACACAATACACGCACACTCTGACACACCCACAACACACACACACTGACACACCCACAATACACACACACTGACACACCCACAATACACACACACTGACACACCCACAGTACACACATACTGACACACCCACAATACACACACACACACTGACACACCCACAATACACACACACTAACACACCCACAATACACACATACACTGATACACCCACAATACACACTGACACACCCACAAGGCACACACACTGACACACCCACAACATACACAAACTTACATACCCACAATGCATACACACACTGACACACCCACAATACACACACACTGTCACACCCACAATACACACAGAAACTGACACACCCACAATACACACACTGACACACCCACAATACACACACACTGACGCACCCACAATACACACACACTGACAAAACCACAATACACACACACTGACGCACCCACAATACACACACACACTCACACACCCACAATACACACACACACTGACACACCCACAATACACATCACACTGACACACCCACAATAAACACACTGACACACCCACAATACACACACACACTCACACCCACAATACACACACACACTGACACACCCACAATACACACAATGACACACCCACAATACACACACACTGACACACCCACAATACACACACACTGACACACCCACAATACACACACACACTGACACACCCACAATACACACACACACACTGACACAGCCACAATACACACACACTGACACACCCACAATACACACACACACTGACACACCCACAATACACACACACATACTGACACACCCACAATACACAAACACTCACACACCCACAATACACACACACTGACACACCCACAATACACACACACTGACACACCCGCAATACAAACACAATGACACACCAAAATACACACACACATTGACACACCCACAATACACACACACTGATACACCCACAAAACACACACACTGACACACCCACAATAGACACAAACACTCACACACCCACAATACACACACACACTGACACACACACACACTGACACACCCACAATACCCACATTGACACACCCACAATATACTCACACACTGAGACACCCACAGTATACACTAACACTCACACACACAATGCACACACACTCTGACACACCCACAACACACACACACTGAAACACCCACAATACAAACACACTGACACACCCACAATACACACACACACACTGACACACCCAAAAAACACACACACTAACACACCCACAATACCCACACACACTGATACACCCACAACACACACTGACACACCCACAAGACACACACACTGACACACCCACCATATACACACACTTACATACCCACAATGCACACACACACTGACACACCCACAATACTCACACACTGTCACACCCACAATACACACACACTGACACACCCACAATACACACACACTGACATACCCACAATACACACACACTCAAACACCCACAATACACATACACACTGGCACACCCAGAATACACATACACACTGACACAGCCACAATACACAAACAGACACACCCACAATACACACACACACTGACACACCCACAATACACACACACTGACACATCCGCAATAAAGACACACTGACAAACGCACAATACACACACACTGTCACACCCACACTAAACAAACACACTGACACACAAAAATACACACACACACTGACACACCCACAATACACACACACTGACACACCAACAATTCACACACACTGACACACCCACAATACAAACACACACTGACACCACAATACACACACACTGACACACCCACAATACACACACACACTGACACAACCACAATACAAACACACACTGACACACCCACAATACACACACAAACTGACACACCCACAATACACACACACTGCCACACCCACAATACACACACACACTGACACACCCACAATACACACACACATTGACACACCCACAATAGACACACACTGAGACACCCACAATACACACGCGCACTGACACATCCACAATACACACACACTGACACAACAACAATACACACACACCGACACACCCACAAAACACACACACACTGACATATCTACAATACACTCACACACTGACACACCCACAATGCACACACACTCACACACCCACAATACGCATACACACTGACGCACCCACAATACACACACACACTGACACACCCACAATACACACACACACTGACACACCCACAATACACACACACACTGACACACCCACAATACAAACACACTGACACACCCACAATATACACACACTGACACCCCCACAATACACACACACTGACACACCCACAATACACGCACACACTGACACACCCACAATACACACACACACTGACACACCCACAATACACACACACACAGACACACCCACAATACAAACACACACTGACACACCCACAATAAACACACACACTGACACAACCAGAATACACACACACTGACACACCCACAATACACACACACACTGAAAAACCCACAATACACACACACACTGACACACCCATAATAATTACACACTGACACACCCACAATACACACACACACTGACACACCCACAACACACACACACTGACACACCAACAATACACACACACTGACACACTCTCAATACACACAGACACTGACACGCCCACAATACATACACACTGACACACCCACAATACACAGACACACACTGACACACCCACAATACACACACACTGATGCACCTACAATAAGCACACTGACACACCCACAATAAACACACACACTGACACACCCACAATACACACACACTGATACATCCACAATACACTCACACACGCACTGACACACCCAAAATACACACACACACTCACACACCCACAATACACACACACTCACACACACACATAACACGCACACTGACACACCCACAATACACACACGCACTGACACACCCACAATACACACACACACTGACAGATGCACAATACACACACAAACTGACACACCCACAATACACACACACTGTCACACGCACAATAAACACACACACTGACACACCCACAATACACACACTCACTGACACACCCACAATACACACACTGACACACCCACAATACAAACACACTGACACACACCCACACTGACACACCCACAATACACACACACAGACACACCCACAATACACACACAGACTGACACACTCACAATACACACACACACTGACACACCCACAATACACACACACACTGACACACCCACAATACACACACACACTGACACACCCACAATACAAACACACTGACACACCCACAATATACACACACTGACACACCCACAATACACACACACTGACACACCCACAATACACGCACACACTGACACACCCACAATACATACACACACTGACACACCCACAATACACACACACACAGACACACCCACAATACAAACACACACTGACACACCCACAATAAACACACACACTGACACAACCAGAATACACACACACTGACACACCCACAATACACACACACACTGAAAAACCCACTATACACACACACACTGACACACCCATAATAAATACACACTGACACACCCACAATACACACACACACTGACACACCCACAACACACACACACTGACACACCAACAATACACACACACTGACACACTCTCAATACTCACAGACACTGACACACCCACAATACACACACACACACTGACACACCCACAATACACACACACTGATGCACCTACAATAAGCACACTGACACATTCACAATACACACACACACTGACACACCCACAATACACACACACTGATACATCCACAATACACTCACACACTGACACACCCACAATACACACACATACTGACACACCCACAATACACACACACTCACACACCCACATAACACGCACATTGACACACCCACAATACACACACGCACTGACACACCCACAATACACACACACACTGACAGATGCACAATACACACACAAACTGACACACCCACAATACACACACACTGTCACACCCACAATACACACACACACTGACACACCCACAATACACACACTCACTGACACACCCACAATACACACACTGACACACCCACAATACAAACACACTGACACACACCCACACTGACACATCCACAATACACACACACACTGACACACCCACAATACACACACACACTGACACACCCACAATACACACACACACTGACACACCCACAATACAAACACACTGACACACCAACAATATACACACACTGACACCCCCACAATACACACACACTGACACACCCACAATACACACACACACTGAAAAACCCACAATACACACACACACTGACACACCCATAATAATTACACACTGACACACCCACAATACACACACACACTGACACACCCACAACACACACACACTGACACACCAACAATACACACACACTGACACACTCTCAATACACACAGACACTGACACGCCCACAATACACACACACTGACACACCCACAATACACAGACACACACTGACACACCCACAATACACACACACTGATGCACCTACAATAAGCACACTGACACACCCACAATACACACACACACTGACACACCCACAATACACACACACTGATACATCCACAATACACTCACACACGCACTGACACACCCAAAATACACACACACACTCACACACCCACAATACACACACACTCACACACACACATAACACGCACACTGACACACCCACAATACACACACGCACTGACACACCCACAATACACACACACACTGACACACCCACAATACACACACACTGACACACCCACAATACACACACACACACTGACACACTCACAATACACACACATACCGACACACCCACAATAAACACACACTGACACACCCACAATACACACACACACTGACACACCCACAATACACACACACTGACACACCCACAATACACAGACACACTGACACACCCACAATACACAGAAACAGAGACACACCCACAATACGCACACATACTGACACATATAATACTCACACACTGACACACACACAACACACACACACACTGACAGATGCACAATACACACACACACTGACACACCCACAATAGACACACACACTGACAGATGCACAATATACACACACACTGACACACCCACAATACACACACAATGACGCACCCACAATAAACACACTCACTGACACACCCACAATACACAAACTCACTGACACACCCACAATATAAAAACACACTGACACACCCAAAATGAACACACACACTGACACACCCACAATAAAAACTCACTGACACACCCACAATACACACACACACTGATGCACCTACAATACACACACACTGACACAACCACAATACACACACACACCGAAAAACCCACAATACACACACATACTGTCACACACTATACACACACACTGACACACCCACAATACACACACGCACTGACACACCCACAATACACACACACACTGACAGATGCACAATACACACACAAACTGACACACCCACAATACACACACACTGTCACACCCACAATACACACACACACTGACACACCCACAATACACACACTCACTGACACACCCACAATACACACACTGACACACCCACAATACAAACACACTGACACACACCCACACTGACACACCCACAATACACACACACACTGACACACCCACAAAACACACACACACTGACACACCCACAATACACACACACACTGACACACCCACAATACAAATACACTGACACACCCACCATATACACACACTGACACCCCCACAATACACACACACTGACACACCCACAATACACGCACACACTGACACACCCACAATACACACACACACTGACACACCCACAATACACACACACACAGACACACCCACAATACAAACACACACTGACACACCCACAATAAACACACACACTGACACAACCAGAATACACACACACTGACACACCCACAATACACACACACACTGAAAAACCCACAATACACACACACACTGACACACCCATAATAATTACACACTGACACACCCACAATACACACACACACTGACACACCCACAACACACACACACTGACACACCAACAATACACACACACTGACACACTCTCAATACACACAGACACTGACACGCCCACAATACACACACACTGACACACCCACAATACACACACACACACTGACACACCCACAATACACACACACTGATGCACCTACAATAAGCACACTGACACACCCACAATACACACACACACTGACACACCCACAATACACACACACTGATACATCCACAATATACTCACACACGCACTGACACACGCAAAATACACACACACACTCACACACCCACAATACACACACACTCACACACACACATAACACGCACACTGACACACCCACAATACACACACGCACTGACACACCCACAATACACACACACACTGACAGATGCACAATACACACACAAACTGACACACCCACAATACACACACACTGTCACACCCACAATACACACACACACTGACACACCCACAATACACACACTCACTGACACACCCACAATACACACACTGACACACCCACAATACAAACACACTGACACACACCCACACTGACACACCCACAATACACACACACAGACACACCCACAATACACACACACACTGACACACTCACAATACACACACACACTGACACACCCACAATAGACACACACACTGACACACCCACAATACACACACACACTGACACACCCACAATACAAACACACTGACACACCCACAATATACACACACTGACACACCCACAATACACACACACTGACACACCCACAATACACGCACACACTGACACACCCACAATACACACACACACTGACACACCCACAATACACACACACACAGACACACCCACAATACAAACACACACTGACACACCCACAATAAACACACACACTGACACAACCAGAATACACACACACTGACACACCCACAATACACACACACACTGAAAAACCCACTATACACACACACACTGACACACCAATAATAAATACACACTGACACACCCACAATACACACACACACTGACACACCCACAACACACACACACTGACACACCAACAATACACACACACTGACACACTCTCAATACTCACAGACACTGACACACCCACAATACACACACACACACTGACACACCCACAATACACACACACTGATGCACCTACAATAAGCACACTGACACACCCACAATACACACACACACTGACACACCCACAATACACACACACTGATACATCCACAATACACTCACACACTTACACACCCACAATACACACACATACTGACACACCCACAATACACACACACTCACACACCCACATAACACGCACACTGACACACCCACAATACACACTCGCACTGACACACCCACAATACACACACACACTGACAGATGCACAATACACACACAAACTGACACACCCACAATACACACACACTGTCACACCCACAATACACACACACACTGACACACCCACAATACACACACTCACTGACACACCCACAATACACACACTGACACACCCACAATACAAACACACTGACACACACCCACACTGACACACCCACAATACACACACACAGACACACCCACAATACACACACAAACTGACACACTCACAATACACACACACACTGACACACCCACAATACACACACACACTGACACACCCACAATACACACACACACTGACACACCCACAATACAAACACACTGACACACCCACAATATACACACACTGACACACCCGCAATACACACACACTGACACACCCACAATACACGCACACACTGACACACCCACAATACACACACACACTGACACACCCACAATACACACACACACAGACACACCCACAATACAAACACACACTGACACACCCACAATAAACACACACACTGACACAACCAGAATACACACACACTGACACACCCACAATACACACACACACTGAAAAACCCACAATACACACACACACTGACACACCCATAATAAATACACACTGACACACCCACAATACACACACACACTGACACACCCACAACACACAGACACTGACACACCAACAATACACACACACTGACACACTCTCAATACACACAGACACTGACACGCCCACAATACACACACACTGACACACCCACAATACACACACACACACTGACACACCCACAATACACACACACTGATGCACCTTCAATAAGCACACTGACACACCCACAATACACACACACACTGACACACCCACAATACACACACACTGATACATCCACAATACACTCACACACTGACACACCCACAATACACACACATACTGACATACCCACAATACACACACACTCACACACCCACATAACACGCACACTGACACACCCACAATACACACACACTGACACACCCGCAATACACACACACTGACACACCAAAATACACACACACAGACACACCCACAATACACACACACTGACACACCCACAAGACACACACACTGACATAACAACAATACACACACTGACGCACCCACAATATACACACACACTGAGACACCCACAGTACACACAGTGACACACCCACAACACACACACACTGACACACCCACAATACACACACGTTGACACACCCACAATATACACAAACTGACACAACCAACATACACACACACTGAAACAACCACATAATACACATACACTCACACACACAATACACACACACTCTGACACTCCCACAGCAAACACACACTGACACACCCACAATACACACACTCTGACACACCCACAATACACACACACTGACACACCCACAATACACACACACTGATACACCCACAATACACACAGAAACTGACACACCCACATTACACACACACACACTGACACACCCACAATACACGCACACACTGACACACCCACAATACACACACACACTGACACACCCACAATACACACACACACTGACACACCCACAATACACACACACACAGACACACCCACAATACAAACACACACTAACACACCCACAATAAACACACACACTGACACACCCAGAATACACACACACTGACACACCCACAATACACACACACTGACACACCCTCAGTACACACAGACACTGACACACCCACAATACACACACACTGACACACCCACAATACACACACACACTCACACACCCACAATACACACACTGACACACCCACAATACAAACACACTGACACACCCACAATACACACACACTGATACACCCACAACACACACACAATGACAAACCGACAATGCACAAACAAAATGACAAACCCACATTGCACACACACACTGACACACCAACAATACACACAGACACTGAAACACCCACAATACACACACACACTGACACACCCACAATACACACATATACTGAGACACCCACAATACATACACACTGACACACCCACAATAAACACACACTGACACACCCACAATACAAAAACACTGACACACCGACAATACACCAAAACACTGACACACCCACAATACACACATACTGACCAACCTACAATACACACACACTGACACACCCATAATACACACATACACTGAGACACCCACAATACAAACACACAGATACACCCATTATACACACACACACTGACACACCCACAATACACACACACTGACATACCCACAATACACACACACACTGACACACTCACAATACACACACATACCGACACACCCACAATAAACACACACTGACACACCCACAATACACACACACACTGACACACCCACAATACACACACACTGACACACCCACAATATACAGACACACTGACACACCCACAATACACAGAAACAGAGACACACCCACAATACACACACATACTGACACAAACAATACTCACACACTGACACACACACAACACACACACACACTGACAGATGCACAATACACACACACACTGACACACCCACAATACACATACACACTGACAGATGCACAATACACACACACACTGACACACCCACAATACACACACAATGACGCACCCAAAATAAACACACTCACAGACACACCCACAATACACAAACTCACTGACACACCCACAACATAAAAACAAACTGACACACCCAAAATAAACACACACACTGACACACCCACAATAAAAACTCACTGACACACCCACAATACACACACACACTGACACACCCACAATACACACACAATGACACACCCACAATATACACACACACACTTACACACACACAATACACACACACTGGTGCACCTACAATACACACACACTCACACACCCACAATACACACACACACTGACACACCCGCAATACAAACACACTGACACACCAAATATACACACACTGACACACCCACAATACACACGCACTGACACACCCATAATACACACACACTGACACACCCACAATACACACACACACTGACACACCCAAAATACACACACTCACTCACACACCCACAATACACACACACACTGACACACCCACAATACACACACACACTCACACACCCACAATACACACACACACTCACACACCCACAATACACACACATACTGACACACCCACAATACACACACTGACACACCCACAATACACACACACACTGACAAACCCAGAATACACACACACTGAAACACCCACAATACACACACACACTGACAAACCCACAATACACACACACACTGACACACCCACAATACACACACACTGACACACCCACAATATACACACACACACTTACACACACACAGTACACACACACTGGTGCACCTACAATACACACACACTCACACACCCACAATACACACACACACTGACACACCCACAATACACACACACTGACACACCAAATACACACACACACTGACACACCCACAATACACATGCACTGACACACCCACAATACACACACACTGACACACCCACAATACACACACACTTACACACCCATAATACACACACACACTGACACACCCAAAATACACACACACACTCACACACCCACAGTACACACACACACTGACACACCCGCAATACACACACACTGACACACCAAAATACACACACATTGACACACCCAAAATACACAAACACTGACACACCCACAATACACACACACTGACACACCCACAATACACAAACACGCACACACCCAAAATACACACACACACTGACACACCCACAATACACACACACACTCACACACCCACAATACACACACTGACACACCCACAATACAAACACACTGACACACCCACAATACACACCCACTGATACACCCACAACACACACACAATGACAAACCGACAATACACAAACAAAATGACAAACCCACATTGCACACACACACTGACACAACCACAATACACACACACACTGACACACCAACAATACACACAGACACTGAAACACCCACAATACACACACACAATGACACACCCACAATACACACATATACTGACACACCCACAATACACACACACTGACACACCCACAATAAACACACACTGACACACCCACAATACAAAAACACTGACACACCGACAATACACCAAAACACTGACACACCCACAATACACACATACTGACCAACCTACAATACACACACACTGACACACCCATAATACACACATACACTGAGACACCCACAATACAAACACACAGACACACCCATTATACACACACACACTGACACACCCACAATACACACACACTGACACACCCACAATACACACACACACAGACACACTCACAATACACACACATACCGACACACCCACAATAAACACACACTGACACACCCACAATACACACACACACTGACACACCCACAATACACACACACTGACACACCCACAATACACTGACACACTGACACACCCACAATACACAGAAACAGAGACACACCCACAATACACACACATACTGACACATATAATACTCACACACTGACACACACACAACACACACACACACTGACAGATGCACAATACACACACACACTGACACACCCACAATAGACACACACACTGACAGATGCACAATACACACACACACTGACACACCCACAATACACACACAATGACGCACCCACAATAAACACACTCACTGACACACCCACAATACACAAACTCACTGACACACCCACAATATAAAAACACACTGACACACCCAAAATGAACACACACACTGACACACCCACAATAAAAACTCACTGACACACCCACAATACACACACACACTGATGCACCTACAATACACACACACTGACAACCACAATACACACACACACCGAAAAACCCACAATACACACACATACTGTCACACACTATACACACACACTGACACACCCACAATACACACACGCACTGACACACCCACAATACACACACACACTGACAGATGCACAATACACACACAAACTGACACACCCACAATACACAAACACTGTCACACCCACAATACACACACACACTGACACACCCACAATACACACACTCACTGACACACCCACAATACACACACTGACACACCCACAATACAAACACACTGACACACACCCACACTGACACACCCACAATACACACACACACTGACACACCCACAATACACACACACACTGACAAACCCACAATAAACACACACACTGACACACCCACAATACAAACACACTGACACACCCACAATATACACACACTGACACCCCCACAATACACACACACTGACACACCCACAATACACGCACACACTGACACACCCACAATACACACACACACTGACACACCCACAATACACACACACACAGACACACCCACAATACAAACACACACTGACACACCCACAATAAACACACACACTGACACAACCAGAATACACACACACTGACACACCCACAATACACACACACACTGAAAAACCCACAATACACACACACACTGACACACCCATAATAATTACACACTGACACACCCACAATACACACACACACTGACACACCCACAACACACACACACTGACACACCAACAATACACACACACTGACACACTCTCAATATACACAGACACTGACACGCCCACAATACACACACACTGACACACCCACAATACACACACACACACTGACACACCCACAATACACACACACTGATGCACCTACAATAAGCACACTGACACACCCACAATACACACACACACTGACACACCCACAATACACACACACTGATACATCCACAATACACTCACACACGCACTGAGACACCCAAAATACACACACACACTCACACACCCACAATACACACACACTCACACACACACATAACACACACACTGACACACCCACAATACACACACGCACTGACACACCCACAATACACACACACACTGACAGATGCACAATACACACACAAACTGACACACCCACAATACACACACACTGTCACACCCACAATACACACACACACTGACACACCCACAATACACACACTCACTGACACACCCACAATACACACACTGACACACCCACAATACAAACACACTGACACACACCCACACTGACACACCCACAATACACACACACAGACACACCCACAATACACACACACACTGACACACTCACAATACACACACACACTGACACACCCACAATACACACACACACTGACACACCCACAATACACACACACACTGACACACCCACAATACAAACACACTGACACACCCACAATATACACACACTGACACACCCACAATACACTCACACTGACACACCCACAATACATGCACACACTGACACACCCACAATACACACACACACTGACACACCCACAATACACACACACACAGACACACCCACAATACAAACACACACTGACACACCCACAATAAACACACACACTGACACAACCAGAATACACACACACTGACACACCCACAATACACACACACACTGAAAAACCCACTATACACACACACACTGACACACCCATAATAAATACACACTGACACACCCACAATACACACACACACTGACACACCCACAACACACACACACTGACACACCAACAATACACACACACTGACACACTCTCAATACTCACAGACACTGACACACCCACAATACACACACACACACTGACACACCCACAATACACACACACTGATGCACCTACAATAAGCACACTGACACACCCACAATACACACACACACTGACACACCCACAATACACACACACTGATACATCCACAATACACTCACACACTGACACACCCACAATACACACACATACTGACACACCCACAATACACACACACTCACACACCCACATAACACGCACACTGACACACCCACAATACACACACGCACTGACAAACCCACAATACACACACACACTGACAGATGCACAATACACACACAAACTGACACACCCACAATACACACACACTGTCACACCCACAATACACACACACACTGACACACCCACAATACACAAACACGCACACACCCAAAATACACACACACACTGACACACCCACAATACACACACACACTCACACACCCACAATACACACACTGACACACCCACAATACAAACACACTGACACACCCACAATACACACCCACTGATACACCCACAACACACACACAATGACAAACCGACAATACACAAACAAAATGACAAACCCACATTGCACACACACACTGACACAACCACAATACACACACACACTGACACACCAACAATACACACAGACACTGAAACACCCACAATACACACACACAATGACACACCCACAATACACACATATACTGACACACCCACAATACACACACACTGACACACCCACAATAAACACACACTGACACACCCACAATACAAAAACACTGACACACCGACAATACACCAAAACACTGACACACCCACAATACACACATACTGACCAACCTACAATACACACACACTGACACACCCATAATACACACATACACTGAGACACCCACAACACAAACACACAGACACACCCATTATACACACACACACTGACACACCCACAATACACACACACTGACACACCCACAATACACACACACACACTGACACACTCACAATACACACACATACCGACACACCCACAATAAACACACACTGACACACCCACAATACACACACACACTGACACACCCACAATACACACACACTGACACACCCACAATACACAGACACACTGACACACCCACAATACACAGAAACAGAGACACACCCACAATATGCACACATACTGACACATATAATACTCACACACTGACACACACACAACACACACACACATTGACAGATGCACAATACACACACACACTGACACACCCACAATAGACACACACACTGACAGATGCACAATACACACACACACTGACACACCCACAATACACACACAATGACGCACCCACAATAAACACACTCACTGACACACCCACAATACACAAACTCACTGACACACCCACAATATAAAAACACACTGACACACCCAAAATGAACACACACACTGACACACCCACAATAAAAACTCACTGACACACCCACAATACACACACACACTGATGCACCTACAATACACACACACTGACACAACCACAATACACACACACACCGAAAAACCCACAATACACACACATACTGTCACACACTATACACACACACTGACACACCCACAATACACACACGCACTGACACACCCACAATACACACACACACTGACAGATGCACAATACACACACTCACTGACACACCCACAATACACACACTGACACACCCACAATACAAACACACTGACACACACCCGCACTGACACACCCACAATACACACACACACTGACACACCCACAATACACACACACACTGACACACCCACAATACACACACACACTGACACACCCACAATACAAACACACTGACACACCCACAATATACACACACTGACACCCCCACAATACACACACACTGACACACCCACAATACACGCACACACTGACACACTCACAATACACACACACACTGACACACCCACAATACACACACACACAGACACACCCACAATACAAACACACACTGACACACCCACAATAAACACACACACTGACACAACCAGAATACACACACACTGACACACCCACAATACACACACACACTGAAAAACCCACAATACACACACACACTGACACACCCATAATAATTACACACTGACACACCCACAATACACACACACACTGACACACCCACAACACACACACACTGACACACCAACAATACACACACACTGACACACTCTCAATACACACAGACACTGACACGCCCACAATACACACACACTGACACACCCACAATACACACACACACACTGACACACCCACAATACACACACACTGATGCACCTACAATAAGCACACTGACACACCCACAATACACACACACACTGACACACCCACAATACACACACACTGATACATCCACAATACACTCACACACGCACTGACACACCCAAAATACACACACACACTCACACACCCACAATACACACACACTCACACACACACATAACACGCACACTGACACACCCACAATACACACACGCACTGACACACCCACAATACACACACACACTGACAGATGCACAATACACACACAAACTGACACACCCACAATACACACACACTGTCACACCCACAATACACACACACACTGACACACCCACAATACACACACTCACTGACACACCCACAATACACACACTGACACACCCACAATACAAACACACTGACACACACCCACACTGACACACCCACAATACACACACACAGACACACCCACAATACACACACACACTGACACACTCACAATACACACACACACTGACACACCCACAATACACACACACACTGACACACCCACAATACACACACACACTGACACACCCACAATACAAACACACTGACACACCCACAATATACACACACTGACACACCCACAATACACACACACTGACACACCCACAATACATGCACACACTGACACACCCACAATACACACACACACTGACACACCCACAATACACACACACACAGACACACCCACAATACAAACACACACTGACACACCCACAATAAACACACACACTGACACAACTAGAATACACACACACTGACACACCCACAATACACACACACACTGAAAAACCCACTATACACACACACACTGACACACCCATAATAAATACACACTGACACACCCACAATACACACACACACTGACACACCCACAACACACACACACTGACACACCAACAATACACACACACTGACACACTCTCAATACTCACAGACACTGACACACCCACAATACACACACACACACTGACACACCCACAATACACACACACTGATGCACCTACAATAAGCACACTGACACACCCACAATACACACACACACTGACACACCCACAATACACACACACTGATACATCCACAATACACTCACACACTGACACACCCACAATACACACACATACTGACACACCCACAATACACACACACTCACACACCCACATAACATGCACACTGACACACCCACAATACACACACGCACTGACACACCCACAATACACACACACACTGACAGATGCACAATACACACACAAACTGACACACCCACAATACACACACACTGTCACACCCACAATACACACACACACTGACACACCCACAATACACACACTCACTGACACACCCACAATACATACACTGACACATCCACAATACAAACACACTGACACACACCCACACTGACACACCCAAAATACACACACACAGACACACCCACAATACACACACACACTGACACACTCACAATACACACACACACTGACACACCCACAATACACACACACTGACACACCCACAATACACACACACTGACACACCCACAATACAAACACACTGACACACCCTCAATATACACACACTGACACACCCACAATACACACACACTGACACACCCACAATACACGCACACACTGACACACCCACAATACACACACGCACTGACACACCCACAATACACACACACACAGACACACCCACAATACAAACACACACTGACACACCCACAATAAACACACACACTGACACAACCAGAATACACACACACTGACACACCCACAATACACACACACACTGAAAAACCCACAATACACACACACACTGACACACCCATAATAAATACACACTGACACACCCACAATACACACACACACTGACACACCCACAACACACACACACTGACACACCAACAATACACACACACTGACACACTCTCAATACACACAGACACTGACACACCCACAATACACGCACACTGACACACCCACAATACACACACACACACTGACACACCCACAATACACACACACTGATGCACCTACAATAAGCACACTGACACACCCACAATACACACACACGCTGACACACCAACAATACACACACACTGATACATCCACAATACACTCACACACTGACACACCCACAATACACACACATACTGACACACCCACAATACACACACACTCACACACCCACATAACACGCACACTGACACACCCACAATACAAACACGCATTGACACACCCACAATACACACACACACTGACAGATGCACAATACACACACAAACTGACACACCCACAATACACACACACTGTCACACCCACAATACACACACACACTGACACACCCACAATACACACACTCACTGACACACCCACAATACACACACTGACACACCCACAATACAAACACACTGACACACACCCACACTGACACACCCACAATACAAACACACAGACACACCCACAATACACACACAAACTGACACACTCACAATACACACACACACTGACACACCCACAATACACACACACACTGACACACCCACAATACAAACACACTGACACACCCACAATATACACACACTGACACACCCACAATACACACACACTGACACACCCACAATACACACACACACTGACACACACACAATACACACACACACTGACACACCCACAATACAAACACACTGACACACCCACAATATACACACACTGACACACCCACAATACACACACACTGACACACCCACAATACACGCACACACTGACACACCCACAATACACACACACACTGACACACCCACAATACACACACACACAGACACACCCACAATACAAACACACACTGACACACCCACAATAAACACACACACTGACACAACCAGAATACACACACACTGACACACCCACAATACACACACACACTGAAAAACCCACAATACACACACACACTGACACACCCATAATAAATACACACTGACACACCCACAATACACACACACACTGACACACCCACAACACACAGACACTGACACACCAACAATACACACACACTGACACACTCTCAATACACACAGACACTGACACGCCCACAATACACACACACTGACACACCCACAATACACACACCCACACTGACACACCCACAATACACACACACTGATGCACCTTCAATAAGCACACTGACACACCCACAATACACACACACACTGACACACCCACAATACACACACACTGATACATCCACAATACACTCACACACTGACACACCCACAATACACACACATACTGACATACCCACAATACACACACACTCACACACCCACATAACACGCACACTGACACACCCACAATACACACACACTCACACACCCGCAATACACACACACTGACACACCAAAATACACACACACAGACACACCCACAATACACACACACTGACACACCCACAAGACACACACACTGACATAACAACAATACACACACTGACGCACCCACAATATACACACACACTGAGACACCCACAGTACACACAGTGACACACCCACAACACACACACACTGACACACCCACAATACACACACGTTGAAACACCCACAATATACACAAACTGACACAACCAACATACACACACACTGAAACAACCACATAATACACATACACTCACACACACAATACACACACACTCTGACACTCCCACAGCAAACACACACTGACACACCCACAATACACACACTCTGACACACCCACAATACACACACACTGACACACCCACAATACACACACACTGATACACCCACAATACACACAGAAACTGACACACCCACAATACACACACACACACTGACACACCCACAATACACACACACTGACGCACCCACAATACACACACTGACCCACCCACAATACACACACACACTGACACACCCACAATACACACACACTGACACACCCACAATACACACACATACTGACACACCCACATTACACACACACTGACACACCCACAATACACACACACACTGACACACCCACAATACACACACACACTGACACACCCACAATACACACACACACTGACACACCCACAATACACACACACACTAACACACCCACAATAAACACACATACTGACACACCAGCAATACACACACTGACACACCCACAATACACACACACACTGACACACCCAGAATACACACACACTGACACACCCACAATACACACACACTGACACACCCTCAGTACACACAGACACTGACACACCCACAATACACACACACTGACACACCCACAATAAACACACACACACTGACACACCCACAATACACACACACTGACGCAGCTGCAATACACACACTGACACACCCACAATACACACACACTGATACATCCACAATACACTCACACACTGACACACCCACAATACACACACATATTGAAACACCCACAATACACACACATTCACACACCCACAATACACGCACACTGACACAACCTCAATACACACACACACTGACACACCCGCAATACACACACACTGACACAACCACAATACACACACACATTCACACACCCACAATACACACACACACTCACACACCCACAATACACACACATACTGACACACCAGCAATACACACACTGACACACCCACAATACACACACACACTGACACACCCAGAATACACACACACTGACAGACCCACAATACACACACAAACTGACAAACCCACAATACAGACACACACTGACACACCCACAATACACACACACTGACACACCCACAATATACACACACACACTTACACACCCACAATACACACACACTGGCGCACCTACAATACACACACACTCACACACCCACAATACACACACACACTGACACACCCGCAATACACACACACTGACACACCAAAATACACACACACACTGACACACCCACAATACACACACACTGACACACCCACAATACACACATACTTACACACCCATAATACACACACACACTGACACACCCAAAATACACACACACACTCAAACACCCACAATACACACACACACTGACACACCCGCAATACACACACACTGACACACCAAAATACACACACATTGACACACCAAGAATACACAAACACTGACACACCCACAATACACACACACTGACACACCCACAATACACAAACACGCACACACCCACAATACACACACACACTGACACACCCACAATACACACACACACTCACACACCCACAATACACACACTGACACACCCACAATACAAACACACTGACACACCAAAATACACAATCACAGACACACCCACAATACACACACACTGACACACCCACAAGACACACACACTGACATAACAACAATACACACACTGACACACCCACAATACACACACACACTGACACACCCACAACACACAGACACTGACACACCAACAATACACACACACTGACACACTCTCAATACACACAGACACTGACACGCCCACAATACACACACACTGACACACCCACAATACACACACACACACTGACACACCCACAATACTCACACACTGATGCACCTTCAATAAGCACACTGACACACCCACAATACACACACACACTGACACACCAACAATACACACACACTCACACACCCACATAACACGCACACTGACACACCCACAATACACACACACTGACACACCCGCAATACACACACACTGACACACCAAAATACACACACACAGACACACCCACAATACACACACACTGACACACCCACAAGACACACACACTGACATAACAACAATACACACACTGACGCACCCACAATATACACACACACTGAGACACCCACAGTACACACAGTGACACATCCACAACACACACACACTGACACACCCACAATACACACACGTTGACACACCCACAATATACACAAACTGACACAACCAACATACACACACACTGAAACAACCACATAATACACATACACTCACACACACAATACACACACACTCTGACACTCCCACAGCAAACACACACTGACACACCCACAATACACACACTCTGACACACCCACAATACACACACACTGACACACCCACAATACACACACACTGATGCACCCACAATACACACAGAATCTGACACACCCACAATACACACACACACACTGACACACCCACAATACACACACACTGACGCACCCACAATACACACACTGACACACCCACAATACACACACACTGACACACCCACAATACACAAACACTGACACACCCACAATACACACACACTGACACACCCACAATACACACACATACTGACACACCCACATTACACACACACTGACACACCCACAATACACGCACACACTGACACACCCACAATACACACACACACTGACACACCCACAATACACACTCACACTGACACACCCACAATACACACACACACAGACACACCCACAATACAAACACACACTAACACACCCACAATAAACACACACACTGACACACCCAGAATACACACACACTGACACACCCACAATACACACACACTGACACACCCTCAGTACACACAGACACTGACACACCCACAATACACACACACTGACACACCCACAATAAACACACACACACTGACACACCCACAATACACACACACTGACGCAGCTGCAATACACACACTGACACACCCACAATACACACACACTGATACATCCACAATACACTCACACACTGACACACCCACAATACACACACATATTGAAACACCCTCAATACACACACATTCACACACCCACAATACACGCGCACTGACAAAACCACAATACACACACACACTGACACACCCGCAATACACACACACTGACACACCCACAATACACACACACACTCACACACCCACAATACACACACACACTCACACACCCACAATACACACACATACTGACACGCCAGCAATACACACACTGACACACCCACAATACACACACACACTGACACACCCAGAATACACACACACTGACAGACCCACAATACACACACAAACTGACAAACCCACAATACAGACACACACTGACACACCCACAATACACACACACTGACACACCCTCAGTACACACAGACACTGACACACCCACAATACACACACACTGACACACCCACAATAAACACACACACACTGACACACCCACAATACAAACACACTGACGCAGCTGCAATACACACACTGACACACCCACAATACACACACACTGATACATCCACAATACACTCACACACTGACACACCCACAATACACACACATATTGAAACACCCTCAATACACACACATTCACACACCCACAATACACGCGCACTGACAAAACCACAATACACACACACACTGACACACCCGCAATACACACACACTGACACACCCACAATACACACACACACTCACACACCCACAATACACACACACACTCACACACCCACAATACACACACATACTGACACGCCAGCAATACACACACTGACACACCCACAATACACACACACACTGACACACCCAGAATACACACACACTGACAGACCCACAATACACACACAAACTGACAAACCCACAATACAGACACACACTGACACACCCACAATACACACACACTGACACACCCACAATATACACACACACACTTACACACCCACAATACACACACACTGGCGCACCTACAATACACACACACTCACACACCCACAATACACACACACACTGACACACCCGCAATACACACACACTGACACACCAAAATACACACACACACTGACACACCCACAATACACACACACTGACACACCCACAATACACACATACTTACACACCCATAATACACACACACACTGACACACCCAAAATACACACACACTCAAACACCCACAATACACACACACACTGACACACCCGCAATACACACACACTGACACACCAAAATACACACACATTGACACACCAAGAATACACAAACACTGACACACCCACAATACACACACTCTGACACACCCATAATACACAAACACGCACACACCCATAATACACACACACACTGACACACCCACAATACACACACACACTCACACACCCACAATACACACACACTGACACACCAAAATACACAATCACAGACACACCCACAATACACACACACTGACACACCCACAAGACACACACACTGACATAACAACAATACACACACTGACACACCCACAATATACACACACACTGAGACACCCACAATACACACACAGTGACACACCCACAACACACACACACTGACACACCCACAATACACACACGTTGATACACCCACAATATACACAAACTGACACAACCAACATACACACACACTGACACAACCCCATTATATACATGCACTCACACACACAATACTCACACACTCTGACACACCCACAGCACACACACACACACACACCCACAATACACACACACTGACACACCCACAATACACACACATTGACACACCCACGATACACCCACACTGACACATCCACAATACACACACACACTGACACACCCATAATACACACACACTGACACGCCCACAATACACACACACTGACACACCCACAATACACACAGAAACTGGCACACCAACAATACACACACACACACACTGACACACCCACAATACACACACACTGACGCACCCACAATACACACACTGACACACCCACAATGCACACACACACTGACACACCCACAATACACACACACTGACACACCCACAATACACACACACTGACACACCAACAATACACACACATACTGACACACCCACAATACACACACACTGACACACCCACAATACACGCACACACTGACACACCCACAATACACACACGCACTGACAAACCCACAATACACACACACACTTACACACCCACAATACACACACACACAGACACACCCACAATACAAAAACACACTGACACACCCACAATAAACACACACACTGACACACCCAGAATACACACACACTGACACACCCACAGTACACACACACACTGAAAAACCAACAATACACACATACACTAACACACACAATAAATAAACACTGACACACACACAATACACACACACTGACACACCCACAACACACACACACTGGCATACCCACAATACACACACACTGACACACCCTCAATACACACACACTGACGCACCTACAATACACACACTGACACACCCATAATACCCACACACACTGACACACCCACAATACACACACACTGGTACATCCACAATACACTCACACACTGACACACCCACAATACACACACATATTGACACACCCACAATGCACACACACTCACACACCCACAATACACGCACACTGACACAACCACAATACACAGACACACTGACACACCTGCAATACACACACACTGACACACCAAAATACACTGACACACCCACAATACACACACACTGACACACCCACAAAACACACACACTGACACACCCACAATGCACACACATACTGACACACCCACAATACACACATTGACACACCCACAATATACACACACACACTGAGACACCCACAATACACACACAGTGACACACCCACAATACACACACTCTGACACACCCACAATACACACACGTTGACACACCCACAATACACACATACTGACACAACCAACATACACACACACTGAGACAACCACATTATACACACACACTCACACACTCAACACACACACACTCTGATACACCCACAACACACACACACTGACACACCCACAATACACACACACTGACACACCCACAATACACACACACTGACACACCCACAATACACACACACTGACACATCCACAATACACACACACACTGACACACCCATAATACACACACACTAACACACCCACAATACACACACACACTGATACACCCACAATACAAAATGACACACCCACAAGACACACGCACTGAAAAACCCACAATACACACACACTTACATACCCACAATACACACACACACTGACACACCCACAAGACATACACACACTGACACACCCACAATACACACATAAACTGACACACCCACAATACACACACACACACTGACGCACCCACAATACACTCACACTGATGCACCCACAATACACACACTGACACACCCACAATACACAAACACACTGACACACCCACAATACACACACACTGACACACCCACAATACACACACATACGGACACACCAACAATACACACACACTGACACACGCACAATACAAGCACACACTGACACACCCACATACACGCACACACTGACACACCCACAATACACACACACTGACACACCCTCAATACACACAGACACTGACTCACCCACAATACACACACACTGACACACCCACAATACAAACACACACACTGACACACCCACAATACACACACACTGACGTACCTACAATACACACACTGACACACCCATACTACCCACACACACTGACACACCCACAACACACACACACTGGTACATCCACAATACACTCACACACTCACACACCCACAATACACGCACACTGACACAACCACAATACACAGACACACTGACACAACTGCAATACACACACACTGACACACCAAAATACACACACACACTGACACACCCACAATACACACACACTGACACACCCACAATACACACACACTGACACACCCACAATACACACACACTGACACATCCACAATACACACACACACTGACACACCCATAATACACACACACCAGCACACCCACAATACACACACACACTGATACACCCACAATACACACTGACACACCCACAAGACACACACACTGAAACACCCACAATACACACACACTTACATACCCATAATACACACACACACTGACACACCCACAATACATACACACACTGACACACCCACAAAACACACAGAAACTGACACACCCACAATACACACACTCACACTGATGCACCCACAATACACTCACACTGATGCACCCGCAATACACACACTGACACACCCACAATACACACACACACTGACACACCCACAATACACACACACTGACACACCCACAGTACACACACATACGGACACACCCACAATATACACACACTGACACACGCACAATACAAGCACACACTGACACACACACATACACGCACACACTGACACACCCACAATACACACACACACTGACACACCCACAATACACACACACACTGACACACCCACAATAAACACACACACTGACACACCCACAATACAAACACACACTGACACAGACACAATACACACACACACTGACAGACACAGAATACACACACACTGACACACCCACAATACACACACACACTGACAAGCCCACAATACACACACACACTAACACACCCACAATACACACACACTGACACACCCACAATATACACACACACACACTGACATACCCACAATACACACACACTGACACACCCACAATACACACACTGATACATCCACAATACACACACATACTGACACACCCACAATACACAAACACTGACACACCCACAATACACACACACTCACACAATCACAATACACACACACACTGACACACACACAATACACACACACTGACACACCAAAATACACACACACACTGACACACCCACAATACACACACACTGACACACCCACTATACACACACACTGACACAGCCACAATACACACAAACACTGACACACCCACAATACACAAACACACTGACACACCCACAATACCCAAACACACTGACACACCCACAATACATACACACACTGACACACCCACAATACACACACACTGACACACCGACAATACAAACACACACTGACACACTCACAATACCACACACTGACATACCCACAATACACACACTCACTGACACACCCACAATACACACACACACTGACACACCCACAATAGAAACACACTGACACACCCACAATGCACACACACACTGACACACCCACAATAGACACACACTGACACACACACAATACACACACACTGACACACCCACAATTCACACACACACTGACAAGCCCACAATACACACACACTGACACACCCACAATAAACACGCACACTGACACGCACACAATACACACACACTGACACACTCACAAAACACACACACTGGTACAAACTCAATACACACACACTGACACACCCACTATACACACACCCACTGACACACCCACAATACACACACACACTGACACACCCACAATACACACACACACTGACACACCCACAATACACACACATTGTCACACCCAGAACACACAAAAACTGACACACCCACAATACACACACACTGACACACCCACAATACACACACACACTGACTCACCACAGTACACACACACTGACACACCCACAATGCACACACACACTGACACACCCACAATACAAACACACACTGACACACCCACAATATACACACACTGACACACCCACAATATGCACACACACTGACACACCCACAATACACACACACTGACACACCCACAATACACACACACAATCACACACCCACAATAAACACACACACACTGACACACCCACAATACACATCACACTGACACTCCCACAATAAACACACTGACACATCCGCAATACACATACACTGACACACCCACAATACACACACTCACACCCACAATACACACACACACTGAGACACCCACAATACACACACACTGACACACCCACAGTACACACACACACTGACACACCCACAATACACACACACACTGACACACCCAGAATAAACACACACTGACACACCCACAATAAACACACACACTGACACACCCACAATACACACAAACTAAAACACCCACATTACACACACACTGACACACCCACAATACACACACACTGACACACCCACAATACACACACACTGACACACCCACAATACACACACACTGACACACCCACAAAATACACACACACTGACACACCCACAATACACACACACTAAAACACCCACAATACACACACACACTGATACATCCACAATACACAATGACACACCAACAAGAAACACACACTGACACACCCACAATACACACACACTTACACACCCACAATACACACACACACTGAAACACACACAATACACACACACAGCCACAGCCACAATACTCACACACTGACACACCCACAATACACACACACACACACACACCCACAATACACACACACTCACAAACCCACAATACACACCAACACTGAGACACCCACAATACACACACACTGACATACCCACAATACACACACACACTGACACACCCACAATGCACTCACACACTGACACACCCACAATACACACACACACAGACACAACCGCAATACGCACACACACTGACACACTCACAATACACTGACACACCCACAAAACACACAAACTGACACACCCACAATACACACACACTTACACCCACAATACACACACACTGACACACCCATAATGCACACACACATTGACACACACACAATACACATACACACTCACACCCACAATGCCCACTCACTGACACACCCACAATACACACACACTGACACACCCACAATACACACACACTGACACACCACAGTACACACACACTGACACACCCACAATGCACACACACACTGACACACCCACAATACACACACACTGACACACCCACAATACACACACACTGACACACACACAATACACACACACACTCACACACCCACAATAAACACACACACACTGACACACCCACAATACACATCACACTGACACACCCACAATAAACACACTGACACATTCGCAATACACATACACTGACACACCCACAATACACACACTCACACCCACAATACACACACACACTGACACACCCACAATACACACACACTGACACACCCACAATACACACACACTGACACACACACAATACACACACACACACTCACACACACAATAAACACACACTGACACACCCACAATACACACACACATTGACAAACCTACAATACACACACACACTCACACCCTCAATACTCACCCACTGACACACCCATAATACACACACACTCTGATACACCCACAAAACACACACACACACTGATGCACCCACAATACACACACTGACACAGCCACAATACACACACACACTGACACACCCACAATAAATACACACACTGAAACACCCACAATACACACACACACTGACACACCAAGAATAAACACACACTGACACACTCACAATAAACACACACACTGACACACCCACAATACACACACACACTGACACACCCACAATAAACACACACTGACACACCCACAATATGCACACTCACTGACACACCCACAATAAACACACACTGACACACCCACAATAAACACAAACACTGACACACACACAATACAAACACACACTGACACACTCAGAATAAACACACACTGACACACCCACAATACACACAGACACTGACACACCCACAATACATACACACACTGACACACCCAAAATACACACACACACTGACACACCCACAATACATACACACACTGACACACCCAAAATACACACACACAGACACACCGACAATAAACCTACACACTGACACACACACAATACAAACACACACTGACACACTCAGAATAAACACACACTGACACACCCACAATACACACAAACACTGACACACCCACAATACACACACACACTGACACACCCACAATACACACACACACTGACACACCCACAATACACACACACACTGACACACCCAAAATAAATGCACACTGACACACCCACATAACACACACACACACTGACACACCCACAACACACAAACACTGACATACCCACAATACACACACACTGACACACCCTCAATACACACAGACACTGAAACACCCACAATATACACACACTGACACACCCACAATACACACACACTGACACACCACAGTACACACACATTGACACACCCGCAATGCACACACACAATGACACACCCACAATACAAACACCCACTGACACACCCACAATACACACACACTGACACACCCACAATACATACACACACTGACACAACCACAATACACACACACACTGACACACCCGCAATACACACACACACTGACACACCCACAATGCACACACACACTGACACACCCACAATACACACACACACTGACACACCCACAAAAGAAACACACACTGACACACCCACAATACACACACACACTGACACACCCAGAATAAACACACACTGACACATCCACAATAAACACACACACTGACACATCCACAACACACACACACACTGACACACCCACAATAAACACACGCTGACACACCCACAATAAACACACTCACTGACACACCCACAATAAACACACACTGACACACCCACAATAAACACAAACACTGACACACCCACAATACACAAACACACTGACACACCCACAATACCCAAACACACTGACACACCCACAATACATACACACACTGACACACCCACAATACACACACACTGACACACCAACAATACAAACACACACTGACACACTCACAATACACACACTCACTGACACACCCACAATACACACACACACTGACACACCCACAATAGAAACACACTGACACACCCACAATGCACACACACACTGACACACCCACAATAGACACACACTGACACACACACAATACACATACACTGACACACCCACAATTCACACACACACTGACAAACCCACAATACACACACACTGACACACCCACAATAAACACGCACACTGACACACACACAATACACACACTGACACACTCACAAAACACACACACTGATACAACCTCAATACACACACACTGACACAGCCACTATACACACACACACTGACACACCCACAAGACACACACACACTGACACACCCACAATACACACACACACTGACACACCCACAATACACACACATTGAAACACCCAGAACACACAAAAACTGACACACCCACAATACACACACACTGGCACACCCACAATACACACACACACTGACTCACCACAGTACACACACACTGACACACCCACAATGCACACACACACTGACACACCCACAATACAAACACACACTGACACACCCACAATATACACACACTGACACACCCACAATATGCACACACACTGACACACCCACAATACACACACACTGACACACCCACAATACACACACACTGACACACACACAATACACACACACAATCACACACCCACAATAAACACACACACACTGACACACCCACAATACACATCACACTGACACACCCACAATAAACACACTGACACATCCGCAATACACATACACTGACACACCCACAATACACACACTCACACCCACAATACACACACACAATGAGACACCCACAATACACACACACTGACACACCCACAGTACACACACACACTGACACACCCAGAATAAACACACACTGACACACCCACAATAAACACACACACTGACACACCCACAATACACACAAACTAAAACACCCACATTACACACACACTGACACACCCACAATACACACACACTGACACACCCACAATACACACACACTGACACACCCACAATACACACACACTGACACACCCACAAAATACACACACACTGACACACCCACAATACACACACACTAAAACACCCACAATACACACACACACTGATACACCCAAAATACACAATGACACACCAACAAGAAACACACACTGACACACCCACAATACACACACACTTACACACCCACAATACACACACACACTGAAACACACACTATACACACACACAGACACAGCCACAATACACACAGAAACTGACACACCCACAATACACACACACTGACACAGCCACAATACACACACACACTGACACACCCACAATACGCACACACGGACACACCCACAATACACACAGACACACACACACAATACACACACACACTGACACACCCGCAATACACACACACACACTGACACACCCGCAATACACACACACTGACACACCCACAATACTCACATACTGACACGCCCACAATACACATACACTGACACACCCACAATACAAACACACTGACACACCCACAATACACACACACTGACACACCCACAATACACACACACACTGATACACCCACAATAAACACTGACACAGACACAAGACACACACACTGACACACCCACAATACACACACACACTGACACACCCACAATACACAAACACTGACAAACCCACAATACACACAGAAACTGGCACACCCACAATACAGACACACACACTGTCACACCCACAATACACACACACTGAAGCACCCACAAAACACACAGAAACTGACACACCCACAATACACTCACACACACTGACACACCCACAATACACACACACTGATGCACCCACAATACACACACTGACACACCCACAATACACACACATACTGACACACCCACAATACACACACACTGATACACCCACAATGCTCGCACACACTGACACTCCCACAATACACACACACACTGACACACCCACAATACAAACACACACTAACAAATCCACAGTACACACACACACTGACACACCCGCAATACACACACACACTGACACACCCATAATACACACACACTGACACACCCACAATACACACACACACTGATACACACACACTGACACACCCACAATACACACACACTGACACACCCACAATACACACACACTGACACACCCTCAATACACACAAACACTGACACACCCGCAATACACACACACTGACACACCCACAATATACACACACTGACACACCCAGAATACACACACACTGATACACTCACAATACACACACATTGACACACCCAGAATAGACAAACACTGACACACCCACAATACACACACACTGATACACCCACAATGCTCGCACACACTGACACTCCCACAATACACACACACACTGACACACCCACAATACAAACACACACTAACAAATCCACAGTACACACACACACTGACACACCCACAATACAAACACACACTGACACACCCACAATACACACACACACTGACACACCCATAATACACACACACTGACACACCCACAATACACACACACACTGATACACACACACTGACACACCCACAATACACACACACTGACACACCCACAATACACACACACTGACACACCCACAATACACACACACACTGACACACCCACAATACACACACACGCTGACGCACCCACAATACAAACCCACACTGACACACCCACAATACACACACACACTGACACACCCACAATACACACACACTGACACACCCACAATACACACACACTGACACACCCACAATACACACACACTGACACACCACAGTACACACACACTGACACACCCACAATGCACACACATACTGACACACCCACAATACACACACCCACTGACACACCCACAATACACACACACTGACACACCCACAATACGTACACACACTGACACACCCACAATACACACACACACTGACACACCCGCAATACACACACACACTGACACACCCACAATACACACACACACTGACACACCCACAATAGACACACACACTGACACACCCACAAAAGAAACACACACTGACACACCCACAATACACACACACACTGACACACCCAGAATAAACACACACTGACACATCCACACTAAACACACACACTGACAAACCCACAATACACACACACACTGACACACCCACAATAAACACACACTGACACACCCACAATAAACACACTCACTGACACACCCACAATAAACACACACTGACACACCCACAATAAACACAAACACTGACACACCCACAATACACAAACACACTGACACACCCACAATACCCAAACACACTGACACACCCACAATACATACACACACTGACACACCCACAATACACACACACTGACACACCGACAATACAAACACACACTGACACACTCACAATAAACACACACTGACACACCCACAATACACACACTCACTGACACACCCACAATACACACACACACTGAAACACACACTATACACACACACAGACACAGCCACAATACACACAGAAACTGACACACCCACAATACACACACACTGACACAGCCACAATACACACACACACTGACACACCCACAATACGCACACACGGACACACCCACAATACACACAGACACACACACACAATACACACACACACTGACACACCCGCAATACACACACACACACTGACACACCCGCAATACACACACACTGACACACCCACAATACTCACATACTGACACGCCCACAATACACATACACTGACACACCCACAATACAAACACACTGACACACCCACAATACACACACACTGACACACCCACAATACACACACACACTGATACACCCACAATAAACACTGACACAGACACAAGACACACACACTGACACACCCACAATACACACACACACTGACACACCCACAATACACAAACACTGACAAACCCACAATACACACAGAAACTGGCACACCCACAATACAGACACACACACTGTCACACCCACAATACACACACACTGAAGCACCCACAAAACACACAGAAACTGACACACCCACAATACACTCACACACACTGACACACCCACAATACACACACACTGATGCACCCACAATACACACACTGACACACCCACAATACACACACATACTGACACACCCACAATACACACACACTGATACACCCACAATGCTCGCACACACTGACACTCCCACAATACACACACACACTGACACACCCACAATACAAACACACACTAACAAATCCACAGTACACACACACACTGACACACCCACAATACACACACACACTGACACACCCATAATACACACACACTGACACACCCACAATACACACACACACTGATACACACACACTGACACACCCACAATACACACACACTGACACACCCACAATACACACACACTGACACACCCTCAATACACACAAACACTGACACACCCGCAATACACACACACTGACACACCCACAATATACACACACTGACACACCCAGAATACACACACACTGATACACTCACAATACACACACATTGACACACCCAGAATAGACAAACACTGACACACCCACAATACACACACACTGATACACCCACAATGCTCGCACACACTGACACTCCCACAATACACACACACACTGACACACCCACAATACAAACACACACTAACAAATCCACAGTACACACACACACTGACACACCCACAATACAAACACACACTGACACACCCACAATACACACACACACTGACACACCCATAATACACACACACTGACACACCCACAATACACACACACACTGATACACACACACTGACACACCCACAATACACACACACTGACACACCCACAATACACACACACTGACACACCCACAATACACACACACACTGACACACCCACAATACACACACACGCTGACGCACCCACAATACAAACCCACACTGACACACCCACAATACACACACACACTGACACACCCACAATACACACACACTGACACACCCACAATACACACACACTGACACACCCACAATACACACACACTGACACACCACAGTACACACACACTGACACACCCACAATGCACACACATACTGACACACCCACAATACACACACCCACTGACACACCCACAATACACACACACTGACACACCCACAATACGTACACACACTGACACACCCACAATACACACACACACTGACACACCCGCAATACACACACACACACTGACACACCCACAATACACACACACACTGACACACCCACAATAGACACACACACTGACACACCCACAAAAGAAACACACACTGACACACCCACAATACACACACACACTGACACACCCAGAATAAACACACACTGACACATCCACACTAAACACACACACTGACAAACCCACAATACACACACACACTGACACACCCACAATAAACACACACTGACACACCCACAATAAACACACTCACTGACACACCCACAATAAACACACACTGACACACCCACAATAAACACAAACACTGACACACCCACAATACACAAACACACTGACACACCCACAATACCCAAACACACTGACACACCCACAATACATACACACACTGACACACCCACAATACACACACACTGACACACCGACAATACAAACACACACTGACACACTCACAATAAACACACACTGACACACCCACAATACACACACTCACTGACACACCCACAATACACACACACACTGACACACCCACAATAGAAACACACTGACACACCCACAATGCACACACACACTGACACACCCTCAATAGACAAACACTGACACACACACAATACACACACACTGACACACCCACAATTCACACACACACTGACAAACCCACAATACACACACACTGACACACCCACTATAAACACACACACTGACACACACACAATACACACACACTGACACACTCACAAAACACACACACTGATACAACCTCAATACACACACACTGACACACCCACTATACACACACACACTGACACACCCACAATATACACACACACTGACACACCCACAATACACACAGACACAGACACACCCACAATACACACACACTCACACACCCACAATACACACCCACACTGAGACACCCACAATACACACACACTGACATACCCACAATACACACACACACTGACACACCCACAATGCACTCACACAAAGACACACCCACAATACACACACACACAGACACAACCGCAATACGCACACACACTGACACACTCACAATACACTGACACACCCACAATACACACAAACTGACACACCCACAATACACACACACTTACACCCACAATACACACACACTGACACACCCATAATGCACACACACATTGACACACACACAATACACATACACACTCACACCCACAATGCCCACTCACTGACACACCCATAATACACACACACTGACACACCCACAATACACACACACTGACACACCACAGTACACACACACTGACACACCCACAATGCACACACACACTGACACACCCACAATACAAACACACACTGACACACCCACAATACACACACACTGACACACCCACAATACACACACACTGACACACACACAATACACACACACACTCACACACACACAATAAACACACACACACTGACACACCCACAATACACATCACACTGATACACCGACAATAAACACACTGACACATCTGCAATACACATACACTGACACACCCACAATACACACACTCACACCCACAATACACACACACACTGACACACCCACAATACACACACACTGACACACCCACAATACACACACACTGACACACCCACAATACACACACACACACTCACACCCACAATACACACACACTGACACACCCACAATACACACACACATTGACAAACCTTCAATACACACACACACTCACACCCTCAATACCCACCCACTGACACACCCATAATACACACACACACTGATACACCCACAATACACACACACACACTGATGCACCCACAATACACACACTGACACAGCCACAATACACACACACACTGACACACCCACAATACAAACACACACTGAAACACCCACAATACACACACACACTGACACACCAAGAATAAACACACACTGACGCACTCACAATAAACACACACACTGAAACACCCACAATACACACACACACACTCACACCCACAATAAACACACACTGACACACCCACAATATGCACACTCACTGACACACCCACAATAAACACACACTGAAACACCCACAATAAACACAAACACTGACACAACCACAATACACAAACACACTGACACACCCACAATACCCAAACACACTGACACACCCACAATACATACACACACTGACACACCCACAATACACACACACTGACACACCCACAATAAACACACACACTGACACACACACAATACAAACACACACTGACACACTCAAAATAAACACACACTGACACACCCACAATACACACAAACACTGACACACCCACAATACACACACACACTGACACACCCACAATACACACACACACTGACACACCCACAATACACACACACACTGACACACCCACAATACAAACACACACTGGCACAACCACAATACACACACACACCGACACACCCAGAATACACACACACTGACACACCCACAATACACACACACTCACACACCCACAATACACACACACTGACACACCCACAATACACACACATTGACACACCCAGAATGCACAAACACTGACACACCCACAATACACGCACACTGACACACCCACAATACACACACACTGACACACCCGCAATACACACACACTGATACACCCACAATACACACACAGACACACCCACAATACACACACACTGACACACACACAATACACACACATACTCACACACCTACAATAAACACGCACACACTGACACACCCACAATACACACACACACTGACACACCCACAATACACACACACACTGACACACCCACAATACAAACACACACTGCAACACCCAAAATAGACACACACACTGACACACCAAGAATAAACACACACTGACACACCCACAATAAACACAAACACTGACACACCCACAATACACACACACACTGACACACCCACAATAAACACACACTGACACACCCACAATACGCACACTCACTGACACACCCACAATAAGCACACACTGACACACCCACAATAAACACAAACACTGGCACACCCACAATACACAAACACACTGACACACCCACAATACCCAAACACACTGACACACCCACAATACATACACACACTGACACACCCACAATACACACACACTGACACACCAACAATAAACACACACACTGACACACCCACAATACACACACACATTGACAAACTTAAGATATACACACACACTCACACCCTCAATACCCACCCACTGACACACCCATAATACACAAACACACTGATACACCCACAATACACACACACACTGAAACGCCCACAAGACACACACACTGACACATCCACAATACACACACACTGACACACCCACAATACACACACACACTGACACACCCAAAATAAATGCACACTGACACACCCACAATACACACACACACACTGACACACCCACAACACACACACACTGACACACCCACAATACACACACACTGACACACCCTCAATACACACAGACACTGACACACCCACAATACACACACACAATACGCACACACACACTGACACACCCACAATACACAAACACTGATGCACCTACAATACTCACACTGACACACCCACAATACACACACACACTGACACACCCGCAATACACACACACTGACACACCAAAATACACACACACACTGACACACCCACAATACACACACACACTGACACACCCACAATACACACACACACTGACACACCCACAATACAAACACACACTGAAACACCCACAATACACACACACTGACACACCCTCAATACACACAGACACTGACACACGCACAATATACTCCCACAATACGCACACACACACTGACACACCCACAATACACACACACTGAGACACCCACAATACTCGCACACACTGACACTCCCACAATACACACACACACTGACAAACTCACAATACACACACATTGACACACCCAGAATGCACAAACACTGAAACACCCACAATACACACACACTGACACACCCACAATACACACACACTGACACACCAGCAATACACACATACTGATACAAACACAGACACACCCACAATACCCACACACTGACACACACACAATACACACACATACTCACACACCCACAATAAACATGCACACACTGACACACCCACAATACACACACACACTGACACACCCACAATACACACACACACTGACACACCCACAATACAAACACACACTGAAACACCCACAATACACACACACACTGACACACCAAGAATAAACACACACTGACACACCCACAATAAACACACACACTGACACACCCACAATACACACACACACTGACACACCCACAATAAACACACACTGACACACCCACAATACGCACACTCACTGACACACCCACAATAAACACACACTGACACACCCACAATAAACACAAACACTGGCACACCCACAATACACAAACACACTGACACACCCACAATACCCAAACACACTGACACACCCACAATACATACACACACTGACACACCAACAATACACACACACTGACACACCAACAATAAACACACACACTGACACACCAACAATAAACACACACACTGACACACCAACAATAAACACACACACTGACACACCCACAATACACACACTCATTGACAAACCTACAATATACACACACACTCACACCCTCAATACCCACCCACTGACACACCCATAATACACACACACACTGATACACCCACAATTCACACACACACTGAAACGCCCACAAGACACACACACTGACACACCCACAATACGCACACACTGACACACCCACAATACACACACACACTGACACACCCAAAATAAATGCACACTGATACACCCACAATACACACACACACACTGACACACCCACAACACACACACACTGACACACCCACAATACACACACACTGACACACCCTCAATACACACAGACACTGACACACCCACAATACACACACACAATATGCACACACACACTGACACACCCACAATACACAAACACTGATGCACCTACAATACTCACACTGACACACCCACAATACACACACACACTGACACACCCGCAATACACACACACTGACACACCAAAATACACACACACACTGACACACCCACAATACACACACACTGACACACCCACAATACACACACACTGACACACCCACAATACACACACATTGACACACCCAGAATACACAAAAACTGACACACCCACAATACACACACACTGACACACCCACATTACACACACACACCCACAATACACAAACACTGACACACCCACAATACAAACACACTGACACACCCACAACACACACACACACTGACACACCCACAATACACACACACACACTGACACACCCACAATACACAAACACACTGACACACCCACAATACATACACACGCTGACACACCCACAATACACACACACTGACACACCAACAATAAACACACACACTGACACACCCACAATACACACACTCATTGACAAACCTACAATATACACACACACTCACACCCTCAATACCCACCCACTGACACACCCATAATACACACACACACTGATACACCCACAATTCACACACACACTGAAACGCCCACAAGACACACACACTGACACACCCACAATACGCACACACTGACACACCCACAATACACACACACACTGACACACCCAAAATAAATGCACACTGACACACCCACAATACACACACACACACTGACACACCCACAGCACACACACACTGACACACCCACAATACACACACACTGATACACACTCAATACACACAGACACTGACACACCCACAATACACACACACAATACGCACACACACACTGACACACCCACAATACACAAACACTGATGCACCTACAATACTCACACTGACACACCCACAATACACACACACACTGACACACCCGCAATACACACACACTGACACACCCACAATACACACACACAATACGCACACACACACTGACACACCCACAATACACAAACACTGATGCACCTACAATACTCACACTGACACACCCACAATACACACACACACTGACACACCCAAAATAAATGCACACTGACACACCCACAATACACACACACACACTGACACACCCACAGCACACACACACTGACACACCCACAATACACACACACTGATACACACTCAATACACACAGACACTGACACACCCACAATACACACACACAATACGCACACACACACTGACACACCCACAATACACAAACACTGATGCACCTACAATACTCACACTGACACACCCACAATACACACACACACTGACACACCCGCAATACACACACACTGACACACCAAAATACACACACATACTGACACACCCACAATACACACACACTGACACACCCACAATACACACACACACTGACACACCCACAATACACACACACACTGACACACCCACAATACAAACACACACTGAAACACACACAATACACACACACTGACACACCCTCAATACACACAGACACTGACACACCCACAATATACACCCACAATACGCACATACACACTGACACACCCACAATACACAAACACTGATGCACCCACAATACACACACTGACACACCCACAATACACACACACACTGACACACCCACAATACACACACACACTGACACACCCGCAATACACACACACACTGACACACCCACAATACACACACATACTAACACACCCACAATACACACACACTGAGACACCCACAATACTCGCACACACTGACACTCCCAAAATACACACACACTGACACACTCACAATACACACACATTGACACACCCAGAATGCACAAACACTGACACACCCACAATACACACACACTGACACACCCACAATACACACACACTGACACACCCGCAATACACACACACTGATACACACAAAGACACACCCACAATACCACACACTGACACACACACAATACACACACATACTCACACACCCACAATAAACACGCACACACTGACACACCCACAATACAAACACACACTGACACACCCACAATACACACACACTCTGACACACCCACAATACAAACACACACTGAAACACCCACAATACACACACACACTGACACACCAAGAATAAACACACACTGACACACCCACAATAAACACACACACTGACACACCCACAATACACACACACACTGACACACCCACAATAAACACACACTGACACACCCACAATACGCACACTCACTGACACACCCACAATACACACACACACTGACACACCCACAATACACACACACTGACACACCCACAATACACACACACTGACACACCCACAATACACACACACTGACACACCACAGTACACACACACTGACACACCCACAATGCACACACATACTGACACACCCACAATACAAACACCCACTGACACACCCACAATACACACACACTGACACACCCACAATACGTACACACACTGACACACCCACAATACACACACACACTGACACACCCGCAATACACACACACACTGACACACCCACAATACACACACACACTGACACACCCACAATAGACACACACTGACACACCCACAAAAGAAACACACACTGACACACACACAATACACACACACACTGACACACCCAGAATAAACACACACTGACACATCCACACTAAACACACACACTGACAAACCCACAATACACACACACACTGACACACCCACAATAAACACACACTGACACACCCACAATAAACACACTCACTGACACACCCACAATAAACACACACTGACACACCCACAATAAACACAAACACTGACACACCCACAATACACAAACACACTGACACACCCACAATACCCAAACACACTGACACACCCACAATACATACACACACTGACACACCCAGAATACACACACACTGACACACCGACAATACAAACACACACTGACACACTCACAATAAACACACACAGACACACCCACAATACACACACTCACTGACACACCCACAATAGACACACACACTGACACACCCACAAAAGAAACACACACTGACACACACACAATACACACACACTGACACACCAACAATACACACACACTGACACACCAACAATAAACACACACACTGACACACCCACAATACACACACTCATTGACAAACCTACAATATACACACACACTCACACCCTCAATACCCACCCACTGACACACCCATAATACACACACACACTGATACACCCACAATTCACACACACACTGAAACGCCCACAAGACACACACACTGACACACCCACAATACGCACACACTGACACACCCACAATACACACACACTGACACACCCAAAATAAATGCACACTGACACACCCACAATACACACACACACACTGACACACCCACAACACACACACACTGACACACCCACAATAAACACACACTGACACACCCTCAATACACACAGACACTGACACACCCACAATACACACACACAATATGCACACACACACTGACACACCCACAATACACAAACACTGATGCACCTACAATACTCACACTGACACACCCACAATACACACACACACTGACACACCCGCAATACACACACACTGACACACCAAAATACACACACACACTGACACACCCACAATACACACACACTGACACACCCACAATACACACACACTGACACACCCACAATACACACACATTGACACACCCAGAATACACAAAAACTGACACACCCACAATACACACACACTGACACACCCACAATTCACTCACACACCCACAATACACAAACACTGACACACCCACAATACAAACACACTGACACACCCACAACACACACACACACTGACACACCCACAATACACACACACACACTGACACACCCACAATACACACACTCATTGACAAACCTACAATATACACACACACTCACACCCTCAATACCCACCCACTGACACACCCATAATACACACACACACTGATACACCCACAATTCACACACACACTGAAACGCCCACAAGACACACACACTGACACACCCACAATATGCACACACTGACACACCCACAATACACACACACTGACACACCCAAAATAAATGCACACTGACACACCCACAATAGACACACACACACTGACACACCCACAACACACACACACTGACACACCCACAATAAACACACACTGACACACCCTCAATACACACAGACACTGACACACCCACAATACACACACACAATATGCACACACACACTGACACACCCACAATACACAAACACTGATGCACCTACAATACTCACACTGACACACCCACAATACACACACACACTGACACACCCGCAATACACACACACTGACACACCAAAATACACACACACACTGACACACCCACAATACACACACACTGACACACCCACAATACACACACACTGACACACCCACAATACACACACATTGACACACCCAGAATACACAAAAACTGACACACCCACAATACACACACACTGACACACCCACAATACACTCACACACCCACAATACACAAACACTGACACACCCACAATACAAACACACTGACACACCCACAACACACACACACACTGACACACCCACAATACACACACACACACTGACACACCCACAATACACAAACACACTGACACACCCACAATACATACACACGCTGACACACCCACAATACACACACACTGACACACCAACAATAAACACACACACTGACACACCCACAATACACACACTCATTGACAAACCTACAATATAAACACACACTCACACCCTCAATACCCACCCACTGACACACCCATAATACACACACACACTGATACACCCACAATTCACACACACACTGAAACGCCCACAAGACACACACACTGACACACCCACAATACGCACACACTGACACGCCCACAATACACACACACACTGACACACCCAAAATAAATGCACACTGACACACCCACAATACACACACACACACTGACACACCCACAGCACACACACACTGACACACCCACAATACACACACACTGATACACACTCAATACACACAGACACTGACACACCCACAATACACACACACAATATGCACACACACACTGACACACCCACAATACACAAACACTGATGCACCTACAATACTCACACTGACACACCCACAATACACACACACACTGACACACCCGCAATACACACACACTGACACACCAAAATACACACACATACTGACACACCCACAATACACACACACTGACACACCCACAATACACACACACACTGACACACCCACAATACACACACACTGACACACCCACAATACAAACACACACTGAAACACACACAATACACACACACTGACACACCCTCAATACACACAGACACTGACACACCCACAATATACACCCACAATACGCACATACACACTGACACACCCACAATACACAAACACTGATGCACCCACAATACACACACTGACACACCCACAATACACACACACACTGACACACCCACAATACACACACACACTGACACACCCGCAATACACACACACACTGACACACCCACAATACACACACATACTAACACACCCACAATACACACACACTGAGACACCCACAATACTCGCACACACTGACACTCCCAAAATACACACACACTGACACACTCACAATACACACACATTGACACACCCAGAATGCACAAACACTGACACACCCACAATACACACACACTGACACACCCACAATACACACACACTGACACACCCGCAATACACACACACTGATACACACACAGACACACCCACAATACCCACACACTGACACACACACAATACACACACATACTCACACACCCACAATAAACACGCACACACTGACACACCCACAATACAAACACACACTGACACACCCACAATACACACACACACTGACACACCCACAATACAAACACACACTGAAACACCCACAATACACACACACACTGACACACCAAGAATAAACACACACTGACACACCCACAATAAACACACACACTGACACACCCACAATACACACACACACTGACACACCCACAATAAACACACACTGACACACCCACAATATGCACACTCACTGACACACCCACAATACACACACACACTGACACACCCACAATACACACACACTGACACACCCACAATACACACACACTGACACACCCACAATACACACACACTGACACACCACAGTACACACACACTGACACACCCACAATGCACACACATACTGACACACCCACAATACAAACACCCACTGACACACCCACAATACACACACACTGACACACCCACAATACGTACACACACTGACACACCCACAATACACACACACACTGACACACCCGCAATACACACACACACTGACACACCCACAATACACACACACACTGACACACCCACAATAGACACACACACTGACACACCCACAAAAGAAACACACACTGACACACACACACACTGACACACCCAGAATAAACACACACTGACACATCCACACTAAACACACACACTGACAAACCCACAATACACACACACACTGACACACCCACAATAAACACACACTGACACACCCACAATAAACACACTCACTGACACACCCACAATAAACACACACTGACACACCCACAATAAACACAAACACTGACACACCTACAATACACAAACACACTGACACACCCACAATACCCAAACACACTGACACACCCACAATACATACACACACTGACACACCCACAATACACACACACTGACACACCGACAATACAAACACACACTGACACACTCACAATAAACACACACAGACACACCCACAATACACACACTCACTGACACACCCACAATAGACACACACACTGACACACCCACAAAAGAAACACACACTGACACACACACAATACACACACACACTGACACACCCAGAATAAACACACACTGACACATCCACACTAAACAAACACACTGACAAACCCACAATACACACACACACTGACACACCCACAATAAACACACACTGACACACCCACAATAAACACACTCACTGACACACCCACAATAAACACACACAGACACACCCACAATAAACACAAACACTGACACACCCACAATACACAAACACACTGACACACCCACAATACCCAAACACACTGACACACCCACAATACATACACACACTGACACACCCACAATACACACACACTGACACACCGACAATACAAACACACACTGACACACTCACAATAAACACACACAGACACACCCACAATACACACACTCACTGACACACCCACAATACACACACACACTGACACACCCACAATAGAAACACACTGACACACCCACAATGCACACACACACTGACACACCCACAATAGACAAACACTGACACACACACAATACACACACACTGACACACCCACAATTCACACACACACTGACAAACCCACAATACACACACACTGACACACCCACTATAAAAACACACACTGACACACACACAATACACACACACTGACACACTCACAAAACACACACACTGATACAACCTCAATACACACACACTGACACACCCACTATACACACACACACTGACACACCCACAATACACACACACACTGACACACCCACAATACACACACACACAGACACACCCACAATACACACACACTCACACACCCACAATACACACACACACTGAGACACCCACAATACACACACACTGACATACCCACAATACAGACACACACTGACACACCCACAATGCACTCACACAAAGACACACCCACAATACACACACACACAGACACAACCGCAATACGCACACACACTGACACACTCACAATACACTGACACACCCACAATACACACAAACTGACACACCCACAATACACACACACTTACACCCACAATACACACACACTGACACACCCATAATGCACACACACATTGACACACACACAATACACATACACACTCACACCCACAATGCCCACTCACTGACACACCCATAATACACACACACTGACACACCCACAATACACACACACTGACACACCACAGTACACACACACTGACACACCCACAATGCACACACACACTGACACACCCACAATACAAACACACACTGACACACCCACAATACACACACACTGACACACCCACAATACACACACACTGACACACACATAATACACACACACACTCACACACCCACAATAAACACACACACACTGACACACACACAATACACATCACACTGATACACCGACAATAAACACACTGACACATCTGCAATACACATACACTGACACACCCACAATACACACACTCACACCCACAATACACACACACACTGACACACCCACAATACACACACACTGACACACCCACAATACACTAACACTGACACACCCACAATACACACACACACACTCACACCCACAATACACACACACTGACACACCCACAATACACACACACATTGACAAACCTTCAATACACACACACACTCACACCCTCAATACCCACCCACTGACACACCCATAATACACACACACACTGATACACCCACAATACACACACACACACTGATGCACCCACAATACACACACTGACACAGCCACAATACACACACACACTGACACACCCACAATACAAACACACACTGAAACACCCACAATACACACACACACTGACACACCAAGAATAAACACACACTGACGCACTCACAATAAACACACACACTGACACACCCACAATACACACACACACTGACACACCCACAATAAACACACACTGACACACCCACAATATGCACACTCACTGACACACCCACAATAAACACACACTGAAACACCCACAATAAACACAAACACTGACACAACCGCAATACACAAACACACTGACACACCCACAATACATACACACACTGACACACCCACAATACACACACTGACACACCCACAATAAACACACACACTGACACACACACAATACAAACACACACTGACACACTCAAAATAAACACACACTGACACACCCACAATACACACAAACACTGACACACCCACAATACACACACACACTGACACACCCACAATACACACACACACTGACACACCCACAATACACACACACACTGACACACCCACAATACAAACACACACTGGCACACCCACAATACACACACACACCGACACACCCAGAATACACACACACTGACACACCCACAATACACACACACTCACACACCCACAATACACACACACTGACACACCCACAATACACACACATTGACACACCCAGAATGCACAAACACTGACACACCCACAATACACGCACACTGACACACCCACAATACACACACACTGACACACCCGCAATACACACACACTGATACACCCACAATACACACACAGACACACCCACAATACACACACACTGACACACACACAATACACACACATACTCACACACCTACAATAAACACGCACACACTGACACACCCACAATACACACACACACTGACACACCCACAATACACACACACACTGACACACCCACAATACAAACACACACTGAAACACCCAAAATACACACACACACTGACACACCAAGAATAAACACACACTGACACACCCACAATAAACACAAACACTGACACACCCACAATACACACACACACTGACAAACCCACAATAAACACACACTGACACACCCACAATACGCACACTCACTGACACACCCACAATAAGCACACACTGACACACCCACAATAAACACAAACACTGGCACACCCACAATACACAAACACACTGACACACCCACTATACCCAAACACACTGACACACCCACAATACATACACACACTGACACACCCACAATACACACACACTGACACACCAACAATAAACACACACACTGACACACCCACAATACACACACACATTGACAAACTTACAATATACACACACACTCACACCCTCAATACCCACCCACTGACACACCCATAATACACACACACACTGATACACCCACAATACACACACACACTGAAACGCCCACAAGGCACACACACTGACACAACCACAATACACACACACTGACACACCCACAATACACACACACACTGACACACCCAAAATAAATGCACACTGACACACCCACAATACACACACACACACTGACACACCCACAACACACACACACTGACACACCCACAATACACACACACTGACACACCCTCAATACACACAGACACTGACACACCCACAATACACACACACAATACGCACACACACACTGACACACCCACAATACACAAACACTGATGCACCTACAATACTCACACTGACACACCCACAATACACACACACACTGACACACCCGCAATACACACACACTGACACACCAAAATACACACACACACTGACACACCCACAATACACACACACTGACACACCCACAATACACACACACTGACACACCCACAATACACACACATTGACACACCCAGAATACACAAATACTGACACACCCACAATACACACACACTGACACACCCACAATACACTCACACACCCACAATACACAAACACTGACACACCCACAATACAAACACACTGACACACCCACAACACACACACACACTGACACACCCACAATACACACACACACACTGACACACCACAGTACACACACTGACACACCCACAATGCACACACACACTGACACACCCACAATACAAACACACACTGACACACCCACAATACACACACACACTGACACACCCACAATACACACACACACTCACACACCCACAATACACACACACACTGACACACCCACAATACACACACACTGACATACCCAAAATACACACACACACTGACACACCCACAATACACACACACTGACACACCCACAATACACACACACTGACACACCCACAATACACACACACTTACACACCCACAGTACACACACACACTGACACACCCACAATATACACACACTGACACACCCACAATACACACACACTGACACACCCACAATACACACACACTGACACACCACAGTACACACACTGACAGACCCACAATGCACACACACAATGACACACCCACAATACAAACACACTCTGACACACCCACAATACACACACACTGACACACCCACAATACACACACACTGACACACACACAATACACATCACATTGACACACCCACAATAAACACACTGACACATCCGCAATACACATACACTGCCATACCCACAATACACACACACACTGACACACCACAATGCACTCACACACTGACACACCCACAATACACACACACACAGACACAACCGCAATACGCACACACACTGACACACTCACAATACACTGACACACCCACAATACACACACACTGACACACCCACAATACACACACACTTACACCCACAATACACACACACTGACACACCCATAATACACACACACATTGACACACACACAATACGCATACACACTCACACCCACAATGCCCACTCACTGACACACCCACAATACACACACACTGACACACCCACAATACACACACACTGACACACCACAGTACACACACACTGACACACCCACAATGCACACACACACTGACACACACACAATACACACACACACTCACACAGACACAATAAACACACACACACTGACACACCCACAATACACATCACACTGACACACCCACAATAAACACACTGACACATCTGCAATACACATACACTGACACACCCACAATACACACACTCACACCCACAATACACACACACACTGACACACCCACAATACACACACACTGACACACCCACAATACAAACACACTGACACACCCAAAATACACACACACACACTCACACCCACAATACACACACACTGACACACCCACAATACACACACACATTGACAAACCAACAATACACACACACACTCACACCCTCAATACCCACCCACTGACACACCCATAATACACACACACACTGATACACCCACAATACACACACTGACACAGCCACAATACACACACACACTGACACACCCACAATACACACACACTGACTCACCCACAATATACACACATACTGACACACCCACAATACACACACACTGACACACCCACAATACATACACACACTGACACACCCACAATACACACACACACTGACACACCCGCAATACACACACACACTGACACACCCACAATACACACACACACTGACACACCCACATTACACACACACACTGACACACCCACAATACAAACACACACTGAAACACCCACAATACACACACACTGACACACCCTCAATACACACAGACACTGACACACCCACAATATACTCCCACAATACGCACACACACACTGACACACCCACAATACACACACACTGAGACACCCACAATACTCGCACACACTGACACTCCCACAATACACACACTCACTGACACACTCACAATACACACACATTGACACACCCAGAATGCACAAACACTGACACACCCACAATACACACACACTGACACACCCACAATACACACACACTGACACACCCGCAATACACACACACTGATACACACACAGACACACCCACAATACCCACACACTGACACACACACAATGCACACACATACTCACACACCCACAATAAACATGCACACACTGACACACCCACAATACACACACACACTGACACACCCACAATACACACACACACTGACACACCCACAATACAAACACACACTGAAACACCCACAATACACACACACACTGACACACCAAGAATAAACACACACTGACACACCCACAATAAACACACACACTGACACACCCACAATACACACACACACTGACACACCCACAATAAACACACACTGACACACCCACAATACGCACACTCACTGACACACCCACAATAAACACACACTGACACACCCACAATAAACACAAACACTGGCACACCCACAATACACAAACACACTGACACACCCACAATACCCAAACACACTGACACACCCACAATACATACACACACTGACACACCAACAATACACACACACTGACACACCAACAATAAACACACACACTGACACACCCACAATACACACACTCATTGACAAACCTACAATATACACACACACTCACACCCTCAATACCCACCCACTGACACACCCATAATACACACACACACTGATACACCCACAATTCACACACACACTGAAACGCCCACAAGACACACACACTGACACACCCACAATACGCACACACTGACACACCCACAATACACACACACACTGACACACCCAAAATAAATGCACACTGACACACCCACAATACACACACACACACTGACACACCCACAACACACACACACTGACACACCCACAATACACACACACTGACACACCCTCAATACACACAGACACTGACACACCCACAATACACACACACAATACGCACACACACACTGACACACCCACAATACACAAACACTGATGCACCTACAATACTCACACTGACACACCCACAATACACACACACACTGACACACCCGCAATACACACACACTGACACACCAAAATACACACACACACTGACACACCCACAATACACACACACTGACACACCCACAATACACACACACTGACACACCCACAATACACACACATTGACACACCCAGAATACACAAAAACTGACACACCCACAATACACACACACTGACACACCCACAATACACTCACACACCCACAATACACAAACACTGACACACCCACAATACAAACACACTGACACACCCACAACACACACACACACTGACACACCCACAATACACACACACACACTGACACACCCACAATACACAAACACACTGACACACCCACAATACATACACACGCTGACACACCCACAATACACACACACTGACACACCAACAATAAACACACACACTGACACACCCACAATACACACACACTGACACACCAACAATAAACACACACACTGACACACACACAATACACACACATACTCACACACCCACAATAAACACGCACACACTGACACACCCACAATACACACACACACTGACACACCCACAATACACACACACACTGACACACCCACAATACAAACACACTGACTCACCCACAATACACACACACTGACACACCACAGTACACAAACTGACAGACCCACAATGCACACACACAATGACACACCCACAATACACTCACACACCCACAATACACAAACACTGACACACCCACAATACAAACACACTGACACACCCACAACACACACACACACTGACACACCCACAATACACACACACACACTGACACACCACAGTACACACACACTGACACACCCACAATGCACACACACACTGACACACCCACAATACAAACACACACTGACACACCCACAATACACACACACACTGACACACCCACAATACACACACACACTCACACACCCACAATACACACACACACTGACACACCCACAATACACACACACTGACATACCCACAATACACACACACACTGACACACCCACAATACACACACACTGACACACCCACAATACACACACACTGACACACCCACAATACACACACACTGACACACCCACAGTACACACACACACTGACACACCCACAATATACACACACTGACACACCCACAATACACACACACTGACTCACCCACAATACACACACACTGACACACCACAGTACACACACTGACAGACCCACAATGCACACACACAATGACACACCCACAATACAGACACACTCTGACACACCCACAATACACACACACTGACACACCCACAATACACACACACTGACACACACACAATACACATCACATTGACACACCCACAATAAACACACTGACACATCCGCAATACACATACACTGACATACCCACAGTACACACACACACTGACACACCCACAATGCACTCACACACTGACACACCCACAATACACACACACACAGACACAACCGCAATACGCACACACACTGACACACTCACAATACACTGACACACGCACAATACACACACACTGACACACCCACAATACACACACACTGACACACCCATAATACACACACACATTGACACACACACAATACACATACACACTCACACCCACAATGCCCACTCACTGACACACCCACAATACACACACACTGACACACCCACAATACACACACACTGACACACCACAGTACACACACACTGACACACCCACAATGCACACACACACTGACACACACACAATACACACACACACTCACACACCCACAATAAACACACACACACTGACACACCCACAATACACATCACACTGACACACCCACAATAAACACACTGACACATCTGCAATACACATACACTGACACACCCACAATACACACACTCACACCCACAATACACACACACACTGACACACCCACAATACACACACACTGACACACCCACAATATACACACACTGACACACCCACAATACACACACACTGACACACCCAAAATACACACACACACACTCACACCCACAATACACACACACTGACACACCCACAATACACACACACATTGACAAACCAACAATACACACACACACTCACACCCTCAATACCCACCCACTGACACACCCATAATACACACACACACTGATACACCCACAATACACACACTGACACAGCCACAATACACACACACACTGACACACACACAATACACACACACTGACTCACCCACAATATACACACATACTGACACACCCACAATACACACACACTGACACACCCACAATACATACACACACTGACACACCCACAATACACACACACACTGACACACCCACAATACACACACACACTGACACACCCACAATACACACACACACTGACACACCCACAATACACACACACACTGACACACCCACAATACAAACACACACTGAAACACCCACAATACACACACACTGACACACCCTCAATACACACAGACACTGACACACCCACAATATACTCCCACAATACGCACACACACACTGACACACCCACAATACACACACACTGAGACACCCACAATACTCGCACACACTGACACTCCCACAATACACACACACACTGACACACTCACAATACACACACATTGACACACCCAGAATGCACAAACACTGACACACCCACAATACACACACACTGACACACCCACAATACACACACACTGACACACCCGCAATACACACACACTGATACACACACAGACACACCCACAATACCCACACACTGACACACACACAATACACACACATACTCACACACCCACAATAAACATGCACACACTGACACACCCACAATACACACACACACTGACACACCCACAATACACACACACACTGACACACCCACAATACAAACACACACTGAAACACCCACAATACACACACACACTGACACACCAAGAATAAACACACACTGACACACCCACAATAAACACACACACTGACACACCCACAATACACACACACACTGACACACCCACAATAAACACACACTGACACACCCACAATACGCACACTCACTGACACACCCACAATAAACACACACTGACACACCCACAATAAACACAAACACTGGCACACCCACAATACACAAACACACTGACACACCCACAATACCCAAACACACTGACACACCCACAATACATACACACACTGACACACCAACAATACACACACACTGACACACCAACAATAAACACACACACTGACACACCCACAATACACACACTCATTGACAAACCTACAATATACACACACACTCACACCCTCAATACCCACCCACTGACACACCCATAATACACACACACACTGATACACCCACAATTCACACACACACTGAAACGCCCACAAGACACACACACTGACACACCCACAATACGCACACACTGACACACCCACAATACACACACACACTGACACACCCAAAATAAATGCACACTGACACACCCACAATACACACACACACACTGACACACCCACAACACACACACACTGACACACCCACAATACACACACACTGACACACCCTCAATACACACAGACACTGACACACCCACAATACACACACACAATACGCACACACACACTGACACACCCACAATACACAAACACTGATGCACCTACAATACTCACACTGACACACCCACAATACACACACACACTGACACACCCGCAATACACACACACTGACACACCAAAATACACACACACACTGACACACCCACAATACACACACACTGACACACCCACAATACACACACACTGACACACCCACAATACACACACATTGACACACCCAGAATACACAAAAACTGACACACCCACAATACACACACACTGACACACCCACAATACACTCACACACCCACAATACACAAACACTGACACACCCACAATACAAACACACTGACACACCCACAACACACACACACACTGACACACCCACAATACACACACACACACTGACACACCCACAATACACAAACACACTGACACACCCACAATACATACACACGCTGACACACCAACAATACACACACACTGACACACCAACAATAAACACACACACTGACACACCCACAATACACACACTCATTGACAAACCTACAATATACACACACACTCACACCCTCAATACCCACCCGCTGACACACCCATAATACACACACACACTGATACACCCACAATTCACACACACACTGAAACGCCCACAAGACACACACACTGACACACCCACAATACGCACACACTGACACACCCACAATACACACACACACTGACACACCCAAAATAAATGCACACTGACACACCCACAATACACACACACACACTGACACACCCACAACACACACACACTGACACACCCACAATACACACACACTGACACACCCTCAATACACACAGACACTGACACACCCACAATACACACACACAATACGCACACACACACTGACACACCCACAATACACAAACACTGATGCACCTACAATACTCACACTGACACACCCACAATACACACACACACTGACACACCCGCAATACACACACACTGACACACCAAAATACACACACACACTGACACACCCACAATACACACACACTGACACACCCACAATACACACACACACTGACACACCCACAATACACACACACACTGACACACCCACAATACAAACACACACTGAAACACCCACAATACACACACACTGACACACCCTCAATACACACAGACACTGACACACCCACAATATACACCCACAATACGCACATACACACTGACACACCCACAATACACAAACACTGATGCACCCACAATACACACACTGACACACCCACAATACACACACACACTGACACACCCACAATACACACACACACTGACACACCCGCAATACACACACACACTGACACACCCACAATACACACACATACTAACACACCCACAATACACACTCACTGAGTCACCCACAATACTCGCACACACTGACACTCCCAAAATACACACACACTGACACACTCACAATATACACACATTGACACACCCAGAATGCACAAACACTGACACACCCACAATACACACACACTGACACACCCACAATACACACACACTGACACACCCGCAATACACACACACTGATACACACACAGACACACCCACAATACCCACACACTGACACACACACAATACACACACACTGACTCACCCACAATATACACACATACTGACACACCCACAATACACACACACTGACACACCCACAATACATACACACACTGACACACCCACAATACACACACACACTGACACACCCGCAATACACACACACACTGACACACCCACAATACACACACACTGACACACCCAAAATAAATGCACACTGACACACCCACAATAGACACACACACACTGACACACCCACAACACACACACACTGACACACCCACAATAAACACACACTGACACACCCTCAATACACACAGACACTGACACACCCACAATACACACACACAATATGCACACACACACTGACACACCCACAATACACAAACACTGATGCACCTACAATACTCACACTGACACACCCACAATACACACACACACTGACACACCCGCAATACACACACACTGACACACCAAAATACACACACACACTGACACACCCACAATACACACACACTGACACACCCACAATACACACACACTGACACACCCACAATACACACACATTGACACACCCAGAATACACAAAAACTGACACACCCACAATACACACACACTGACACACCCACAATACACTCACACACCCACAATACACAAACACTGACACACCCACAATACAAACACACTGACACACCCACAACACACACACACACTGACACACCCACAATACACACACACACACTGACACACCCACAATACACAAACACACTGACACACCCACAATACATACACACGCTGACACACCCACAATACACACACACTGACACACCAACAATAAACACACACACTGACACACCCACAATACACACACTCATTGACAAACCTACAATATAAACACACACTCACACCCTCAATACCCACCCACTGACACACCCATAATACACACACACACTGATACACCCACAATTCACACACACACTGAAACGCCCACAAGACACACACACTGACACACCCACAATACGCACACACTGACACGCCCACAATACACACACACACTGACACACCCAAAATAAATGCACACTGACACACCCACAATACACACACACACACTGACACACCCACAGCACACACACACTGACACACCCACAATACACACACACTGATACACACTCAATACACACAGACACTGACACACCCACAATACACACACACAATATGCACACACACACTGACACACCCACAATACACAAACACTGATGCACCTACAATACTCACACTGACACACCCACAATACACACACACACTGACACACCCGCAATACACACACACTGACACACCAAAATACACACACATACTGACACACCCACAATACACACACACTGACACACCCACAATACACACACACACTGACACACCCACAATACACACACACTGACACACCCACAATACAAACACACACTGAAACACACACAATACACACACACTGACACACCCTCAATACACACAGACACTGACACACCCACAATATACACCCACAATACGCACATACACACTGACACACCCACAATACACAAACACTGATGCACCCACAATACACACACTGACACACCCACAATACACACACACACTGACACACCCACAATACACACACACACTGACACACCCGCAATACACACACACACTGACACACCCACAATACACACACATACTAACACACCCACAATACACACACACTGAGACACCCACAATACTCGCACACACTGACACTCCCAAAATACACACACACTGACACACTCACAATACACACACATTGACACACCCAGAATGCACAAACACTGACACACCCACAATACACACACACTGACACACCCACAATACACACACACTGACACACCCGCAATACACACACACTGATACACACACAGACACACCCACAATACCCACACACTGACACACACACAATACACACACATACTCACACACCCACAATAAACACGCACACACTGACACACCCACAATACAAACACACACTGACACACCCACAATACACACACACACTGACACACCCACAATACAAACACACACTGAAACACCCACAATACACACACACACTGACACACCAAGAATAAACACACACTGACACACCCACAATAAACACACACACTGACACACCCACAATACACACACACACTGACACACCCACAATAAACACACACTGACACACCCACAATATGCACACTCACTGACACACCCACAATACACACACACACTGACACACCCACAATACACACACACTGACACACCCACAATACACACACACTGACACACCCACAATACACACACACTGACACACCACAGTACACACACACTGACACACCCACAATGCACACACATACTGACACACCCACAATACAAACACCCACTGACACACCCACAATACACACACACTGACACACCCACAATACGTACACACACTGACACACCCACAATACACACACACACTGACACACCCGCAATACACACACACACTGACACACCCACAATACACACACACACTGACACACCCACAATAGACACACACACTGACACACCCACAAAAGAAACACACACTGACACACACACACACTGACACACCCAGAATAAACACACACTGACACATCCACACTAAACACACACACTGACAAACCCACAATACACACACACACTGACACACCCACAATAAACACACACTGACACACCCACAATAAACACACTCACTGACACACCCACAATAAACACACACTGACACACCCACAATAAACACAAACACTGACACACCTACAATACACAAACACACTGACACACCCACAATACCCAAACACACTGACACACCCACAATACATACACACACTGACACACCCACAATACACACACACTGACACACCGACAATACAAACACACACTGACACACTCACAATAAACACACACAGACACACCCACAATACACACACTCACTGACACACCCACAATAGACACACACACTGACACACCCACAAAAGAAACACACACTGACACACACACAATACACACACACACTGACACACCCAGAATAAACACACACTGACACATCCACACTAAACAAACACACTGACAAACCCACAATACACACACACACTGACACACCCACAATAAACACACACTGACACACCCACAATAAACACACTCACTGACACACCCACAATAAACACACACAGACACACCCACAATAAACACAAACACTGACACACCCACAATACACAAACACACTGACACACCCACAATACCCAAACACACTGACACACCCACAATACATACACACACTGACACACCCACAATACACACACACTGACACACCGACAATACAAACACACACTGACACACTCACAATAAACACACACAGACACACCCACAATACACACACTCACTGACACACCCACAATACACACACACACTGACACACCCACAATAGAAACACACTGACACACCCACAATGCACACACACACTGACACACCCACAATAGACAAACACTGACACACACACAATACACACACACTGACACACCCACAATTCACACACACACTGACAAACCCACAATACACACACACTGACACACCCACTATAAACACACACACTGACACACACACAATACACACACACTGACACACTCACAAAACACACACACTGATACAACCTCAATACACACACACTGACACACCCACTATACACACACACACTGACACACCCACAATACACACACACACTGACACACCCACAATACACACACACACAGACACACCCACAATACACACACACTCACACACCCACAATACACACACACACTGAGACACCCACAATACACACACACTGACATACCCACAATACAGACACACACTGACACACCCACAATGCACTCACACAAAGACACACCCACAATACACACACACACAGACACAACCGCAATACGCACACACACTGACACACTCACAATACACTGACACACCCACAATACACACAAACTGACACACCCACAATACACACACACTTACACCCACAATACACACACACTGACACACCCATAATGCACACACACATTGACACACACACAATACACATACACACTCACACCCACAATGCCCACTCACTGACACACCCATAATACACACACACTGACACACCCACAATACACACACACTGACACACCACAGTACACACACACTGACACACCCACAATGCACACACACACTGACACACCCACAATACAAACACACACTGACACACCCACAATACACACACACTGACACACCCACAATACACACACACTGACACACACATAATACACACACACACTCACACACCCACAATAAACACACACACACTGACACACCCACAATACACATCACACTGATACACCGACAATAAACACACTGACACATCTGCAATACACATACACTGACACACCCACAATACACACACTCACACCCACAATACACACACACACTGACACACCCACAATACACACACACTGACACACCCACAATACACTAACACTGACACACCCACAATACACACACACACACTCACACCCACAATACACACACACTGACACACCCACAATACACACACACATTGACAAACCTTCAATACACACACACACTCACACCCTCAATACCCACCCACTGACACACCCATAATACACACACACACTGATACACCCACAATACACACACACACACTGATGCACCCACAATACACACACTGACACAGCCACAATACACACACACACTGACACACCCACAATACAAACACACACTGAAACACCCACAATACACACACACACTGACACACCAAGAATAAACACACACTGACGCACTCACAATAAACACACACACTGACACACCCACAATACACACACACACTGACACACCCACAATAAACACACACTGACACACCCACAATATGCACACTCACTGACACACCCACAATAAACACACACTGAAACACCCACAATAAACACAAACACTGACACAACCGCAATACACAAACACACTGACACACCCACAATACATACACACACTGACACACCCACAATACACACACTGACACACCCACAATAAACACACACACTGACACACACACAATACAAACACACACTGACACACTCAAAATAAACACACACTGACACACCCACAATACACACAAACACTGACACACCCACAATACACACACACACTGACACACCCACAATACACACACACACTGACACACCCACAATACACACACACACTGACACACCCACAATACAAACACACACTGGCACACCCACAATACACACACACACCGACACACCCAGAATACACACACACTGACACACCCACAATACACACACACTCACACACCCACAATACACACACACTGACACACCCACAATACACACACATTGACACACCCAGAATGCACAAACACTGACACACCCACAATACACGCACACTGACACACCCACAATACACACACACTGACACACCCGCAATACACACACACTGATACACCCACAATACACACACAGACACACCCACAATACACACACACTGACACACACACAATACACACACATACTCACACACCTACAATAAACACGCACACACTGACACACCCACAATACACACACACACTGACACACCCACAATACACACACACACTGACACACCCACAATACAAACACACACTGAAACACCCAAAATACACACACACACTGACACACCAAGAATAAACACACACTGACACACCCACAATAAACACAAACACTGACACACCCACAATACACACACACACTGACAAACCCACAATAAACACACACTGACACACCCACAATACGCACACTCACTGACACACCCACAATAAGCACACACTGACACACCCACAATAAACACAAACACTGGCACACCCACAATACACAAACACACTGACACACCCACTATACCCAAACACACTGACACACCCACAATACATACACACACTGACACACCCACAATACACACACACTGACACACCAACAATAAACACACACACTGACACACCCACAATACACACACACATTGACAAACTTACAATATACACACACACTCACACCCTCAATACCCACCCACTGACACACCCATAATACACACACACACTGATACACCCACAATACACACACACACTGAAACGCCCACAAGGCACACACACTGACACAACCACAATACACACACACTGACACACCCACAATACACACACACACTGACACACCCAAAATAAATGCACACTGACACACCCACAATACACACACACACACTGACACACCCACAACACACACACACTGACACACCCACAATACACACACACTGACACACCCTCAATACACACAGACACTGACACACCCACAATACACACACACAATACGCACACACACACTGACACACCCACAATACACAAACACTGATGCACCTACAATACTCACACTGACACACCCACAATACACACACACACTGACACACCCGCAATACACACACACTGACACACCAAAATACACACACACACTGACACACCCACAATACACACACACTGACACACCCACAATACACACACACTGACACACCCACAATACACACACATTGACACACCCAGAATACACAAATACTGACACACCCACAATACACACACACTGACACACCCACAATACACTCACACACCCACAATACACAAACACTGACACACCCACAATACAAACACACTGACACACCCACAACACACACACACACTGACACACCCACAATACACACACACACACTGACACACCACAGTACACACACTGACACACCCACAATGCACACACACACTGACACACCCACAATACAAACACACACTGACACACCCACAATACACACACACACTGACACACCCACAATACACACACACACTCACACACCCACAATACACACACACACTGACACACCCACAATACACACACACTGACATACCCAAAATACACACACACACTGACACACCCACAATACACACACACTGACACACCCACAATACACACACACTGACACACCCACAATACACACACACTTACACACCCACAGTACACACACACACTGACACACCCACAATATACACACACTGACACACCCACAATACACACACACTGACACACCCACAATACACACACACTGACACACCACAGTACACACACTGACAGACCCACAATGCACACACACAATGACACACCCACAATACAAACACACTCTGACACACCCACAATACACACACACTGACACACCCACAATACACACACACTGACACACACACAATACACATCACATTGACACACCCACAATAAACACACTGACACATCCGCAATACACATACACTGCCATACCCACAATACACACACACACTGACACACCACAATGCACTCACACACTGACACACCCACAATACACACACACACAGACACAACCGCAATACGCACACACACTGACACACTCACAATACACTGACACACCCACAATACACACACACTGACACACCCACAATACACACACACTTACACCCACAATACACACACACTGACACACCCATAATACACACACACATTGACACACACACAATACGCATACACACTCACACCCACAATGCCCACTCACTGACACACCCACAATACACACACACTGACACACCCACAATACACACACACTGACACACCACAGTACACACACACTGACACACCCACAATGCACACACACACTGACACACACACAATACACACACACACTCACACAGACACAATAAACACACACACACTGACACACCCACAATACACATCACACTGACACACCCACAATAAACACACTGACACATCTGCAATACACATACACTGACACACCCACAATACACACACTCACACCCACAATACACACACACACTGACACACCCACAATACACACACACTGACACACCCACAATACAAACACACTGACACACCCAAAATACACACACACACACTCACACCCACAATACACACACACTGACACACCCACAATACACACACACATTGACAAACCAACAATACACACACACACTCACACCCTCAATACCCACCCACTGACACACCCATAATACACACACACACTGATACACCCACAATACACACACTGACACAGCCACAATACACACACACACTGACACACCCACAATACACACACACTGACTCACCCACAATATACACACATACTGACACACCCACAATACACACACACTGACACACCCACAATACATACACACACTGACACACCCACAATACACACACACACTGACACACCCGCAATACACACACACACTGACACACCCACAATACACACACACACTGACACACCCACATTACACACACACACTGACACACCCACAATACAAACACACACTGAAACACCCACAATACACACACACTGACACACCCTCAATACACACAGACACTGACACACCCACAATATACTCCCACAATACGCACACACACACTGACACACCCACAATACACACACACTGAGACACCCACAATACTCGCACACACTGACACTCCCACAATACACACACTCACTGACACACTCACAATACACACACATTGACACACCCAGAATGCACAAACACTGACACACCCACAATACACACACACTGACACACCCACAATACACACACACTGACACACCCGCAATACACACACACTGATACACACACAGACACACCCACAATACCCACACACTGACACACACACAATGCACACACATACTCACACACCCACAATAAACATGCACACACTGACACACCCACAATACACACACACACTGACACACCCACAATACACACACACACTGACACACCCACAATACAAACACACACTGAAACACCCACAATACACACACACACTGACACACCAAGAATAAACACACACTGACACACCCACAATAAACACACACACTGACACACCCACAATACACACACACACTGACACACCCACAATAAACACACACTGACACACCCACAATACGCACACTCACTGACACACCCACAATAAACACACACTGACACACCCACAATAAACACAAACACTGGCACACCCACAATACACAAACACACTGACACACCCACAATACCCAAACACACTGACACACCCACAATACATACACACACTGACACACCAACAATACACACACACTGACACACCAACAATAAACACACACACTGACACACCCACAATACACACACTCATTGACAAACCTACAATATACACACACACTCACACCCTCAATACCCACCCACTGACACACCCATAATACACACACACACTGATACACCCACAATTCACACACACACTGAAACGCCCACAAGACACACACACTGACACACCCACAATACGCACACACTGACACACCCACAATACACACACACACTGACACACCCAAAATAAATGCACACTGACACACCCACAATACACACACACACACTGACACACCCACAACACACACACACTGACACACCCACAATACACACACACTGACACACCCTCAATACACACAGACACTGACACACCCACAATACACACACACAATACGCACACACACACTGAAACACCCACAATACACAAACACTGATGCACCTACAATACTCACACTGACACACCCACAATACACACACACACTGACACACCCGCAATACACACACACTGACACACCAAAATACACACACACACTGACACACCCACAATACACACACACTGACACACCCACAATACACACACACTGACACACCCACAATACACACACATTGACACACCCAGAATACACAAAAACTGACACACCCACAATACACACACACTGACACACCCACAATACACTCACACACCCACAATACACAAACACTGACACACCCACAATACAAACACACTGACACACCCACAACACACACACACACTGACACACCCACAATACACACACACACACTGACACACCCACAATACACAAACACACTGACACACCCACAATACATACACACGCTGACACACCCACAATACACACACACTGACACACCAACAATAAACACACACACTGACACACCCACAATACACACACACTGACACACCAACAATAAACACACACACTGACACACACACAATACACACACATACTCACACACCCACAATAAACACGCACACACTGACACACCCACAATACACACACACACTGACACACCCACAATACACACACACACTGACACACCCACAATACAAACACACTGACTCACCCACAATACACACACACTGACACACCACAGTACACAAACTGACAGACCCACAATGCACACACACAATGACACACCCACAATACACTCACACACCCACAATACACAAACACTGACACACCCACAATACAAACACACTGACACACCCACAACACACACACACACTGACACACCCACAATACACACACACACACTGACACACCACAGTACACACACACTGACACACCCACAATGCACACACACACTGACACACCCACAATACAAACACACACTGACACACCCACAATACACACACACACTGACACACCCACAATACACACACACACTCACACACCCACAATACACACACACACTGACACACCCACAATACACACACACTGACATACCCACAATACACACACACACTGACACACCCACAATACACACACACTGACACACCCACAATACACACACACTGACACACCCACAATACACACACACTGACACACCCACAGTACACACACACACTGACACACCCACAATATACACACACTGACACACCCACAATACACACACACTGACTCACCCACAATACACACACACTGACACACCACAGTACACACACTGACAGACCCACAATGCACACACACAATGACACACCCACAATACAGACACACTCTGACACACCCACAATACACACACACTGACACACCCACAATACACACACACTGACACACACACAATACACATCACATTGACACACCCACAATAAACACACTGACACATCCGCAATACACATACACTGACATACCCACAGTACACACACACACTGACACACCCACAATGCACTCACACACTGACACACCCACAATACACACACACACAGACACAACCGCAATACGCACACACACTGACACACTCACAATACACTGACACACGCACAATACACACACACTGACACACCCACAATACACACACACTGACACACCCATAATACACACACACATTGACACACACACAATACACATACACACTCACACCCACAATGCCCACTCACTGACACACCCACAATACACACACACTGACACACCCACAATACACACACACTGACACACCACAGTACACACACACTGACACACCCACAATGCACACACACACTGACACACACACAATACACACACACACTCACACACCCACAATAAACACACACACACTGACACACCCACAATACACATCACACTGACACACCCACAATAAACACACTGACACATCTGCAATACACATACACTGACACACCCACAATACACACACTCACACCCACAATACACACACACACTGACACACCCACAATACACACACACTGACACACCCACAATATACACACACTGACACACCCACAATACACACACACTGACACACCCAAAATACACACACACACACTCACACCCACAATACACACACACTGACACACCCACAATACACACACACATTGACAAACCAACAATACACACACACACTCACACCCTCAATACCCACCCACTGACACACCCATAATACACACACACACTGATACACCCACAATACACACACTGACACAGCCACAATACACACACACACTGACACACACACAATACACACACACTGACTCACCCACAATATACACACATACTGACACACCCACAATACACACACACTGACACACCCACAATACATACACACACTGACACACCCACAATACACACACACACTGACACACCCACAATACACACACACACTGACACACCCACAATACACACACACACTGACACACCCACAATACACACACACACTGACACACCCACAATACAAACACACACTGAAACACCCACAATACACACACACTGACACACCCTCAATACACACAGACACTGACACACCCACAATATACTCCCACAATACGCACACACACACTGACACACCCACAATACACACACACTGAGACACCCACAATACTCGCACACACTGACACTCCCACAATACACACACACACTGACACACTCACAATACACACACATTGACACACCCAGAATGCACAAACACTGACACACCCACAATACACACACACTGACACACCCACAATACACACACACTGACACACCCGCAATACACACACACTGATACACACACAGACACACCCACAATACCCACACACTGACACACACACAATACACACACATACTCACACACCCACAATAAACATGCACACACTGACACACCCACAATACACACACACACTGACACACCCACAATACACACACACACTGACACACCCACAATACAAACACACACTGAAACACCCACAATACACACACACACTGACACACCAAGAATAAACACACACTGACACACCCACAATAAACACACACACTGACACACCCACAATACACACACACACTGACACACCCACAATAAACACACACTGACACACCCACAATACGCACACTCACTGACACACCCACAATAAACACACACTGACACACCCACAATAAACACAAACACTGGCACACCCACAATACACAAACACACTGACACACCCACAATACCCAAACACACTGACACACCCACAATACATACACACACTGACACACCAACAATACACACACACTGACACACCAACAATAAACACACACACTGACACACCCACAATACACACACTCATTGACAAACCTACAATATACACACACACTCACACCCTCAATACCCACCCACTGACACACCCATAATACACACACACACTGATACACCCACAATTCACACACACACTGAAACGCCCACAAGACACACACACTGACACACCCACAATACGCACACACTGACACACCCACAATACACACACACACTGACACACCCAAAATAAATGCACACTGACACACCCACAATACACACACACACACTGACACACCCACAACACACACACACTGACACACCCACAATACACACACACTGACACACCCTCAATACACACAGACACTGACACACCCACAATACACACACACAATACGCACACACACACTGACACACCCACAATACACAAACACTGATGCACCTACAATACTCACACTGACACACCCACAATACACACACACACTGACACACCCGCAATACACACACACTGACACACCAAAATACACACACACACTGACACACCCACAATACACACACACTGACACACCCACAATACACACACACTGACACACCCACAATACACACACATTGACACACCCAGAATACACAAAAACTGACACACCCACAATACACACACACTGACACACCCACAATACACTCACACACCCACAATACACAAACACTGACACACCCACAATACAAACACACTGACACACCCACAACACACACACACACTGACACACCCACAATACACACACACACACTGACACACCCACAATACACAAACACACTGACACACCCACAATACATACACACGCTGACACACCAACAATACACACACACTGACACACCAACAATAAACACACACACTGACACACCCACAATACACACACTCATTGACAAACCTACAATATACACACACACTCACACCCTCAATACCCACCCGCTGACACACCCATAATACACACACACACTGATACACCCACAATTCACACACACACTGAAACGCCCACAAGACACACACACTGACACACCCACAATACGCACACACTGACACACCCACAATACACACACACACTGACACACCCAAAATAAATGCACACTGACACACCCACAATACACACACACACACTGACACACCCACAACACACACACACTGACACACCCACAATACACACACACTGACACACCCTCAATACACACAGACACTGACACACCCACAATACACACACACAATACGCACACACACACTGACACACCCACAATACACAAACACTGATGCACCTACAATACTCACACTGACACACCCACAATACACACACACACTGACACACCCGCAATACACACACACTGACACACCAAAATACACACACACACTGACACACCCACAATACACACACACTGACACACCCACAATACACACACACACTGACACACCCACAATACACACACACACTGACACACCCACAATACAAACACACACTGAAACACCCACAATACACACACACTGACACACCCTCAATACACACAGACACTGACACACCCACAATATACACCCACAATACGCACATACACACTGACACACCCACAATACACAAACACTGATGCACCCACAATACACACACTGACACACCCACAATACACACACACACTGACACACCCACAATACACACACACACTGACACACCCGCAATACACACACACACTGACACACCCACAATACACACACATACTAACACACCCACAATACACACTCACTGAGTCACCCACAATACTCGCACACACTGACACTCCCAAAATACACACACACTGACACACTCACAATATACACACATTGACACACCCAGAATGCACAAACACTGACACACCCACAATACACACACACTGACACACCCACAATACACACACACTGACACACCCGCAATACACACACACTGATACACACACAGACACACCCACAATACCCACACACTGACACACACACAATACACACACACTGACTCACCCACAATATACACACATACTGACACACCCACAATACACACACACTGACACACCCACAATACATACACACACTGACACACCCACAATACACACACACACTGACACACCCGCAATACACACACACACTGACACACCCACAATACACACACACTGACACACCCAAAATAAATGCACACTGACACACCCACAATAGACACACACACACTGACACACCCACAACACACACACACTGACACACCCACAATAAACACACACTGACACACCCTCAATACACACAGACACTGACACACCCACAATACACACACACAATATGCACACACACACTGACACACCCACAATACACAAACACTGATGCACCTACAATACTCACACTGACACACCCACAATACACACACACACTGACACACCCGCAATACACACACACTGACACACCAAAATACACACACACACTGACACACCCACAATACACACACACTGACACACCCACAATACACACACACTGACACACCCACAATACACACACATTGACACACCCAGAATACACAAAAACTGACACACCCACAATACACACACACTGACACACCCACAATACACTCACACACCCACAATACACAAACACTGACACACCCACAATACAAACACACTGACACACCCACAACACACACACACACTGACACACCCACAATACACACACACACACTGACACACCCACAATACACAAACACACTGACACACCCACAATACATACACACGCTGACACACCCACAATACACACACACTGACACACCAACAATAAACACACACACTGACACACCCACAATACACACACTCATTGACAAACCTACAATATAAACACACACTCACACCCTCAATACCCACCCACTGACACACCCATAATACACACACACACTGATACACCCACAATTCACACACACACTGAAACGCCCACAAGACACACACACTGACACACCCACAATACGCACACACTGACACGCCCACAATACACACACACACTGACACACCCAAAATAAATGCACACTGACACACCCACAATACACACACACACACTGACACACCCACAGCACACACACACTGACACACCCACAATACACACACACTGATACACACTCAATACACACAGACACTGACACACCCACAATACACACACACAATATGCACACACACACTGACACACCCACAATACACAAACACTGATGCACCTACAATACTCACACTGACACACCCACAATACACACACACACTGACACACCCGCAATACACACACACTGACACACCAAAATACACACACATACTGACACACCCACAATACACACACACTGACACACCCACAATACACACACACACTGACACACCCACAATACACACACACTGACACACCCACAATACAAACACACACTGAAACACACACAATACACACACACTGACACACCCTCAATACACACAGACACTGACACACCCACAATATACACCCACAATACGCACATACACACTGACACACCCACAATACACAAACACTGATGCACCCACAATACACACACTGACACACCCACAATACACACACACACTGACACACCCACAATACACACACACACTGACACACCCGCAATACACACACACACTGACACACCCACAATACACACACATACTAACACACCCACAATACACACACACTGAGACACCCACAATACTCGCACACACTGACACTCCCAAAATACACACACACTGACACACTCACAATACACACACATTGACACACCCAGAATGCACAAACACTGACACACCCACAATACACACACACTGACACACCCACAATACACACACACTGACACACCCGCAATACACACACACTGATACACACACAGACACACCCACAATACCCACACACTGACACACACACAATACACACACATACTCACACACCCACAATAAACACGCACACACTGACACACCCACAATACAAACACACACTGACACACCCACAATACACACACACACTGACACACCCACAATACAAACACACACTGAAACACCCACAATACACACACACACTGACACACCAAGAATAAACACACACTGACACACCCACAATAAACACACACACTGACACACCCACAATACACACACACACTGACACACCCACAATAAACACACACTGACACACCCACAATATGCACACTCACTGACACACCCACAATACACACACACACTGACACACCCACAATACACACACACTGACACACCCACAATACACACACACTGACACACCCACAATACACACACACTGACACACCACAGTACACACACACTGACACACCCACAATGCACACACATACTGACACACCCACAATACAAACACCCACTGACACACCCACAATACACACACACTGACACACCCACAATACGTACACACACTGACACACCCACAATACACACACACACTGACACACCCGCAATACACACACACACTGACACACCCACAATACACACACACACTGACACACCCACAATAGACACACACACTGACACACCCACAAAAGAAACACACACTGACACACACACACACTGACACACCCAGAATAAACACACACTGACACATCCACACTAAACACACACACTGACAAACCCACAATACACACACACACTGACACACCCACAATAAACACACACTGACACACCCACAATAAACACACTCACTGACACACCCACAATAAACACACACTGACACACCCACAATAAACACAAACACTGACACACCTACAATACACAAACACACTGACACACCCACAATACCCAAACACACTGACACACCCACAATACATACACACACTGACACACCCACAATACACACACACTGACACACCGACAATACAAACACACACTGACACACTCACAATAAACACACACAGACACACCCACAATACACACACTCACTGACACACCCACAATAGACACACACACTGACACACCCACAAAAGAAACACACACTGACACACACACAATACACACACACACTGACACACCCAGAATAAACACACACTGACACATCCACACTAAACAAACACACTGACAAACCCACAATACACACACACACTGACACACCCACAATAAACACACACTGACACACCCACAATAAACACACTCACTGACACACCCACAATAAACACACACAGACACACCCACAATAAACACAAACACTGACACACCCACAATACACAAACACACTGACACACCCACAATACCCAAACACACTGACACACCCACAATACATACACACACTGACACACCCACAATACACACACACTGACACACCGACAATACAAACACACACTGACACACTCACAATAAACACACACAGACACACCCACAATACACACACTCACTGACACACCCACAATACACACACACACTGACACACCCACAATAGAAACACACTGACACACCCACAATGCACACACACACTGACACACCCACAATAGACAAACACTGACACACACACAATACACACACACTGACACACCCACAATTCACACACACACTGACAAACCCACAATACACACACACTGACACACCCACTATAAACACACACACTGACACACACACAATACACACACACTGACACACTCACAAAACACACACACTGATACAACCTCAATACACACACACTGACACACCCACTATACACACACACACTGACACACCCACAATACACACACACACTGACACACCCACAATACACACACACACAGACACACCCACAATACACACACACTCACACACCCACAATACACACACACACTGAGACACCCACAATACACACACACTGACATACCCACAATACAGACACACACTGACACACCCACAATGCACTCACACAAAGACACACCCACAATACACACACACACAGACACAACCGCAATACGCACACACACTGACACACTCACAATACACTGACACACCCACAATACACACAAACTGACACACCCACAATACACACACACTTACACCCACAATACACACACACTGACACACCCATAATGCACACACACATTGACACACACACAATACACATACACACTCACACCCACAATGCCCACTCACTGACACACCCATAATACACACACACTGACACACCCACAATACACACACACTGACACACCACAGTACACACACACTGACACACCCACAATGCACACACACACTGACACACCCACAATACAAACACACACTGACACACCCACAATACACACACACTGACACACCCACAATACACACACACTGACACACACATAATACACACACACACTCACACACCCACAATAAACACACACACACTGACACACCCACAATACACATCACACTGATACACCGACAATAAACACACTGACACATCTGCAATACACATACACTGACACACCCACAATACACACACTCACACCCACAATACACACACACACTGACACACCCACAATACACACACACTGACACACCCACAATACACTAACACTGACACACCCACAATACACACACACACACTCACACCCACAATACACACACACTGACACACCCACAATACACACACACATTGACAAACCTTCAATACACACACACACTCACACCCTCAATACCCACCCACTGACACACCCATAATACACACACACACTGATACACCCACAATACACACACACACACTGATGCACCCACAATACACACACTGACACAGCCACAATACACACACACACTGACACACCCACAATACAAACACACACTGAAACACCCACAATACACACACACACTGACACACCAAGAATAAACACACACTGACGCACTCACAATAAACACACACACTGACACACCCACAATACACACACACACTGACACACCCACAATAAACACACACTGACACACCCACAATATGCACACTCACTGACACACCCACAATAAACACACACTGAAACACCCACAATAAACACAAACACTGACACAACCGCAATACACAAACACACTGACACACCCACAATACATACACACACTGACACACCCACAATACACACACTGACACACCCACAATAAACACACACACTGACACACACACAATACAAACACACACTGACACACTCAAAATAAACACACACTGACACACCCACAATACACACAAACACTGACACACCCACAATACACACACACACTGACACACCCACAATACACACACACACTGACACACCCACAATACACACACACACTGACACACCCACAATACAAACACACACTGGCACACCCACAATACACACACACACCGACACACCCAGAATACACACACACTGACACACCCACAATACACACACACTCACACACCCACAATACACACACACTGACACACCCACAATACACACACATTGACACACCCAGAATGCACAAACACTGACACACCCACAATACACGCACACTGACACACCCACAATACACACACACTGACACACCCGCAATACACACACACTGATACACCCACAATACACACACAGACACACCCACAATACACACACACTGACACACACACAATACACACACATACTCACACACCTACAATAAACACGCACACACTGACACACCCACAATACACACACACACTGACACACCCACAATACACACACACACTGACACACCCACAATACAAACACACACTGAAACACCCAAAATACACACACACACTGACACACCAAGAATAAACACACACTGACACACCCACAATAAACACAAACACTGACACACCCACAATACACACACACACTGACAAACCCACAATAAACACACACTGACACACCCACAATACGCACACTCACTGACACACCCACAATAAGCACACACTGACACACCCACAATAAACACAAACACTGGCACACCCACAATACACAAACACACTGACACACCCACTATACCCAAACACACTGACACACCCACAATACATACACACACTGACACACCCACAATACACACACACTGACACACCAACAATAAACACACACACTGACACACCCACAATACACACACACATTGACAAACTTACAATATACACACACACTCACACCCTCAATACCCACCCACTGACACACCCATAATACACACACACACTGATACACCCACAATACACACACACACTGAAACGCCCACAAGGCACACACACTGACACAACCACAATACACACACACTGACACACCCACAATACACACACACACTGACACACCCAAAATAAATGCACACTGACACACCCACAATACACACACACACACTGACACACCCACAACACACACACACTGACACACCCACAATACACACACACTGACACACCCTCAATACACACAGACACTGACACACCCACAATACACACACACAATACGCACACACACACTGACACACCCACAATACACAAACACTGATGCACCTACAATACTCACACTGACACACCCACAATACACACACACACTGACACACCCGCAATACACACACACTGACACACCAAAATACACACACACACTGACACACCCACAATACACACACACTGACACACCCACAATACACACACACTGACACACCCACAATACACACACATTGACACACCCAGAATACACAAATACTGACACACCCACAATACACACACACTGACACACCCACAATACACTCACACACCCACAATACACAAACACTGACACACCCACAATACAAACACACTGACACACCCACAACACACACACACACTGACACACCCACAATACACACACACACACTGACACACCACAGTACACACACTGACACACCCACAATGCACACACACACTGACACACCCACAATACAAACACACACTGACACACCCACAATACACACACACACTGACACACCCACAATACACACACACACTCACACACCCACAATACACACACACACTGACACACCCACAATACACACACACTGACATACCCAAAATACACACACACACTGACACACCCACAATACACACACACTGACACACCCACAATACACACACACTGACACACCCACAATACACACACACTTACACACCCACAGTACACACACACACTGACACACCCACAATATACACACACTGACACACCCACAATACACACACACTGACACACCCACAATACACACACACTGACACACCACAGTACACACACTGACAGACCCACAATGCACACACACAATGACACACCCACAATACAAACACACTCTGACACACCCACAATACACACACACTGACACACCCACAATACACACACACTGACACACACACAATACACATCACATTGACACACCCACAATAAACACACTGACACATCCGCAATACACATACACTGCCATACCCACAATACACACACACACTGACACACCACAATGCACTCACACACTGACACACCCACAATACACACACACACAGACACAACCGCAATACGCACACACACTGACACACTCACAATACACTGACACACCCACAATACACACACACTGACACACCCACAATACACACACACTTACACCCACAATACACACACACTGACACACCCATAATACACACACACATTGACACACACACAATACGCATACACACTCACACCCACAATGCCCACTCACTGACACACCCACAATACACACACACTGACACACCCACAATACACACACACTGACACACCACAGTACACACACACTGACACACCCACAATGCACACACACACTGACACACACACAATACACACACACACTCACACAGACACAATAAACACACACACACTGACACACCCACAATACACATCACACTGACACACCCACAATAAACACACTGACACATCTGCAATACACATACACTGACACACCCACAATACACACACTCACACCCACAATACACACACACACTGACACACCCACAATACACAAACACTGACACACCCACAATACAAACACACTGACACACCCAAAATACACACACACACACTCACACCCACAATACACACACACTGACACACCCACAATACACACACACATTGACAAACCAACAATACACACACACACTCACACCCTCAATACCCACCCACTGACACACCCATAATACACACACACACTGATACACCCACAATACACACACTGACACAGCCACAATACACACACACACTGACACACCCACAATACACACACACTGACTCACCCACAATATACACACATACTGACACACCCACAATACACACACACTGACACACCCACAATACATACACACACTGACACACCCACAATACACACACACACTGACACACCCGCAATACACACACACACTGACACACCCACAATACACACACACACTGACACACCCACATTACACACACACACTGACACACCCACAATACAAACACACACTGAAACACCCACAATACACACACACTGACACACCCTCAATACACACAGACACTGACACACCCACAATATACTCCCACAATACGCACACACACACTGACACACCCACAATACACACACACTGAGACACCCACAATACTCGCACACACTGACACTCCCACAATACACACACTCACTGACACACTCACAATACACACACATTGACACACCCAGAATGCACAAACACTGACACACCCACAATACACACACACTGACACACCCACAATACACACACACTGACACACCCGCAATACACACACACTGATACACACACAGACACACCCACAATACCCACACACTGACACACACACAATGCACACACATACTCACACACCCACAATAAACATGCACACACTGACACACCCACAATACACACACACACTGACACACCCACAATACACACACACACTGACACACCCACAATACAAACACACACTGAAACACCCACAATACACACACACACTGACACACCAAGAATAAACACACACTGACACACCCACAATAAACACACACACTGACACACCCACAATACACACACACACTGACACACCCACAATAAACACACACTGACACACCCACAATACGCACACTCACTGACACACCCACAATAAACACACACTGACACACCCACAATAAACACAAACACTGGCACACCCACAATACACAAACACACTGACACACCCACAATACCCAAACACACTGACACACCCACAATACATACACACACTGACACACCAACAATACACACACACTGACACACCAACAATAAACACACACACTGACACACCCACAATACACACACTCATTGACAAACCTACAATATACACACACACTCACACCCTCAATACCCACCCACTGACACACCCATAATACACACACACACTGATACACCCACAATTCACACACACACTGAAACGCCCACAAGACACACACACTGACACACCCACAATACGCACACACTGACACACCCACAATACACACACACACTGACACACCCAAAATAAATGCACACTGACACACCCACAATACACACACACACACTGACACACCCACAACACACACACACTGACACACCCACAATACACACACACTGACACACCCTCAATACACACAGACACTGACACACCCACAATACACACACACAATACGCACACACACACTGACACACCCACAATACACAAACACTGATGCACCTACAATACTCACACTGACACACCCACAATACACACACACACTGACACACCCGCAATACACACACACTGACACACCAAAATACACACACACACTGACACACCCACAATACACACACACTGACACACCCACAATACACACACACTGACACACCCACAATACACACACATTGACACACCCAGAATACACAAAAACTGACACACCCACAATACACACACACTGACACACCCACAATACACTCACACACCCACAATACACAAACACTGACACACCCACAATACAAACACACTGACACACCCACAACACACACACACACTGACACACCCACAATACACACACACACACTGACACACCCACAATACACAAACACACTGACACACCCACAATACATACACACGCTGACACACCCACAATACACACACACTGACACACCAACAATAAACACACACACTGACACACCCACAATACACACACACTGACACACCAACAATAAACACACACACTGACACACACACAATACACACACATACTCACACACCCACAATAAACACGCACACACTGACACACCCACAATACACACACACACTGACACACCCACAATACACACACACACTGACACACCCACAATACAAACACACTGACTCACCCACAATACACACACACTGACACACCACAGTACACAAACTGACAGACCCACAATGCACACACACAATGACACACCCACAATACACTCACACACCCACAATACACAAACACTGACACACCCACAATACAAACACACTGACACACCCACAACACACACACACACTGACACACCCACAATACACACACACACACTGACACACCACAGTACACACACACTGACACACCCACAATGCACACACACACTGACACACCCACAATACAAACACACACTGACACACCCACAATACACACACACACTGACACACCCACAATACACACACACACTCACACACCCACAATACACACACACACTGACACACCCACAATACACACACACTGACATACCCACAATACACACACACACTGACACACCCACAATACACACACACTGACACACCCACAATACACACACACTGACACACCCACAATACACACACACTGACACACCCACAGTACACACACACACTGACACACCCACAATATACACACACTGACACACCCACAATACACACACACTGACTCACCCACAATACACACACACTGACACACCACAGTACACACACTGACAGACCCACAATGCACACACACAATGACACACCCACAATACAGACACACTCTGACACACCCACAATACACACACACTGACACACCCACAATACACACACACTGACACACACACAATACACATCACATTGACACACCCACAATAAACACACTGACACATCCGCAATACACATACACTGACATACCCACAGTACACACACACACTGACACACCCACAATGCACTCACACACTGACACACCCACAATACACACACACACAGACACAACCGCAATACGCACACACACTGACACACTCACAATACACTGACACACGCACAATACACACACACTGACACACCCACAATACACACACACTGACACACCCATAATACACACACACATTGACACACACACAATACACATACACACTCACACCCACAATGCCCACTCACTGACACACCCACAATACACACACACTGACACACCCACAATACACACACACTGACACACCACAGTACACACACACTGACACACCCACAATGCACACACACACTGACACACACACAATACACACACACACTCACACACCCACAATAAACACACACACACTGACACACCCACAATACACATCACACTGACACACCCACAATAAACACACTGACACATCTGCAATACACATACACTGACACACCCACAATACACACACTCACACCCACAATACACACACACACTGACACACCCACAATACACACACACTGACACACCCACAATATACACACACTGACACACCCACAATACACACACACTGACACACCCAAAATACACACACACACACTCACACCCACAATACACACACACTGACACACCCACAATACACACACACATTGACAAACCAACAATACACACACACACTCACACCCTCAATACCCACCCACTGACACACCCATAATACACACACACACTGATACACCCACAATACACACACTGACACAGCCACAATACACACACACACTGACACACACACAATACACACACACTGACTCACCCACAATATACACACATACTGACACACCCACAATACACACACACTGACACACCCACAATACATACACACACTGACACACCCACAATACACACACACACTGACACACCCACAATACACACACACACTGACACACCCACAATACACACACACACTGACACACCCACAATACACACACACACTGACACACCCACAATACAAACACACACTGAAACACCCACAATACACACACACTGACACACCCTCAATACACACAGACACTGACACACCCACAATATACTCCCACAATACGCACACACACACTGACACACCCACAATACACACACACTGAGACACCCACAATACTCGCACACACTGACACTCCCACAATACACACACACACTGACACACTCACAATACACACACATTGACACACCCAGAATGCACAAACACTGACACACCCACAATACACACACACTGACACACCCACAATACACACACACTGACACACCCGCAATACACACACACTGATACACACACAGACACACCCACAATACCCACACACTGACACACACACAATACACACACATACTCACACACCCACAATAAACATGCACACACTGACACACCCACAATACACACACACACTGACACACCCACAATACACACACACACTGACACACCCACAATACAAACACACACTGAAACACCCACAATACACACACACACTGACACACCAAGAATAAACACACACTGACACACCCACAATAAACACACACACTGACACACCCACAATACACACACACACTGACACACCCACAATAAACACACACTGACACACCCACAATACGCACACTCACTGACACACCCACAATAAACACACACTGACACACCCACAATAAACACAAACACTGGCACACCCACAATACACAAACACACTGACACACCCACAATACCCAAACACACTGACACACCCACAATACATACACACACTGACACACCAACAATACACACACACTGACACACCAACAATAAACACACACACTGACACACCCACAATACACACACTCATTGACAAACCTACAATATACACACACACTCACACCCTCAATACCCACCCACTGACACACCCATAATACACACACACACTGATACACCCACAATTCACACACACACTGAAACGCCCACAAGACACACACACTGACACACCCACAATACGCACACACTGACACACCCACAATACACACACACACTGACACACCCAAAATAAATGCACACTGACACACCCACAATACACACACACACACTGACACACCCACAACACACACACACTGACACACCCACAATACACACACACTGACACACCCTCAATACACACAGACACTGACACACCCACAATACACACACACAATACGCACACACACACTGACACACCCACAATACACAAACACTGATGCACCTACAATACTCACACTGACACACCCACAATACACACACACACTGACACACCCGCAATACACACACACTGACACACCAAAATACACACACACACTGACACACCCACAATACACACACACTGACACACCCACAATACACACACACTGACACACCCACAATACACACACATTGACACACCCAGAATACACAAAAACTGACACACCCACAATACACACACACTGACACACCCACAATACACTCACACACCCACAATACACAAACACTGACACACCCACAATACAAACACACTGACACACCCACAACACACACACACACTGACACACCCACAATACACACACACACACTGACACACCCACAATACACAAACACACTGACACACCCACAATACATACACACGCTGACACACCAACAATACACACACACTGACACACCAACAATAAACACACACACTGACACACCCACAATACACACACTCATTGACAAACCTACAATATACACACACACTCACACCCTCAATACCCACCCGCTGACACACCCATAATACACACACACACTGATACACCCACAATTCACACACACACTGAAACGCCCACAAGACACACACACTGACACACCCACAATACGCACACACTGACACACCCACAATACACACACACACTGACACACCCAAAATAAATGCACACTGACACACCCACAATACACACACACACACTGACACACCCACAACACACACACACTGACACACCCACAATACACACACACTGACACACCCTCAATACACACAGACACTGACACACCCACAATACACACACACAATACGCACACACACACTGACACACCCACAATACACAAACACTGATGCACCTACAATACTCACACTGACACACCCACAATACACACACACACTGACACACCCGCAATACACACACACTGACACACCAAAATACACACACACACTGACACACCCACAATACACACACACTGACACACCCACAATACACACACACACTGACACACCCACAATACACACACACACTGACACACCCACAATACAAACACACACTGAAACACCCACAATACACACACACTGACACACCCTCAATACACACAGACACTGACACACCCACAATATACACCCACAATACGCACATACACACTGACACACCCACAATACACAAACACTGATGCACCCACAATACACACACTGACACACCCACAATACACACACACACTGACACACCCACAATACACACACACACTGACACACCCGCAATACACACACACACTGACACACCCACAATACACACACATACTAACACACCCACAATACACACTCACTGAGTCACCCACAATACTCGCACACACTGACACTCCCAAAATACACACACACTGACACACTCACAATATACACACATTGACACACCCAGAATGCACAAACACTGACACACCCACAATACACACACACTGACACACCCACAATACACACACACTGACACACCCGCAATACACACACACTGATACACACACAGACACACCCACAATACCCACACACTGACACACACACAATACACACACACTGACTCACCCACAATATACACACATACTGACACACCCACAATACACACACACTGACACACCCACAATACATACACACACTGACACACCCACAATACACACACACACTGACACACCCGCAATACACACACACACTGACACACCCACAATACACACACACACTGACACACCCACAATACACACACACACTGACACACCCACAATACAAACACACACTGAAACACCCACAATACACACACACTGACACACCCTCAATACACACAGACACTGACACACCCACAATATACTCCCACAATACGCACACACACACTGACACACCCACAATACACACACACTGAGACACCCACAATACTCGCACACACTGACACTCCCACAATACACACACACACTGACACACTCACAATACACACACATTGACACACCCAGAATGCACAAACACTGACACACCCACAATACACACACACTGACACACCCACAATACACACACACTGACACACCCGCAATACACACACACTGATACACACACAGACACACCCACAATACCCACACACTGACACACACACAATACACACACATACTCACACACCCACAATAAACATGCACACACTGACACACCCACAATACACACACACACTGACACACCCACAATACACACACACACTGACACACCCACAATACAAACACACACTGAAACACCCACAATACACACACACACTGACACACCAAGAATAAACACACACTGACACACCCACAATAAACACACACTCTGACACACCCACAATACACACACACACTGACACACCCACAATAAACACACACTGACACACCCACAATATGCACACTCACTGACACACCCACAATAAACACACACTGACACACCCACAATAAACACAAACACTGGCACACCCACAATACACAAACACACTGACACACCCACAATACCCAAACACACTGACACACCCACAATACATACACACACTGACACACCAACAATACACACACACTGACACACCAACAATAAACACACACACTGACACACCCACAATACACACACTCATTGACAAACCTACAATATACACACACACTCACACCCTCAATACCCACCCACTGACACACCCATAATACACACACACACTGATACACCCACAATTCACACACACACTGAAACGCCCACAAGACACACACACTGACACACCCACAATACGCACACACTGACACACCCACAATACACACACACACTGACACACCCAAAGTAAATGCACACTGACACACCCACAATACACACACACACACTGACACACCCACAACACACACACACTGACACACCCACAATACACACACACTGACACACCCTCAATACACACAGACACTGACACACCCACAATACACACACACAATACGCACACACACACTGACACACCCACAATACACAAACACTGATGCACCTACAATACTCACACTGACACACCCACAATACACACACACACTGACACACCCGCAATACACACACACTGACACACCAAAATACACACACACACTGACACACCCACAATACACACACACTGACACACCCACAATACACACACACTGACACACCCACAATACACACACATTGACACACCCAGAATACACAAAAACTGACACACCCACAATACACACACACTGACACACCCACAATACACTCACACACCCACAATACACAAACACTGACACACCCACAATACAAACACACTGACACACCCACAACACACACACACACTGACACACCCACAATACACACACACACACTGACACACCCACAATACACAAACACACTGACACACCCACAATACATACACACGCTGACACACCCACAATACACACACACTGACACACCAACAATAAACACACACACTGACACACCCACAATAGACACACTCATTGACAAACCTACAATATACACACACACTCACACCCTCAATACCCACCCACTGACACACCCATAATACACACACACACTGATACACCCACAATACACAAACACACTGACACACACACAATACACACACACACTCACACACCCACAATAAACACACACACACTGACACACCCACAATACACATCACACTGACACACCCACAATAAACACACTGACACATCTGCAATACACATACACTGACACACCCACAATACACACACTCACACCCACAATACACACACACACTGACACACCCACAATACACACACACTGACACACCCACAATATACACACACTGACACACCCACAATACACACACACTGACACACCCAAAATACACACACACACACTCACACCCACAATACACACACACTGACACATCCACAATACACACACACATTGACAAACCAACAATACACACACACACTCACACCCTCAATACCCACCCACTGACACACCCATAATACACACACACACTGATACACCCACAATACACACACTGACACAGCCACAATACACACACACACTGACACACCCACAATACACACACACTGACTCACCCACAATATACACACATACTGACACACCCACAATACACACACACTGACACACCCACAATACATACACACACTGACACACCCACAATACACACACACACTGACACACCCGCAATACACACACACACTGACACACCCACAATACACACACACACTGACACACCCACAATACACACACACACTGACACACCCACAATACAAACACACACTGAAACACCCACAATAAACACACACTGACACACCCTCAATACACACAGACACTGACACACCCACAATATACTCCCACAATACGCACACACACACTGACACACCCACAATACACACACACTGAGACACCCACAATACTCGCACACACTGACACTCCCACAATACACACACACACTGACACACTCACAATACACACACATTGACACACCCAGAATGCACAAACACTGACACACCCACAATACACACACACTGACACACCCACAATACACACACACTGACACACCCGCAATACACACACACTGATACACACACAGACACACCCACAATACCCACACACTGACACACACACAATACACACACATACTCACACACCCACAATAAACATGCACACACTGACACACCCACAATACACACACACACTGACACACCCACAATACACACACACACTGACACACCCACAATACAAACACACACTGAAACACCCACAATACACACACACACTGACACACCAAGAATAAACACACACTGACACACCCACAATAAACACACACACTGACACACCCACAATACACACACACACTGACACACCCACAATAAACACACACTGACACACCCACAATACGCACACTCACTGACACACCCACAATAAACACACACTGACACACCCACAATAAACACAAACACTGGCACACCCACAATACAAAAACACACTGACACACCCACAATACCCAAACACACTGACACACCCACAATACATACACACACTGACACACCAACAATACACACACACTGACACACCAACAATAAACACACACACTGACACACCCACAATACACACACTCATTGACAAACCTACAATATACACACACACTCAAACCCTCAATACCCACCCACTGACACACCCATAATACACACACACACTGATACACCCACAATTCACACACACACTGAAATGCCCACAAGACACACACACTGACACACCCACAATACGCACACACTGACACACCCACAATACACACACACACTGACACACCCAAAATAAATGCACACTGACACACCCACAATACACACACACACACTGACACACCCACAACACACACACACTGACACACCCACAATACACACACACTGACACACCCTCAATACACACAGACACTGACACACCCACAATACACACACACAATACGCACACACACACTGACACACCCACAATACACAAACACTGATGCACCTACAATACTCACACTGACACACCCACAATACACACACACACTGACACACCCGCAATACACACACACTGACACACCAAAATACACACACACACTGACACACCCACAATACACACACACTGACACACCCACAATACACACACACTGACACACCCACAATACACACACATTGACACACCCAGAATACACAAAAACTGACACACCCACAATACACACACACTGACACACCCACAATACACTCACACACCCACAATACACAAACACTGACACACCCACAATACAAACACACTGACACACCCACAACACACACACACACTGACACACCCACAATACACACACACACACTGACACACCCACAATACACAAACACACTGACACACCCACAATACATACACACGCTGACACACCCACAATACACACACACTGACACACCAACAATAAACACACACACTGACACACCCACAATACACACACTCATTGACAAACCTACAATATACACACACACTCACACCCTCAATACCCACCCACTGACACACCCATAATACACACACACACTGATACACCCACAATACACAAACACACTGACACACACACAATACACACACACACTCACACACCCACAATAAACACACACACACTGACACACCCACAATACACATCACACTGACACACCCACAATAAACACACTGACACATCTGCAATACACATACACTGACACACCCACAATACACACACTCACACCCACAATACACACACACACTGACACACCCACAATACACACACACTGACACACCCACAATATACACACACTGACACACCCACAATACACACACACTGACACACCCAAAATACACACACACACACTCACACCCACAATACACACACACTGACACACCCACAATACACACACACATTGACAAACCAACAATACACACACACACTCACACCCTCAATACCCACCCACTGACACACCCATAATACACACACACACTGATACACCCACAATACACACACTGACACAGCCACAATACACACACACACTGACACACCCACAATACACACACACTGACTCACCCACAATATACACACATACTGACACACCCACAATACACACACACTGACACACCCACAATACATACACACACTGACACACCCACAATACACACACACACTGACACACCCGCAATACACACACACACTGACACACCCACAATACACACACACACTGACACACCCACAATACACACACACACTGACACACCCACAATACAAACACACACTGAAACACCCACAATACACACACACTGACACACCCTCAATACACACAGACACTGACACACCCACAATATACTCCCACAATACGCACACACACACTGACACACCCACAATACACACACACTGAGACACCCACAATACTCGCACACACTGACACTCCCACAATACACACACACACTGACACACTCACAATACACACACATTGACACACCCAGAATGCACAAACACTGACACACCCACAATACACACACACTGACACACCCACAATACACACACACTGACACACCCGCAATACACACACACTGATACACACACAGACACACCCACAATACCCACACACTGACACACACACAATACACACACATACTCACACACCCACAATAAACATGCACACACTGACACACCCACAATACACACACACACTGACACACCCACAATACACACACACACTGACACACCCACAATACAAACACACACTGAAACACCCACAATACACACACACACTGACACACCAAGAATAAACACACACTGACACACCCACAATAAACACACACACTGACACACCCACAATACACACACACACTGACACACCCACAATAAACACACACTGACACACCCACAATACGCACACTCACTGACACACCCACAATAAACACACACTGACACACCCACAATAAACACAAACACTGGCACACCCACAATACACAAACACACTGACACACCCACAATACCCGAACACACTGACGCACCCACAATACATACACACACTGACACACCAACAATACACACACACTGACACACCAACAATAAAGACACACACTGACACACCCACAATACACACACTCATTGACAAACCTACAATATACACACACACTCACACCCTCAATACCCACCCACTGACACACCCATAATACACACACACACTGATACACCCACAATTCACACACACACTGAAACGCCCACAAGACACACACACTGACACACCCACAATACGCACACACTGACACACCCACAATACACACACACACTGACACACCCAAAATAAATGCACACTGACACAACCACAATACACACACACACACTGACACACCCACAACACACACACACTGACACACCCACAATACACACACACTGACACACCCTCAATACACACAGACACTGACACACCCACAATACACACACACAATACGCACACACACACTGACACACCCACAATACACAAAGACTGATGCACCTACAATACTCACACTGACACACCCACAATACACACACACACTGACACACCCGCAATACACACACACTGACACACCAAAATACACACACACACTGACACACCCACAATACACACACACTGACACACCCACAATACACACACACTGACACACCCACAATACACACACATTGACACACCCAGAATACACAAAAACTGACACAGCCACAATACACACACACTGACACACCCACAATACACTCACACACCCACAATACACAAACACTGACACACCCACAATACAAACACACTGACACACCCACAACACACACACACACTGACACACCCACAATACACACACACACACTGACACACCCACAATACACAAACACACTGACACACCCACAATACATACACACGCTGACACACCCACAATACACACACACTGACACACCAACAATAAACACAAACACTGACACAGCCACAATACACACACTCATTGACAAACCTACAATATACACACACACTCACACCCTCAATACCCACCCACTGACACACCCATAATACACACACACACTGATACACCCACAATTCACACACACACTGAAACGCCCACAAGACACACACACTGACACACCCACAATACGCACACACTGACACACCCACAATACACACACACACTGACACACCCAAAATAAATGCACACTGACACACCCACAATACACACACACACACTGACACACCCACAACACACACACACTGACACACCCACAATACACACACACTGACACACCCTCAATACACACAGACACTGACACACCCACAATACACACACACAATACACACACACACACTGACACACCCACAATACACAAACACTGATGCACCTACAATACTCACACTGACACACCCACAATACACACACACACTGACACACCCGCAATACACACACACTGACACACCAAAATACACACACACACTGACACACCCACAATACACACACACTGACACACCCACAATACACACACACACTGACACACCCACAATACACACACACACTGACACACCCACAATACAAACACACACTGAAACACCCACAATACACACACACTGACACACCCTCAATACACACAGACACTGACACACCCACAATATACACCCACAATACGCACATACACACTGACACACCCACAATACACAAACACTGATGCACCCACAATACACACACTGACACACCCACAATACACACACACACTGACACACCCACAATACACACACACACTGACGCACCCGCAATACACACACACACTGACACACCCACAATACACACACATACTAACACACCCACAATACACACACACTGAGACACCCACAATACTCGCACACACTGACAATCCCAAAATACACACACACTGACACACTCACAATACACACACATTGACACACCCAGAATGCACAAACACTGACACACCCACAATACACACACACTGACACACCCACAATACACACACACTGACACACCCGCAATACACACACACTGATACACACACAGACACACCCACAATACCCACACACTGACACACACACAATACACACACATACTCACACACCCACAATAAACACGCACACACTGACACACCCACAATACACACACACACTGACACACCCACAATACACACACACACTGACACACCCACAATACAAACACACACTGAAACACCCACAATACACACACACACTGACACACCAAGAATAAACACACACTGACACACCCACAATAAACACACACACTGACACACCCACAATACACACACACACTGACACACCCACAATAAACACACACTGACACACCCACAATACGCACACTCACTGACACACCCACAATAAACACACACTGACACACCCACAATAAACACAAACACTGGCACACCCACAATACACAAACACACTGACACACCCACAATACACAAACACACTGACACACCCACAATACATACACACACTGACACACCCACAATACACACACACTGACACACCAACAATAAACACACACACTGACACACCCACAATACACACACTCATTGACAAACCTACAATATACACACACACTCACACCCTCAATACCCACCCACTGACACACCCATAATACACACACACACTGATACACCCACAATACACACACACACTGAAACGCCCACAAGACACACACACTGACACATCCACAACACACACACACTGACACACCCACAATACACACACACACTGACACACCCAAAATAAATGCACACTGACACATCCACAATACACACACACACACTGACACACCCACAACACACACACACTGACACACCCACAATACACACACACTGACACACCCTCAATACACACAGACACTGACACACCCACAATACACACACACAATACGCACACACACACTGACACACCCACAATACACAAACACTGATGCACCTACAATACTCACACTGACACACCCACAATACACACACACACTGACACACCCGCAATACACACACACTGACACACCAAAATACACACACACACTGACACACCCACAATACACACACACTGACACACCCACAATACACACACACTGACACACCCACAATACACACACATTGACACACCCAGAATACACAAATACTGACACACCCACAATACACACACACTGACACACCCACAATACACTCACACACCCACAATACACAAACACTGACACACCCACAATACAAACACACTGACACACCCACAACACACACACACACTGACACACCCACAATACACACACACACACTGACACACCACAGTACACACACACTGACACACCCACAATGCACACACACACTGACACACCCACAATACAAACACACACTGACACACCCACAATACACACACACACTGACACACCCACAATACACACACACACTCACACACCCACAATACACACACACACTGACACACCCACAATACACACACACTGACATACCCACAATACACACACACACTGACACACCCACAATACACACACACTGACACACCCACAATACACACACACTGACACACCCACAATACACACACACTGACACACCCACAGTACACACACACACTGACACACCCACAATATACACACACTGACACACCCACAATACACACACACTGACACACCCACAATACACACACACTGACACACCACAGTACACACACTGACAGACCCACAATGCACACACACAATGACACACCCACAATACAAACACACTCTGACACACCCACAATACACACACACTGACACACCCACAATACACACACACTGACACACACACAATACACATCACATTGACACACCCACAATAAACACACTGACACATCCGCAATACACATACACTGACATACCCACAATACACACACACACTGACACACCCACAATGCACTCACACACTGACACACCCACAATACACACACACACAGACACAACCGCAATACGCACACACACTGACACACTCACAATACACTGACACACCCACAATACACACACACTGACACACCCACAATACACACACACTTACACCCACAATACACACACACTGACACACCCATAATACACACACACATTGACACACACACAATACACATACACACTCACACCCACAATGCCCACTCACTGACACACCCACAATACACACACACTGACACACCCACAATACACACACACTGACACACCACAGTACACACACACTGACACACCCACAATGCACACACACACTGACACACACACAATACACACACACAATCACACACCCACAATAAGCACACACACATTGACACACCCACAATAGACATCACACTGACACACCCACAATAAACACACTGACACATCTGCAATACACACACACTGACACACCCACAACACACACACACTGACACACCCACAATACACACACACTGACACACCCTCAATACACACAGACACTGACACACCCACAATACACACACACAATACACACACACACACTGACACACCCACAATACACAAACACTGATGCACCTACAATACTCACACTGACACACCCACAATACACACACACACTGACACACCCGCAATACACACACACTGACACACCAAAATACACACACACACTGACACACCCACAATACACACACACTGACACACCCACAATACACACACACACTGACACACCCACAATACACACACACACTGACACACCCACAATACAAACACACACTGAAACACCCACAATACACACACACTGACACACCCTCAATACACACAGACACTGACACACCCACAATATACACCCACAATACGCACATACACACTGACACACCCACAATACACAAACACTGATGCACCCACAATACACACACTGACACACCCACAATACACACACACACTGACACACCCACAATACACACACACACTGACACACCCGCAATACACACACACACTGACACACCCACAATACACACACATACTAACACACCCACAATACACACTCACTGAGACACCCACAATACTCGCACACACTGACACTCCCAAAATACACACACACTGACACACTCACAATACACACACATTGACACACCCAGAATGCACAAACACTGACACACCCACAATACACACACACTGACACACCCACAATACACACACACTGACACACCCGCAATACACACACACTGATACACACACAGACACACCCACAATACCCACACACTGACACACACACAATACACACACATACTCACACACCCACAATAAACACGCACACACTGACACACCCACAATACACACACACACTGACACACCCACAATACACACACACACTGACACACACACAATACAAACACACACTGAAACACCCACAATACACACACACACTGACACACCAAGAATAAACACACACTGACACACCCACAATAAACACACACACTGACACACCCACAATACACACACACACTGACACACCCACAATAAACACACACTGACACACCCACAATACGCACACTCACTGACACACCCACAATAAACACACACTGACACACCCACAATAAACACAAACACTGGCACACCCACAATACACAAACACACTGACACACCCACAATACACAAACACACTGACATACCCACAATACATACACACACTGACACACCCACAATACACACACACTGACACACCAACAATAAACACACACACTGACACACCCACAATACACACACTCATTGACAAACCTACAATATACACACACACTCACACCCTCAATACCCACCCACTGACACACCCATAATACACACACACACTGATACACCCACAATACACACACACACTGAAACGCCCACAAGACACACACACTGACACATCCACAATACACACACACTGACACACCCACAATACACACACACACTGACACACCCAAAATAAATGCACACTGACACACCCACAATACACACACACACACTGACACACCCACAACACACACACACTGACACACCCACAATACACTCACACTGACACACCCTCAATACACACAGACACTGACACACCCACAATACACACACACAATACGCACACACACACTGACACACCCACAATACACAAACACTGATGCACCTACAATACTCACACTGACACACCCACAATACACACACACACTGACACACCCGCAATACACACACACTGACACACCAAAATACACACACACACTGACACACCCACAATACACACACACTGACACACCCACAATACACACACACTGACACACCCACAATACACACACATTGACACACCCAGAATACACAAATACTGACACACCCACAATACACACACACTGACACACCCACAATACACTCACACACCCACAATACACAAACACTGACACACCCACAATACAAACACACTGACACACCCACAACACACACACACACTGACACACCCACAATACACACACACACACTGACACACCACAGTACACACACACTGACACACCCACAATGCACACACACACTGAAACACCCACAATATAAACACACACTGACACACCCACAATACACACACACACTGACACACCCACAATACACACACACACTCACACACCCACAATACACACACACACTGACACACCCACAATACACACACACTGACATACCCACAATACACACACACACTGACACACCCACAATACACACACACTGACACACCCACAATACACACACACTGACACACCCACAATACACACACACTGACACACCCACAGTACACACACACACTGACACACCCACAATATACACACACTGACACACCCACAATACACACACACTGACACACCCACAATACACACACACTGACACACCACAGTACACACACTGACAGACCCACAATGCACACACACAATGACACACCCACAATACAAACACACTCTGACACACCCACAATACACACACACTGACACACCCACAATACACACACACTGACACACACACAATACACATCACATTGACACACCCACAATAAACACACTGACACATCCGCAATACACATACACTGACATACCCACAATACACACACACACTGACACACCCACAATGCACTCACACACTGACACACCCACAATACACACACACACAGACACAACCGCAACACGCACACACACTGACACACTCACAATACACTGACACACCCACAATACACACACACACTGACACACCCACAATACACACACACTGACATACCCACAATACACACACACTTACACCCACAATACACACACACTGACACACCCATAATACACACACACATTGACACACACACAATACACATACACACTCACACCCACAATGCCCACTCACTGACACACCCACAATACACACACACTGACACACCCACAATACACACACACTGACACACCACAGTACACACACACTGACACACCCACAATGCACACACACACTGACACACACACAATACACACACACACTCACACACCCACAATAAACACACACACACTGACACACCCACAATACACATCACACTGACACACCCACAATAAACACACTGACACATCTGCAATACACATACACTGACACACCCACAATACACACACTCACACCCACAATACACACACACACTGACACACCCACAATACACACACACTGACACACCCACAATACACACACACTGACACACCCACAATACACACACACTGACACACCCAAAATACACACACACACACTCACACCCACAATACACACACACTGAAACACCCACAATACACACACACTCTGACACACCAAGAATAAACACACACTGACACACCCACAATAAACACACACACTGACACACCCACAATACACACACACACTGACACACCCACAATAAACACACACTGACACACCCACAATACGCACACTCACTGACACACCCACAATAAACACACACTGACACACCCACAATAAACACAAACACTGGCACACCCACAATACACAAACACACTGACACACCCACAATACCCAAACACACTGACACACCCACAATACATACACACACTGACACACCCACAATACACACACACTGACACACCAACAATAAACACACACACTGACACACCCACAATACACACACTCATTGACAAACCTACAATATACACACACACTCACACCCTCAATACCGACCCACTGACACACCCATAATACACACACACACTGATACACCCACAATACACACACACACTGAAACGCCCACAAGACACACACACTGACACATCCACAATACACACACACTGACACACCCACAATACACACACACACTGACACACCCAAAATAAATGCACACTGACACACCCACAATACACACACACACACTGACACACCCACAACACACACACACTGACACACCCACAATACACACACACTGACACACCCTCAATACACACAGACACTGACACACCCACAATACACACACACAATACGCACACACACACTGACACACCCACAATACACAAACACTGATGCACCTACAATACTCACACTGACACACCCACAATACACACACACACTGACACACCCGCAATACACACACACTGACACACCAAAATACACACACACACTGACACACCCACAATACACACACACTGACACACCCACAATACACACACACTGACACACCCACAATACACACACATTGACACACCCAGAATACACAAATACTGACACACCCACAATACACACACACTGACACACCCACAATACACTCACACACCCACAATACACAAACACTGACACACCCACAATACAAACACACTGACACACCCACAACACACACACACATTGACACACCCACAATACACACACACACACTGACACACCACAGTACACACACACTGACACAGCCACAATGCACACACACACTGACACACCCACAATACAAACACACACTGACACACCCACAATACACACACACACTGACACACCCACAATACACACACACACTCACACACCCACAATACACACACACACTGACACACCCACAATACACACACACTGACATACCCACAATACACACACACACTGACACACCCACAATACACACACACTGACACACCCACAATACACACACACTGACACACCCACAATACACACACACTGACACACCCACAGTACACACACACACTGACACACCCACAATATACACACACTGACACACCCACAATACACACACACTGACACACCCACAATACACACACACTGACACACCACAGTACACACACTGACAGACCCACAATGCACACACACAATGACACACCCACAATACAAACACACTCTGACACACCCACAATACACACACACTGACACACCCACAATACACACACACTGACACACACACAATACACATCACATTGACACACCCACAATAAACACACTGACACATCCGCAATACACATACACTGACATACCCACAATACACACACACACTGACACACCCACAATGCACTCACACACTGACACACCCACAATACACACACACACAGACACAACCGCAATACGCACACACACTGACACACTCACAATACACTGACACACCCACAATACACACACACTGACACACCCACAATACACACACACTTACACCCACAATACACACACACTGACACACCCATAATACACACACACATTGACACACACACAATACACATACACACTCACACCCACAATGCCCACTCACTGACACACCCACAATACACACACACTGACACACCCACAATACACACACACTGACACACCACAGTACACACACACTGACACACCCACAATGCACACACACACTGACACACACACAATACACACACACGCTCACACACCCACAATAAACACACACACACTGACACACCCACAATACACATCACACTGACACACCCACAATAAACACACTGACACATCTGCAATACACATACACTGACACACCCACAATACACACACTCACACCCACAATACACACACACACTGACACACCCACAATACACAAACACTGACACACCCACAATACACACACACTGACACACCCACAATACACACACACTGACACACCCAAAATACACGCACACACACTCACACCCACAATACACACACACTGACACACCCACAATACACACACACATTGACAAACCAACAATACACACACACACTCACACACTCAATACCCACCCACTGACACACCCATAATACACACACACACTGATACACCCACAATACACACACTGACACAGCCACAATACACACACACACTGACACACCCAGAATACACACACACTGACTCACCCACAATATACACACATACTGACACACCCACAATACACACACACTGACACACCCACAATACATACACACACTGACACACCCACAATACACACACACACTGACACACCCGCAATACACACACACACTGACACACCCACAATACACACACTCACTGACACACCCACAATACACACACACACTGACACACCCACAATACAAACACACACTGAAACACCCACAATACACACACACTGACACACCCTCAATACACACAGACACTGACACACCCACAATATACTCCCACAATACGCACACACACACTGACACACCCACAATACACAAACACTGATGCACCCACAATACACACACTGACACACCCACAATACACACACACACTGACACACCCACAATACACACACACACTGACACACCCGCAATACACACACACACTGACACACCCACAATACACACACACTGACACACCCACAATACACACACACTGAGACACCCACAATACTCGCACACACTGACACTCCCACAATACACACACACACTGACACACTCACAATACACACACATTGACACACCCAGAATGCACAAACACTGACACACCCACAATACACACACACTGACACACCCACAATACACACACACTGACACACCCGCAATACACACACACTGATACACACACAGACACACCCACAATACCCACACACTGACACACACACAATACACACACATACTCACACACCCACAATAAACATGCACACACTGACACACCCACAATACACACACACACTGACACACCCACAATACACACACACACTGACACACCCACAATACAAACACACACTGAAACACCCACAATACACACACACACTGACACACCAAGAATAAACACACACTGACACACCCACAATAAACACACACACTGACACACCCACAATACGCACACTCACTGACACACCCACAATAAACACACACTGACACACCCACAATAAACACAAACACTGGCACACCCACAATACACAAACACACTGACACACCCACAATACCCAAACACACTGACACACCCACAATACATACACACACTGACACACCAACAATACACACACACTGACACACCAACAATAAACACACACACTGACACACCCACAATACACACACTCATTGACAAACCTACAATATACACACACACTCACACCCTCAATACCCACCCACTGACACACCCATAATACACACACACACTGATACACCCACAATTCACACACACACTGAAACGCCCACAAGACACACACACTGACACACCCACAATACACACACACACTGACACACCCAAAATAAATGCACACTGACACACCCACAATACACACACACACACTGACACACCCACAACACACACACACTGACACACCCACAATACACACACACTGACACACCCTCAATACACACAGACACTGACACACCCACAATACACACACACAATACGCACACACACACTGACACACCCACAATACACACACACACTGACACACCAAGAATAAACACACACTGACACACCCACAATAAACACAAACACTGACACACCCACAATACACACACACACTGACAAACCCTCAATAAACACACACTGACACACCCACAATACGCACACTCACTGACACACCCACAATAAGCACACACTGACACACCCACAATAAACACAAACACTGGCACACCCACAATACACAAACACACTGACACACCCACAATACCCAAACACACTGACACACCCACAATACATACACACACTGACACACCCACAATACACACACACTGACACACCAACAATAAACACACACACTGACACACCCACAATACACACACACATTGACAAACTTACAATATACACACACACTCACACCCTCAATACCCACCCACTGACACACCCATAATACACACACACACTGATACACCCACAATACACACACACACTGAAACGCCCACAAGACACACACACTGACACATCCACAATACACATACACTGACACACCCACAATACACACACACACTGACACACCCAAAATAAATGCACACTGACACACCCACAATACACACACACACACTGACACACCCACAACACACACACACTGACACACCCACAATACACGCACACTGACACACCCTCAATACACACAGACACTGACACACCCACAATACACACACACAATACGCACACACACACTGACACACCCACAATACACAAACACTGATGCACCTACAATACTCACACTGACACACCCACAATACACACACACACTGACACACCCGCAATACACACACACTGACACACCAAAATACACACACACACTGACACACCCACAATACACACACACTGACACACCCACAATACACACACTGACACACCCACAATACACACACATTGACACACCCAGAATACACAAATACTGACACACCCACAATACACACACACTGACACACCCACAATACACACACACTGAAACACCTGCAATACACACACACTGATACACCCACAATACACACACAGACACACCCACAATACACACACACTGACACACACACAATACACACACATACTCACACACCTGCAATAAACACGCACACACTGACACACCCACAATACACACACACACTGACACACCCACAATACACACACACACTGACACACCCACAATACAAACACACACTGAAACACCCACAATACACACACACACTGACACACCAAGAATAAACACACACTGACACACCCACAATAAACACAAACACTGACACACCCACAATACACACACACACTGACAAACCCTCAATAAACACACACTGACACACCCACAATACGCACACTCACTGACACACCCACAATAAGCACACACTGACACACCCACAATAAACACAAACACTGGCACACCCACAATACACAAACACACTGACACACCCACAATACCCAAACACACTGACACACCCACAATACATACACACACTGACACACCCACAATACACACACACTGACACACCAACAATAAACACACACACTGACACACCCACAATACACACACACATTGACAAACTTACAATATACACACACACTCACACCCTCAATACCCACCCACTGACACACCCATAATACACACACACACTGATACACCCATAATACACACACACACTGAAACGCCCACAAGACACACACACTGACACATCCACAATACACACACACTGACACACCCACAATACACACACACACTGACACACCCAAAATAAATGCACACTGACACACCCACAATACACACACACACACTGACACACCCACAACACACACACACTGACACACCCACAATACACACACACTGACACACCCTCAATACACACAGACACTGACACACCCACAATACACACACACAATACGCACACACACACTGACACACCCACAATACACAAACACTGATGCACCTACAATACTCACACTGACACACCCACAATACACACACACACTGACACACCCGCAATACACACACACTGACACACCAAAATACACACACACACTGACACACCCACAATACACACACACTGACACACCCACAATACACACACACTGACACACCCACAATACACACACATTGACACACCCAGAATACACAAATACTGACACACCCACAATACACACACACTGACACACCCACAATACACTCACACACCCACAATACACAAACACTGACACACCCACAATGCAAACACACTGACACACCCACAACACACACACACACTGACACACCCACAATACACACACACACACTGACACACCACAGTACACACACACTGACACACCCACAATGCACACACACACTGACACACCCACAATACAAACACACACTGACACACCCACAATACACACACACACTGACACACCCACAATACACACACACTGACATACCCACAATACACACACACACTGACACACCCACAATACACACACACTGACACACCCACAATACACACACACTGACACACCCAGAATACACACACACTGACACACCCACAGTACACACACACACTGACACACCCACAATATACACACACTGACACACCCACAATACACACACACTGACACAGCCACAATACACACACACTGACAGACCCACAATGCACACACACAATGACACACCCACAATACAAACACACTCTGACACACCCACAATACACACACACTGACACACCCACAATACACACACACTGACACACACACAATACACATCACATTGACACACCCACAATAAACACACTGACACATCCGCAATACACATACACTGACATACCCACAATACACACACACACTGACACACCCACAATGCACTCACACACTGACACACCCACAATACACACACACACAGACACAACCGCAATACACACACACACTGACACACTCACAATACACTGACACACCCACAATACACACACACTTACACCCACAATACACACACACTGACACACCCATAATACACACACACATTGACACACACACAATACACATACACACTCACACCCACAATGCCCACTCACTGACACACCCACAATACACACACACTGACACACCCACAATACACACACACTGACACACCACAGTACACACACACTGACACACCCACAATGCACACACACACTGACACACACACAATACACACACACACTCACACACCCACAATAAACACACACACACTGACACACCCACAATAAACATCACACTGACACACCCACAATAAACACACTGACACATCTGCAATACACATACACTGACACACCCACAATACACACACTCACACCCACAATACACACACACACTGACACACCCACAATACACACACACTGACACACCCACAATACACACACACTGACACACCCACAATACACACACACTGACACACCCAAAATACACACACACACACTCACACCCACAATACACACACACTGACTCACCCACAATACACACACACATTGACAAACCAACAATACACACACACACTCACACCCACAATACCCACCCACTGACACACCCATAATACACACACACACTGATACACCCACAATACACACACTGACACAGCCACAATACACACACACACTGACACACCCACAATACACACACACTGACTCACCCACAATATACACACATACTGACACACCCACAATACACACACACTGACACACCCACAATACATACACACACTGACACACCCACAATACACACACACACTGACACACCCGCAATACACACACACACTGACACACCCACAATACACACACACACTGACACACCCACAATACACACACACACTGACACACCCACAATACAAACACACACTGAAACACCCGCAATACACACACACTGACACACCCTCAATACACACAGACACTGACACACCCACAATATACACCCACAATATGCACACACACACTGACACACCCACAATACACAAACACTGATGCACCCACAATACACACACTGACACACCCACAATACACACACACACTGACACACCCACAATACACACACACACTGACACACCCGCAATACACACACTGACACACCCACAATACACACACTGACACACCCACAATACACACACACTGAGACACCCACAATACTCGCACACACTGACACTCCCACAATACACACACACACTGACACACTCACAATACACACACATTGACACACCCAGAATGCACAAACACTGACACACCCACAATACACACACACTGACACACCCACAATACACACACACTGACACACACGCAATACACACACACTGATACACACACAGACACACCCACAATACCCACACACTGACACACACACAATACACACACATACTCACACACCCACAATAAACACGCACACACTGACACACCCACAATACACACACACACTGACACACCCACAATACACACACACACTGACACACCCACAATACAAACACACACTGAAACACCCACAATACACACACACACTGACACACCAAGAATAAACACACACTGACACACCCACAATAAACACACACACTGACACACCCACAATACACACACACACTGACACACCCACAATAAACACACACTGACACACCCACAATATGCACACTCACTGACACACCCACAATAAACACACACTGACACACCCACAATAAACACAAACACTGGCACACCCACAATACACAAACACACTGACACACCCACAATACCCAAACACACTGACACACCCACAATACATACACACACTGACACACCCACAATACACACACAATGACACACCAACAATAAACACACACACTGACACACCCACAATACACACACTCATTGACAAACCTACAATATACGCACACACTCACACCCTCAATACCCACCCACTGACACACCCATAATACACACACACACTGATACACCCACAATTCACACACACACTGAAACACCCACAAGACACACACACTGACACACCCACAATATGCACACACTGACACACCCACAATACACACACACACTGACACACCCAAAATAAATGCACACTGACACACCCACAATACACACACACACACTGACACACCCACAACACACACACACTGACACACCCACAATACACACACACTGACACACCCTCAATACACACAGACACTGACACACCCACAATACACACACACAATACGCACACACACACTGACACACCCACAATACACAAACACTGATGCACCTACAATACTCACACTGACACACCCACAATACACACACACACTGACACACCCGCAATACACACACACTGACACACCAAAATACACACACACACTGACACAGCCACAATACACACACACTGACACACCCACAATACACACACACTGACACACCCACAATACACACACATTGACACACCCAGAATACACAAAAACTGACACACCCACAATACACACACACTGACACACCCACAATACACTCACACACCCACAATACACAAACACTGACACACCCACAATACAAACACACTGACACACCCACAACACACACACACACTGACACACCCACAATACACACACACACACTGACACACCCACAATACACAAACACACTGACACACCCACAATACATACACACACTGACACACCCACAATACACACACACTGACACACCAACAATAAACACACACACTGACACACCCACAATACACACACTCATTGACAAACCTACAATATACACACACACTCACACCCTCAATACCCACCCACTGACACACCCATAATACACACACACACTGATACACCCACAATTCACACACACACTGAAACGCCCACAAGACACACACACTGACACACCCACAATACGCACACACTGACACACCCACAATACACACACACACTGACACACCCAAAATAAATGCACACTGACACACCCACAATACACACACACACACTGACACACCCACAACACACACACACTGACACACCCACAATACACACACACTGACACACCCTCAATACACACAGACACTGACACACCCACAATACACACACACAATACGCACACACAAACTGACACACCCACAATACACAAACACTGATGCACCTACAATACTCACACTGACACACCCACAATACACACACACACTGACACACCCGCAATACACACACACTGACACACCAAAATACACACACACACTGACACACCCACAATACACTCACACTGACACACCCACAATACACACACACACTGACACACCCACAATACACACACACACTGACACACCCACAATACAAACACACACTGAAACACCCACAATACACACACACTGACACACCCTCAATACACACAGACACTGAAACACCCACAATATACACCCACAATACGCACACACACACTGACACACCCACAATACACAAACACTGATGCACCCACAATACACACACTGACACACCCACAATACACACACACACTGACACACCCACAATACACACACACACTGACACACCCGCAATACACACACACACTGACACACCCACAATACACACACACACTGACACACCCACAATACACACACACTGAGACACCCACAATACTCGCACACACTGACACTCCCACAATACACACACACACTGACACACTCACAATACACACACATTGACACACCCAGAATGCACAAACACTGACACACCCACAATACACACACACTGACACACCCACAATACACACACTGACACACCCGCAATACACACACACTGATACACACACAGACACACCCACAATACCCACACACTGACACACACACAATACACACACATACTCACACACCCACAGTAAACATGCACACACTGACACACCAACAATACACACACACACTGACACACACACAATACACACACACACTGACACACCCACAATACAAACACACACTGAAACACCCACAATACACACACACACTGACACACCAAGAATAAACACACACTGACACACCCACAATAAACACACACACTGACACACCCACAATACACACACACACTGACACACCCACAATAAACACACACTGACACACCCACAATACGCACACTCACTGACACACCCACAATAAACACACACTGACACACCCACAATAAACACAAACACTGGCACACCCACAATACACAAACACACTGACACACCCACAATACCCAAACACACTGACACACCCACAATACATACACACACTGACACACCCACAATACACACACACTGACACACCAACAATAAACACACACACTGACACACCCACAATACACACACTCATTGACAAACCTACAATATACACACACACTCACACCCTCAATACCCACCCACTGACACACCCATAATACACACACACACTGATGCACCCACAATTCACACACACACTGAAACGCCCACAAGACACACACACTGACACAGCCACAATACGCACACACTGACACACCCAAAATAAATGCACACTGACACACCCACAATACACACACACACACTGACACACCCACAACACACACACACTGACACACCCACAATACACACACACTGACACACCCTCAATACACACAGACACTGACACACACACAATACACACACACAATACGCACACACACACTGACACACCCACAATACACAAACACTGATGCACCTACAATACTCACACTGACACACCCACAATACACACACACACTGACACACCCGCAATACACACACACTGACACACCAAAATACACACACACACTGACACACCCACAATACACACACACTGACACACCCACAATACACACACACACTGACACACCCACAATACACACACACACTGACACACCCACAATACAAACACACACTGAAACACCCAAAATACACACACACTGACACACCCTCAATACACACAGACACTGACACACCCACAATATACACCCACAATACGCACACACACACTGACACACCCACAATACACAAACACTGATGCACCCACAATACACACACTGACACACCCACAATACACACACACACTGACACACCCACAATACACACACACACTGACACACCCGCAATACACACACACACTGACACACCCACAATACACACACACACTGACACACCCACAATACACACACACTGAGACACCCACAATACTCGCACACACTGACACTCCCACAATACACACACACACTGACACACTCACAATACACACACATTGACACACCCAGAATGCACAAACACTGACACACCCACAATACGCACACACTGACACACCCACAATACACACACACTGACACACCCGCAATACACACACACTGATACACACACAGACACACCCACAATACCCACACACTGACACACACACAATACACACACATACTCACACACCCACAATAAACACGCACACACTGACACACCCACAATACACACACACACTGACACACCCACAATACACACACACACTGAAACACCCACAATACAAACACACACTGAAACACCCACAATACACACACACACTGACACACCAAGAATAAACACACACTGACACACCCACAATAAACACACACACTGACACACCCACAATACACACACACACTGACACACCCACAATAAACACACACTGACACACCCACAATACGCACACTCACTGACACACCCACAATAAACACACACTGACACACCCACAATAAACACAAACACTGGCACACCCGCAATACACAAACACACTGACACACCCACAATACCCAAACACACTGACACACCCACAATACATACACACACTGACACACCCACAATACACACACACTGACACACCAACAATAAACACACACACTGACACACCCACAATACACACACTCATTGACAAACCTACAATATACACACATACTCACACCCTCAATACCCACCCACTGACACACCCATAATACACACACACACTGATACACCCACAATTCACACACACACTGAAACGCCCACAAGACACACACACTGACACACCCACAATACGCACACACTGACACACCCACAATACACACACACACTGACACACCCAAAATAAATGCACACTGACACACCCACAATACACACACACACACTGACACACCCACAACACACACACACTGACACTCCCACAAGACACACACACTGACACACCCTCAATACACACAGACACTGACACACCCACAATACACACACACAATACGCACACACACACTGACACACCCACAATACACAAACACTGATGCACCTACAATACTCACACTGACACACCCACAATACACACACACACTGACAAACCCGCAATACACACACACTGACACACCAAAATACACACACACACTGACACACCCACAATACACACACACTGACACACCCACAATACACACACACTGACACACCCACAATACACACACATTGACACACCCAGAATACACAAAAACTGACACACCCACAATACACACACACTGACACACCCACAATACACTCACACACCCACAATACACAAACACTGACACACCCACAATACAAACACACTGACACACCCACAACACACACACACACTGACACACCCACAATACACACACACACACTGACACACCACAGTACACACACACTGACACACCCACAATGCACACACACACTGACACACCCACAATACAAACACACACTGACACACCCACAATACACACACACACTGACACACCCACAATACACACACACACTCACACATCCACAATACACACACACTGACACACCCACAATACACACACACTGACACACCCACAATACACACACACTGACACACCCACAATACACACACTCTGACACACCCACAGTACACACACACACTGACACACCCACAATATACACACACTGACACACCCACAATACACACACACTGACACACCCACAATACTCACAAACTGACACACCACAGTACACACACTGACAGACCCACAATGCACACACACACTGACACACCCACAATACAAACACACACTGACACACCCACAATACACACACACTGACACACCCACAATACACACACACTGACACACACACAATACACATCACACTGACACACCCACAATAAACACACTGAAACATCCGCAATACACACACACTGACATACCCACAATACACACACACACTGACACACCCACAATGCACTCACACACTGACACACCCACAATACACACACACACAAACACAACCGCAATACGCACACACACTGACACACTCACAATACACTGACACACCCACAATACACACACACTGACACACCCACAATACACACACACTTACACCCACAATACACACACACTGACACACCCATAATATACACACACATTGACACACACACAATACACATACACACTCACACCCACAATGCCCACTCACTGACACACCCACAATATACACACACTGACACACCCACAATACACACAAACTGACACACCACAGTACACACACACTGACACACCCACAATGCACACACACACTGACACACCCACAATACAAACACACACTGACACACCCACAATACACACACACTGACACACCCACAATACACACACACTGACACACACACAATACACACACACACTCACACACCCACAATACACACACTGACACATCCACAATACACATACACTGACACACCCACAATACACACACTCACACCCACAATACACACACACACTGACACACCCACAATACACACACACTGACACACCCACAATACACACACACTGACACACCCACAATACACACACACTGACACACCCACAATACACACACATGCATTCACACCCACAATACACACACACTGACACACCCACAATACACACACACATTGACAAACCTACAATACACACACACACTCACACCCTCAATACCCACCCACTGGCACACCCATAATACACACACACACTGATACACCCACAATACACACACACACACTGATGCACCCACAATACACACACTGACACAGCCACAATACACACTCACACTGACACACCCACAATACACACACACTGACACACCCACAATACATACACACACTGACACACCCACAATACACACACACACTGACACACCCGCAATACACACACACACTGACACACCCACAATACACACACACACTGACACACCCACAATACACACACACACTGACACACCCACAATACAAACACACACTGAAACACCCACAATACACACACACTGACACACCCTCAATACACACAGACACTGACACACCCACAATACACACCCACAATACGCACACACACACTGACACACCCACAATACACAAACACTGATGCACCCACAATACACACACTGACACACCCACAATACACACACACACTGACACACCCACAATACACACACACACTGATACACCCGCAATACACACGCACACTGACACACCCACAATACACACACACACTGACACACCCACAATACACACACACTGAGACACCCACAATACTCGCACACACTGACACTCCCACAATACACACACACACTGACATACACACAATACACACACATTGACACACCCAGAATGCACAAACACTGACACACCCACAATACACACACACTGACACACCCACAATACACACACACTGACACACCCGCAATACACACACACTGATACAACCACAATACACACACAGACACACCCACAATACCCACACACTGACACACACACAATACACACACATACTCACACACCCACAATAAACACGCACACACTGACACACCCACAATACACACACACACTGACACACCCACAATACACACACACACTGACACACCCACAATACAAACACACACTGAAACACCCACAATACACACACACACTGACACACCAAGAATAAACACACACTGACACACCCACAATAAACACACACACTGACACACCCACAATACACACACACACTGACACACCCACAATAAACACACACTCACTGACGCACCCACAATAAACACACACTGACACACCCACAATAAACACAAACACTGGCACACCCACAATACACAAACACACTGACACACCCACAATACCCAAACACACTGACACACCCACAATACATACACACACTGACACACCCACAATACACACACACTGACACACCAACAATAAACACACACACTGACACACCCACAATACACACACTCATTGACAAACCTACAATATACACACACACTCACACCCTCAATACCCACCCACTGACACACCCATAATACACACACACACTGATACACCCACAATACACACACATACTGAAACGCCCACAAGACACACACACTGACACACCCACAATACACACACACACTGACACACCCAAAATAAATGCACACTGACACATCCACAATACACACACACACACTGACACACCCACAACACACACACACTGACACACGCACAATACACACACACTGACACACCCTCAATACACACAGACACTGACACACCCATAATACACACACACAATACGCACACACACACTGACACACCCACAATACACAAACACTGATGCACCTACAATACTCACACTGACACACCCACAATACACACACACACTGACACATCCGCAATACACACACACTGACACACCAAAATACACACACACACTGACACACCCACAATACACACACACTGACACACCCACAATACACACACACTGACACACCCACAATACGCACACATTGACACACCCAGAATACACAAAAACTGACACACCCACAATACACACACACTGACACACCCACAATACACTCACACACCCACAATACACAAACACTGACACACCCACAATACAAACACACTGACACACCCACAACACACACACACACTGACACACCCACAATACACACACACACACTGACACACCACAGTACACACACACTGACACACCCACAATGCACACACACACTGACACACCCACAATACAAACACACACTGACACACCCACAATACACACACACACTGACACACCCACAATACACACACACTCACACACCCACAATACACACACACACTGACACACCCACAATACACACACACTGACACACCCACAATACGCACACTCACTGACGCACCCACAATAAACACACACTGACACACCCACAATAAACACAAACACTGGCACACCCACAATACACAAACACACTGACACACCCACAATACCCAAACACACTGACACACCCACAATACATACACACACTGACATACCCACAATACACACACACTGACACACCAACAATAAGGACACACACTGACACACCCACAATACACACACTCATTGACAAACCTACAATATACACACATACTCACACCCTCAATACCCACCCACTGACACACCCATAATACACACACACACTGATACACCCACAATACACACACACACTGAAACGCCCACAAGACACACACACTGACACACCCACAATACACACACACACTGACACACCCAAAATAAATGCACACTGATACATCCACAATACACACACACACACTGACACACCCACAACACAAACACACTGACACACGCACAATACACACACACTGACACACCCTCAATACACACAGACACTGACACACCCACAATACACACACACAATACGCACACACACACTGACACACCCACAATACACAAACACTGATGCACCTACAATACTCACACTGACACACCCACAATACACACACACACTGACACATCCGCAATACACACACACTGACACACCAAAATACACACACACACTGACACACCCACAATACACACACACTGACACACCCACAATACACACACACTGACACACCCACAATATGCACACATTGACACACCCAGAATACACAAAAACTGACACACCCACAATACACACACACTGACACACCCACAATACACTCACACACCCACAATACACAAACACTGACACACCCACAATACAAACACACTGACACACCCACAACACACACACACACTGACACACCCACAATACACACACACACACTGACACACCACAGTACACACACACTGACACACCCATAATGCACACACACACTGACACACCCACAATACAAACACACACTGACACACCCACAATACACACACACACTGACACACCCACAATACACACACACTCACACACCCACAATACACACACACACTGACACACCCACAATACACACACACTGACACACCCACAATACGCACACTCACTGACGCACCCACAATAAACACACACTGACACACCCACAATAAACACAAACACTGGCACACCCACAATACACAAACACACTGACACACCCACAATACCCAAACACACTGACACACCCACAATACATACACACACTGACACACCCACAATACACACACACTGACACACCAACAATAAACACACACACTGACACACCCACAATACACACACTCATTGACAAACCTACAATATACACACACACTCACACCCTCAATACCCACCCACTGACACACCCATAATACACACACACACTGATACACCCACAATACACACACACACTGAAACGCCCACAAGACACACACACTGACACACCCACAATACACACACACACTGACACACCCAAAATAAATGCACACTGACTCATCCACAATACACACACACACACTGACACACCCACAACACACACACACTGACACACGCACAATAAACACACACTGACACACCCTCAATACACACAGACACTGACACACCCACAATACACACACACAATACGCACACACACACTGACACACCCACAATACACAAACACTGATGCACCTACAATACTCACACTGACACACCCACAATACACACACACACTGACACATCCGCAATACACACACACTGACACACCAAAATACACACACCCACAATACACACACACTGACACACCCACAATACACACACACTGACACACCCACAATATGCACACATTGACACACCCAGAATACACAAAAACTGACACACCCACAATACACACACACTGACACACCCACAATACACTCACACACCCACAATACACAAACACTGACACACCCACAATACAAACACACTGACACACCCACAACACACACACACACTGACACACCCACAATACACACACACACACTGACACACCACAGTACACACACACTGACACACCCACAATGCACACACACACTGACACACCCACAATACAAACACACACTGACACACCCACAATACACACACACACTGACACACCCACAATACACACACACTCACACACCCACAATACACACACACACTGACACACCCACAATACACACACACTGACACACCCACAATACACACACACACTGACACACCCACAATACACACACACTGACACACCCACAATACACACACACTGACACACCCACAATACACACACTCTGACACACCCACAGTACACACACACACTGACACACCCACAATACACACACACTGACACACCCACAATACTCACAAACTGACACACCACAGTACACACACTGACAGACCCACAATGCACACACACACTGACACACCCACAATACAAACACACACTGACACACCCACAATACACACACACTGACACACCCACAATACACACACACTGACACACACACAACACACACACACTGATACACCCACAATACACACACACACTGAAACGCCCACAAGACACACACACTGACACACCCACAATACACACACACACTGACACACCCAAAATAAATGCACACTGACTCATCCACAATACACACACACACACTGACACACCCACAACACACACACACTGACACACGCACAATACACACACACTGACACACCCTCAATACACACAGACACTGACACACCCACAATACACACACACAATACGCACACACACACTGACACACCCACAATACACAAACACTGATGCACCTACAATACTCACACTGACACACCCACAATACACACACACACTGACACATCCGCAATACACACACACTGACACACCAAAATACACACACCCACAATACACACACACTGACACACCCACAATACACACACACTGACACACCCACAATATGCACACATTGACACACCCAGAATACACAAAAACTGACACACCCACAATACACACACACTGACACACCCACAATACACTCACACACCCACAATACACAAACACTGACACACCCACAATACAAACACACTGACACACCCACAACACACACACACACTGACACACCCACAATACACACACACACACTGACACACCACAGTACACACACACTGACACACCCACAATGCACACACACTGACACACCCACAATACAAACACACACTGACACACCCACAATACACACACACACTGACACACCCACAATACACACACACTCACACACCCACAATACACACACACACTGACACACCCACAATACACACACACTGACACACCCACAATACACACACACACTGACACACCCACAATACACACACACTGACACACCCACAATACACACACACTGACACACCCACAATACACACACTCTGACACACCCACAGTACACACACACACTGACACACCCACAATATACACACACTGACACACCCACAATACACACACACTGACACACCCACAATACTCACAAACTGACACACCACAGTACACACACTGACAGACCCACAATGCACACACACACTGACACACCCACAATACAAACACACACTGACACACCCACAATACACACACACTGACACACCCACAATACACACACACTGACACACACACAACACACATCACACTGACACACCCACAATAAACACACTGACACATCCGCAATACACACACACTGACATACCCACAATACACACACACACTGACACACCCACAATGCACTCACACACTGACACACCCACAATACACACACACACAGACACAACCGCAATACGCACACACACTGACACACTCACAATACACTGACACACCCACAATACACACACATTGACACACCCACAATACACACACACTTACACCCACAATACACACACACTGACACACCCATAATACACACACACATTGACACACACACAATACACATACACACTCACACCCACAATGCCCACTCACTGACACACCCACAATACACACACACTGACACACCCACAATACACACACACTGACACACCACAGTACACACACACTGACACACCCACAATGCACACACACACTGACACACCCACAATACAAACACACACTGACACACCCACATTACACACACACTGACACACCCACAATACACACACACTGACACACACACAATACACACACACACTCACACACCCACAATAAACACACACACACTGACACACCCACAATACACATCACACTGACACACCCACAATAAACACACTGACACATCCGCAATACACATACACTGACACACCCACAATACACACACTCACACCCACAATACACACACACACTGACACACCCACAATACACACACACTGACACACCCACAATACACACACACTGACACACCCACAATACACACACACTGACACACCCACAATACACACACACACACTCACACCCACAATACACACACACTGACACACCCACAATACACACACACATTGACAAACCTACAATACACACACACACTCACACCCTCAATACCCACCCACTGACACACCCATAATACACACACACACTGATACACCCACAATACACACACACACACTGATGCACCCACAATACACACACTGACACAGCCACAATACACACTCACACTGACACACCCACAATACACACACACTGACACACCCACAATATGCACACATACTGACACACCCACAATACACACACACTGACACACCCACAATATATACACACACTGACACACCCACAATACACACACACACTGACACACCCGCAATACAAAAACACACTGAAACACCCACAATGCACACACACTGACACACCCTCAATACACACAGACACTGACACACCCACAATACACACCCACAATACGCACACAAACACTGACACACCCACAATACACAAACACTGATGCACCCACAATACACACACTGACACACCCACAATACACACACACACTGACACACCCACAATACACACACACTGACACAGCCACAATACACACACATACTGACACACCCACAATACACCCACACGGACACACCCACAATACACACACCCACAATACACACACACACTGACACACCCACAATACACACACACACTGACACACCCGCAATACACACACACTGACACACCCACAATACACACAGACTGAAACAACCACAATACACACACACTGACACACCCACAATACACACACACTGACACACCCACAATACACACACACTGACACACCACAGTACACACACACTGACACGCCCACAATGCACACACACACTGACACACCCACAATACAAACACACACTGACACACCCACAATACACACACACTGACACACCCACAATACACACACACTGACACACACACAATACACACACACACTCACACACCCACAATAAACACACACACACTGACACACCCACAATACACATCACACTGACACACCCACAATAAACACACTGACACATCCGCAATACACATACACTGACACATCCACAATACACACACTCACACCCACAATACACACACACACTGACACACCCACAATACACACACACTGACACACCCACAATGCACACACACTGAGACACCCACAATACGTACACACACTCACACACCCACAATACACACACACTGACACACCCACAATACACACACACTGACACACCCACAATACACACACAATACAATACAATACAAATCGCTTTATTGGCATGATAAGGTACATCTTATGTTGCCAAAGCATCAAAATACATTTATGGTTGAACACATAAACACTGTTCCATTCATACAGTGTATAAACAGATATATCCCTGAGTTTATAAATATACATTCGCCTTGTTTATATATACTCTTGTCTTAGTTTACTGGTTGTCCCTCTGTTCATGGCAAGCTGTAACATAGTGTGCCGCCAGTGTTACACAGCTTCTCTCCTCCCCCAGTAGGAATGGGAGTTTTTGGTTGTCAGTCAGATTTCTGAATTCAGGGCATATTTGTGAGAATTTTTGGTAGAAATTCTCTCTGATGCCCTGATATTTTCCACAGGCTGTGAGGAAGTGCATCTCTGTCTCAACTACTCCCTGACTGCAGTGAGAGCATATCCTGTCTTCTCTTGGCAGCCTGGTCTGCCTGTGTCTGCCTTTTTCGATCGCTAGGCTAAGTTCGCTAAGTCTGTACCTTGTCAAGGTTCTTCTCAGTTTGTTATCCTTTACCATGGTCAGGTAATCAACTATGTTGTATTGTCTGTTTAGGGCCAAGTAGCAATTGAGTTTGCTTTGGGTTTTTGTTGTTTCTGCCCAATATGACAGATATTTTTCCTTTTGCTTAGCGACGATTGTGTTGGGTCGAATTCTTTGTGTTACCCTGTCACTGTCCTGGGACTGGTTATTGTTAGTATTGTTATTAGTTACTTTACTGAGTCCCAGGACTAGTTGACTGAGGGTATTCTTCTTTATGGTCAGCTCTTGGCATTTCAGGGTGTCGTAGTGATAGCATTGGGGGTTGCTCATTTGTAGGTGATTCCAAAATTTGGTGGCTCTTTTTTGGATAGTGATTATTAATGGGTATTGGCCTAGCTCCGCCCTGCATGCGTTGTTTACGGTTTTCCTTTGAGTCCGGAGGATACTTTTACAGAATTCCGCATGTAGGATCTCAATTGGGTGTTTGTCCCATTTTGCAAAATCTTGTTGTGTTAGTGGTCCCCAGACCTCACTGCCATAGAGTGCAATTGGTTCAATTACTGATTTGAAAATTTTGAGCCAAATGCTAATTGGGATTTCTATTTGGATTGATTTTTTGATGGCATAGAAAGCCCTTCTTGCTTTCTCTCTCAGTTCATTCACAGCCAGTTTGAAGTTTCCCGTAGAACTGATTTTTAAGCCCAAGTATGTGTAGTGAGTGGTTTGTTCAATTTTGGTTGTTGCTACTGTGAAATTTATTGTGAGTCCAGGTTGTTTGGATCTTTGCTGGAACACAAGGACTGACACACCATAGTACACACACACTGACACACCCAAAATGCACACACACACTGACACACCCACAATACAAACACACACTGACACACCCACAAAACACACACACTGACACACCCACAATACACACACACTGACACACACACAATACACACACACTGACACAACACAGTACACACACACTGACACACCCACAATGCGCACACACACTGACACACCCACAATACAAACACACACTGACACACCCACAATACACACACACTGACACACCCACAATACACACACACTGACACACACACAATACACACACACACTCACACACCCACAATAAACACACACACACTGACACACCCAATATACACATCACACTGACACACCCACAATAAACACACTGACACATCCGCAATACACATACACGGACACACCCACAATACACACACTCACACCCACAACACACACACACACGGATACACCCACAATACACACACACTGACACACCCACAATACACACACACTGAGACACCCACTATGCACACACACTGACACACTCACAATACACACACACTGACACACCCACAATACACACACACACTGACACTCCCACAATACAAACACACACTGACACACCCACAATACACACACACACTGACAAACCCAGAATAAACACACACTGACACACCCACAATAAACACACACACTGACACACCCACAATACACATACACTAAAACACCCACATTACACACACACTGACACACCCACAATACACACACACTGACACACCCACAATACACACACACTGACACCCCCACAATACACACACACTGACACACCCACAATAAACACACACACTGACACACCCACAATACACACACATTAAACACCCACAATACACACACACACTGATACACCCACAATACACACACACAGACACAGCCACAATACACACAGAAACTGACACACCCACAATACACACACACACACACTGACACACCCACATTACACACACACTGAGACACCCACAATACACACACACTGACACACTCACAATACACACACACTGACACACCCACAATACACACACACTGACACACCCTCAATACACACAGACACTGACACACCCACAATACACACCCACAATACGCACACACACACTGACACACCCACAATACACAAACACTGATGCACCCACAATACACACACTGACACACCCACAATACACACACACACTGGCACACCCACAATACACACACACTGGCACAGCCACAATACACACACATACTGACAAACCCACAATACACACACACGGACACACCCACAATACACACACACACACACCCACAATACACACACACACTGACACACCCACAATACACACACACACTGACACACCCGCAATACACACACACTGACACACCCACAATACACACACACTGAAACAACCACAATTCACACACACTGACACACCCACAATACACACAGACTGACACACCCACAATACACACACACTGATACACCCACAATACACACACACACTGATACACCCACAATAAACACTGACACACCCACAATACACAAACACTGACACACCCACAATACACACAGAAACTGACACACCCACAATACACACACACACACTGAAACACCCACAATACACACACACTGACGCACCCACAATACGCACAGAAACTGACACACCCACAATACACACACACACACTGACACACCCACAATACACACACACTGACGCACCCACAATACACACACTGACACACCCACAATACACACGCATACTGACACACCCACAATACACACACACTGAGACACCCACAATACTCACACGCACTGACACTCCCACAATACACACACACACTGACACACCCACAATACACACACACACTAACACACCCACAATACACACACACACTGACACACCCACAATACAAACACACACTGACACACCCACAATACCCACACACACTGACACACCCAGAATACACACACACTGACACACCCACAATACACACACACACTGACACACCCAGAATACACACACACTGACACACCCACAATACACACACACACTGACAAACCCACAATACACACACACACTGACACACCCACAATAAATACACACTGACACACCCACAATACACACACAGACACTGACACACCCACAACACACACACACTGACACACCCTCAATACACACAAACACTGACACACCCACAATATGCACACACACACTGACACACCCACAATACACAAACACTGACGCACCTACAATACACACACTGACACACCCACAATGCACACACACATTGACACACCCACAATACACACACACTGACACACACACAATACATACACACACTCACACACCCACAATACACACACACTGACACACCCACAATGCACACACACTGACACACCCACAATACACACACACTGACACACCACAGTACACACACACTGACACACCCACAATGCACGCACACACTGACACACCCACAATACAAACACACACTGACACACCCACAATACACACACACTGACAAACCCACAATACACACACACTGACACACACACAATACACACGCACACTCACACACCCACAATAAACACACACACACTGACACACCCACAATACACATCACACTGACACACCCACAATAAACACACTGACACATCCGCAATACACATACACTGACACACCCACAATACACACACTCACACCCACAATACACAAACACACTGACACACCCACAATACACACACACTGACACACCCACAATGCACACACACTGAGACACCCACAATACGTACACACACTCACACACCCACAATACACACACACTGACACACCCACAATACACACACACTGACACACCCACAATACACACACAATACAATACAATACAAATCGCTTTATTGGCATGATAAGGTACATCTTATGTTGCCAAAGCATCAAAATACATTTATGGTTGAACACATAAACACTGTTCCATTCATACAGTGTATAAACAGGTATATCCCTGAGTTTATAAATATACATTCGCCTTGTTTATATATACTCTTGTCTTAGTTTACTGGTTGTCCCTCTGTTCATGGCAAGCTGTAACATAGTGTGCCGCCAGTGTTACACAGCTTCTCTCCTCCCCCAGTAGGAATGGGAGTTTTTGGTTGTCAGTCAGATTTCTGAATTCCGGGCATATTTGTGAGAATTTTTGGTAGAAATTCTCTCTGATGCCCTGATATTTTCCACAGGCTGTGAGGAAGTGCATCTCTGTCTCAACTACTCCCTGACTGCAGTGAGAGCATATCCTGTCTTCTCTTGGCAGCCTGGTCTGCCTGTGTCTGCCTTTTTCGATCGCTAGGCTAAGTTCGCTAAGTCTGTACCTTGTCAAGGTTCTTCTCAGTTTGTTATCCTTTACCATGGTCAGGTAATCAACTATGTTGTATTGTCTGTTTAGGGCCAAGTAGCAATTGAGTTTGCTTTGGGTTTTTGTTGTTTCTGCCCAATATGACAGATATTTTTCCTTTTGCTTAGCGACGATTGTGTTGGGTCGAATTCTTTGTGTTACCCTGTCACTGTCCTGGGACTGGTTATTGTTAGTATTGTTATTAGTTACTTTACTGAGTCCCAGGACTAGTTGACTGAGGGTATTCTTCTTTATGGTCAGCTCTTGGCATTTCAGGGTGTCGTAGTGATAGCATTGGGGGTTGCTCATTTGTAGGTGATTCCAAAATTTGGTGGCTCTTTTTTGGATAGTGATTATTAATGGGTATTGGCCTAGTTCCGCCCTGCATGCGTTGTTTACTGTTTTCCTTTGAGTCCGGAGGATACTTTTACAGAATTCCGCATGTAGGATCTCAATTGGGTGTTTGTCCCATTTTGCAAAATCTTGTTGTGTTAGTGGTCCCCAGACCTCACTGCCATAGAGTGCAATTGGTTCAATTACTGATTTGAAAATTTTGAGCCAAATGCTAATTGGGATTTCTATTTGGATTGATTTTTTGATGGCATAGAAAGCCCTTCTTGCTTTCTCTTTCAGTTCATTCACAGCCAGTTTGAAGTTTCCCGTAGAACTGATTTTTAAGCCCAAGTATGTGTAGTGAGTGGTTTGTTCAATTTTGGTTGTTCCTACTGTGAAATTTATTGTGGGTCCATGTTGTTTGGATCTTTGCTGGAACACAAGGACTGACACACCATAGTACACACACACTGACACACCCACAATGCACACACACACTGACACACCCACAATACAAACACACACTGACACACCCACAAAACACACACACTGACACACCCACAATACACACACACTGACACACACACAATACACACACACTGACGCACCACAGTACACACACACTGACACAACCACAATGCACACACACACTGACACACCCACAATACAAACACACACTGACACACACACAATACACACACACTGACACACCCACAATACACACACACTGACACACACTCACACACCCACAATAAACACACACACACTGACACACCCACAATACACATCACACTGACACACCCACAATAAACACACTGACACATCCGCAATACACATACACGGACACACCCACAATACACACACTCAGACCCACAACACACACACACACCGATACACCCACAATACACACACACTGACACACCCACAATACACACACACTGAGACACCCACTATACACACACACTGACACACACACAATACACACACACTGACACACCCAGAATACACACACACACTGACACACCCACAATACAAACACACACTGACACACCCACAATACACACACACACTGACAAACCCAGAATAAACACACACTGACACACCCACAATCAACACACACACTGACACACCCACAATACACACACACTAAAACACCCACATTACACACACACTGACACACCCACAATACACACACACTGACACACCCACATTACACACACAATGACACACCCACAATACACACACACTGACACACCCACATTACACACTGATACACCCACAATACACACACACAGACACAGCCACAATACACACAGAAACTGACACACCCACAATACACACACACACACACTGACACACCCACAATACACACACACTGAGACACCCACAATACACACACACTGACACACTCACAATACACACACACTGACATACCCACAATACACACACACACTGACACACCCACAATACAAACACACACTGACACACCCACAATACACACACACACTGAGACACCCACAATACACACACACTAAAACACCCACATTACACACACACTGACACACCCACAATACACACACACTGACACACCCACAATACACACACACTGACACACCCACATTACACACACACTGACACACCCACAATACACACACACACTGACACACCCACAATACACACACATTAAACACCCACAACACACACACACACTGATAAACCCACAATAAACACTGACACACACACAAGACACACACACTGACACACCCACAATACACACACACACTGACACACCCACAATACACAAACACTGACACACCCACAATACACACAGAAACTGACACACCCTCAATACACACACACACAGACACACCCACAATACACACACACTGACGCACCCACAATACGCACTGAAACTGACACACCGACAATACACACACACACACTGACACACCCACAATACACACACACTGACGCACCCACAATACACACACTGACACACCCACAATACACATGCATACTGACACACCCACAATACACACACACACTGACACACCCACAATACAAACACACACTGACACACCCACAATAAACACACACACTGACACACCCAGAATACACACACACTGACACACCCACAATACACACACACACTGACACACCCAGAATACACACACACTGATACACCCACAATACACACACACACTGACAAACCCACAATACACACACACACTGACACACCCACAATAAATACACACTGACACACCCACAATACACACACACACACTGACACACCCACAATGCAAACACACTGATGTTGTGTATGTAATATGTGTGCTACTTTGAACCTATGGACAGGACTGCACTACTTGTTGGGCGTAGTGATACGCAGTACCACTCCTGGCCATAGGGGTATAAATAGTACTGTGGGTACTGATCCCCCTCAGTTCCCGCCTGTGGGCATGAAGTAAAGACCTATGTGCAGTCCCTACCTCCAACCAGTAAAGGCCTGTTTGAGTTATACGTTTAAGTCTTTGTGTTAATTGTTCAATACAATACACATACTTAACACTGGCGACGAGTCAGGCTCTTACCCTGCGGCAGTTATTCCAGGCAGCTTCGTCCAAAGACAGGACGTTGAAGAGAGGTTTCAATCCTCAACACCCCACTCAAAACTGAAGGGCAGCAGAAATCCTGACAGCTTCCAGCGACTGGAAGGGACAGGCATTAGGACCCTGAAGCCTCCATCAGCTTGTGAACCGGAGTAAAGACAGGACTGGGGAAGAGAGAGAGGTAGGGCGATAGCGATCGGCAGATAAGGGCCGGGCCGCTTTGAAGTGAGGGGCGCAGCCGGGCCAGCGATCGGGACCAAAGATAAGAGCCGCACTCGGACTGAAAGGCGCGGCGGCTGCAGAAGCTCAAGGTGCGAGAGTCGCGGTGCACAGCGCGGGCTATCGATCGCGGCGAAGATAAGGGCCGCACTCGAGGGCTGAAGGGAGACGGCGTCGGGGGACGGGTGAAGACCGCCAAGCGCGGGAAAACCGCCATTTTGTGGGCGGAGGACGACGGCAAGAGCGGGAAGCCGCCATCTTTGATAACAAGTAAAGAAAATAAAATCTGAGAAATTGCAAATCTACAATGCCTAAACACGGGAATATTAGCACCTTTGATAGTGACCTCGAAGATTGGGCCATATATGTTGAAAGAGTAAAAAATTATTGTAAGGCCAATAAAATTCGTGACCAAGATAAAGCTCTAACATTATTAAATTTAATGGGTGCGAAGACGTACGGGCAATTGAAACACCTGTTATCACCAGATGAACCGGCGGATAAGACGTTCGATGAGATTGTTACTGTCCTGAAAGATCATCTAAACCCCACGCCGCTGATGCTAGCGGAACGATTTAAATTTTACGACAGAAGGCAGCTACAGCATGAAAGCAATGCTGAATATTTGCTGGAATTGCGTAAATTAGCGAAATATTGCCAGTTTGGAACGGGATTGACAGATGCACTACGAGACAAATTTGTGTGTGGTTTATTTAAACAGGATACACAAAAGCGACTGCTCGAGGAGAATGAGCTGACGCTTGAGAAGGCGGTCACTATGGCAGCAGCACACGAAGCCGCAGCGAGAGGCACGGCAGTAATGCAGCTACGGTCACCGGAGCTCAGTGCACACAAATTGGGTGTGAGTTCTGGCAAATGTTATCGTTGTGGAAAGACAACGCATGATCAGAACCAGTGTTGGTTTAAAAACCAAGAATGTAGAACTTGTGGTAGGCTTGGACATATAGCTAGAGTATGCAGGTCAGGGAAGAAGACCAGCAACAAGAAGTCACCGCAAGGAAAATACGCAAAGGTACACAAGGTGACCGAACAGGAGTCCGATTCAGACGCTAGCAGTAATGAACTGGCTAGCTTAAGCTGTAATGAACTGGCTAGCTTAAGAGTACTCAACGCTGGTAAGGGTGCAGACCTCCAGACAATTTGGGTCACTCTTCAGATAGAAGGAGTCCAAGTAAAACTGGAATTGGACACTGGATCGGCATTGACGGTCATAAATAAGAAAGATTACGGAAAGTTATTCCAACATGTTCCCCTACAGGATACGGGGATTATATTGAAAACATACACGGGGCAAAGAGTGTACCCCATCGGGAAAATAGAGGTTGCAGTGGCCCACAAGGGCGAAGACAGTCAAATAATGGACTTATATGTGATATCTGAAGGAGGTCCTCCACTACTAGGACGGGAGTGGATTAGGAAAATGAATATGGACTGGCATTTCCTACAAACAATAACGAGTGAGAACTCGGTGAAGATAGTCGGCCCAGACTCTGGAACGGATGATGGTAAGCCCAACTCAGGTGCAAAAGACAAAGTTTCAGCACAGAATTCCACTGAGCAACAACAACATAGTTTAACTGTGGATTCTGAGTCTGGCAAGTCTACTGATGTGCCCATTTCTGAGGGACACCGGGCTCGAACTCAACTCCATTTCAAACTACAACAGCAATTAGAACAAATGCTTCGCCGTTTTGAGCAAGAGTTGAATGCAACGAAAGAGTTCTTTGATATAGAGTTGGAGAATCTGGAAAGACAACAGAAGCAGCTGATGGAGAAAATGGAGCAGGAGCACACAAAACGTCTGATGTCAGAGGAGTTAACGGTCAGCCAACTCCTGCATATGCTGAAGGACAGGACTCTGAAATGGGAAAAACTTGAACATGAACTTCAATATTCAAACGAAAGGGGTTCGGAGCTCTCAAAGGTTATTGGAAGAGCTGAGGTGGCAAGACAGACTGAGATGACTGCAACAGAGCAGCCCTTGGATGCCAAAAGTACGCTGACTCACGTCAACGTAGAACAACAGACCGCTGAAACAGCTGCTCCGGTAGAGGGATTGCATAGTCCGATCAATCAATCTCCAAAGGAAGTTGAAGTATTAAAATCACAAATGAGGTCACTAGTAAACGACTTGCTGAAAGCCCAGAAAAAGCTGGATGCAGAGGTACACATGAAGAAGTCTCTTCAGGAAAGATGTCTGGATTTGGAACAAGAGCTGGCTAACGTCCAGCTAGGTATGGAGGAAATAGACGACCCTCTCACTGGTCTAGCTCAGGACGACACCGAATATTACGATGTCCTGTCCTGCCCAGCTTGTAACTTCGACTCCCAAAGTGCAGAAATCATGGAGGAGCACCAAAAGTCTACGGAACATCGGGAGAAGCTGGCTCTACGACGGAAACAGGAGGAAGAGAAGGAGGAACTGCGCATGCAGCTGGCAGCTGTGGCAGCTGACAATGGAGCCCAGAGAGTCTCCAAGAAGCAGAAAAGGAAAAGTAAAAACAGAAGATGACCCATCTGAACCATTATCACCTCTACCAGATCACACACGTGGTCCCTCCGAACGGAGCCAATTCAGTTCGGAAGTTCAAACTGTTAAATCCATGGAAGGACTATTGAATGAGTCACTCTAGCAACGTGAACCGACTACACCACAGAGATTGAATCTGTGAACTGTTTTCCGCAGAGACTGAATCTGTGATCTGTTTTTGACATGAAGTTATCTATGTATCTATGTTATTCTGTTATGTAAACCTGAAGTTATATATGTATATATGTTATTACGTTATGTTAAATGGGGAGATGACTGTAAAGCTAGGAAGGGAGGAATGTTGTGTATGTAATATGTGTGCTACTTTGAACCTATGGACAGGACTGCACTACTTGTTGGGCGTAGTGATACGCAGTACCACTCCTGGCCATAGGGGTATAAATAGTACTGTGGGTACTGATCCCCCTCAGTTCCCGCCTGTGGGCATGAAGTAAAGACCTATGTGCAGTCCCTACCTCCAACCAGTAAAGGCCTGTTTGAGTTATACGTTTAAGTCTTTGTGTTAATTGTTCAATACAATACACATACTTAACAACTGACACACCCACAATACACACACACTGACACACCACAGTACACACACACTGACACACCCACAATGCACACACACACTGACACACCCACAATACAAACACACACTGACACACCCACAATACACACACACTGACACACCCACAATAAACACACTGACACATCCGCAATACACATGCACTGACACACCCACAATACACACACTCACACCCACAATACACACACACACTGACACACCCACAATACACACACACTGACACACCCACAATACACACACACTGAGACACCCACAATACACACACACTGACACACTCACAATACACACACACTGAAACACCCACAATACACACACACACTGACACACCCACAGTACAAACACATACAGACACACCCACAATACACACACACACTGACACACCCAGAATAAACACACACTGACACACCCACAATACACACACACACTGACACACCCAGAATAAACACACACTGACACACCCACAATAAACACACACACTGACACACCCACAATACACACACACTAAAACACCCACATTACACACACACTGACACACCCACAATACACACACACTTACACACCCACAATACACACACTGACGCACCCACAATACACACACACTGAGACACCCACTATACACACACACTGACACACTCACAATACACACACACTGACACACCCAGAATACACACACACACTGACACACCCACAATACAAACTCACACTGACACACCCACAATACACACACACACTGACAAACCCAGAATAAACACACACTGACACACCCACAATAAACACACACACTGACACACCCACAATACACACACACTAAAACACCCACATTACACACACACTGACACACCCACAATACACACACACTGACACACCCACAATACACACACACTGACACACCCACAATACACACACACTGACACACCCACATTACACACACACACTGACACACTCACAATACACACACATTAAACACCCACAATACACACACACACTGATACACCCACAATACACACACACAGACACAGCCACAATACACACAGAAACTGACACACCCACAATACACACACACACACACTGACACACCCACAATACACACACTGAGACACCCACAATACACACACAGTCTGACACACTCACAATACACACACACTGACACACCCACAATACACACACACACTGACACACCCACAATACAAACACACACTGACACACCCACAATACACACACACTGACACACCCACAATACACACACACACTGACACACCCACAATACACACACATTAAACATTCACAATACACACACACACTGATACACCCACAATACACACACAGTGACACAGCCACAATACACACATAAACTGACACACCCACAATACACACACACACACTGACACACCCACAATACACACACACTGACGCACCCACAATACACACACACACACCCACAATACACACACACACTGAAACACTCACAATACACACACACACTGATACACCCACAATAAACACTGACACACACACAAGACACACACACTGACACTACCACAATACACACACACTGACACACCCACAATACACACACACACTGACACACCCACAATACACACACACTGACACACCCACAATAAACACACACTGACACACCCACAATACACACACACTGACACACGCACAATACACACACACACTGACACACCCACAATACACAGACATTGACACACCCACAGTACACACCCACTGATACACCCACAATGCACACACACACTGACACACACACAATACACACACACAGACACAGCCACAATACACACAGAAACTGAGACACCCACAATACACACACACTAAAACACCCACATTACACACACACTGACACACCCACAATACACACACACTGACACACCCACAATACACACACACTGACACACCCACATTACACACACACTGACACACCCACAATACACACACACACTGACACACCCACAATACACACACATTAAACACCCACAACACACACACACACTGATAAACCCACAATTAACACTGACACACACACAAGACACACACACTGACACACCCACAATACACACACACACTGACACACCCACAATACACAAACACTGACACACCCACAATACACACAGAAACTGACACACCCTCAATACACACACACACAGACACACCCACAATACACACACACTGACGCACCCACAATACGCACTGAAACTGACACACCCACAATACACACACACACACTGAAACACCCACAATACACACACACTGATGCACCCACAATACACACACTGACACACCCACAATACACACGCATACTGACACACCCGCAATACACACACACTGAGACACCCACAATACTCGCACACACTGACACTCCCACAATACACACACACACTGACATACCCACAATACACACACACACTAACACACCCACAATACACACACACACTGACACACCCACAATACAAACACACACTGACACACCCACAATAAACACACACACTGACACACCCAGAATACACACACACTGACACACCCACAATACACACACACACTGACACACCCAGAATACACACACACTGATACACCCACAATACACACACACACTGACAAACCCACAATACACACACACACTGACACACCCACAATAAATACACACTGACACACCCACAATACACACACACACACTGACACACCCACAACGCAAACACACTGATGTTGTGTATGTAATATGTGTGCTACTTTGAACCTATGGACAGGACTGCACTACTTGTTGGGCGTAGTGATACGCAGTACCACTCCTGGCCATAGGGGTATAAATAGTACTGTGGGTACTGATCCCCCTCAGTTCCCGCCTGTGGGCATGAAGTAAAGACCTATGTGCAGTCCCTACCTCCAACCAGTAAAGGCCTGTTTGAGTTATACGTTTAAGTCTTTGTGTTAATTGTTCAATACAATACACATACTTAACACTGGCGACGAGTCAGGCTCTTACCCTGCGGCAGTTATTCCAGGCGGCTTCGTCCAAAGACAGGACGTTGAAGAGAGGTTTCAATCCTCAACACCCCACTCAAAACTGAAGGGCAGCAGAAATCCTGACAGCTTCCAGCGACTGGAAGGGACAGGCATTAGGACCCTGAAGCCTCCATCAGCTTGTGAACCGGAGTAAAGACAGGACTGGGGAAGAGAGAGAGGTAGGGCGATAGCGATCGGCAGATAAGGGCCGGGCCGCTTTGAAGTGAGGGGCGCAGCCGGGCCAGCGATCGGGACCAAAGATAAGAGCCGCACTCGGACTGAAAGGCGCGGCGGCTGCAGAAGCTCAAGGTGCGAGAGTCGCGGTGCACAGCGCGGGCTATCGATCGCGGCGAAGATAAGGGCCGCACTCGAGGGCTGAAGGGAGACGGCGTCGGGGGACGGGTGAAGACCGCCAAGCGCGGGAAAACCGCCATTTTGTGGGCGGAGGACGACGGCAAGAGCGGGAAGCTGCCATCTTTGATAACAAGTAAAGAAAATAAAATCTGAGAAATTGCAAATCTACAATGCCTAAACACGGGAATATTAGCACCTTTGATAGTGACCTCGAAGATTGGGCCATATATGTTGAAAGAGTAAAAAATTATTGTAAGGCCAATAAAATTCGTGACCAAGATAAAGCTCTAACATTATTAAATTTAATGGGTGCGAAGACGTACGGGCAATTGAAACACCTGTTATCACCAGATGAACCGGCGGATAAGACGTTCGATGAGATTGTTACTGTCCTGAAAGATCATCTAAACCCCACGCCGCTGATGCTAGCGGAACGATTTAAATTTTACGACAGAAGGCAGCTACAGCATGAAAGCAATGCTGAATATTTGCTGGAATTGCGTAAATTAGCGAAATATTGCCAGTTTGGAACGGGATTGACAGATGCACTACGAGACAAATTTGTGTGTGGTTTATTTAAACAGGATACACAAAAGCGACTGCTCGAGGAGAATGAGCTGACGCTTGAGAAGGCGGTCACTATGGCAGCAGCACACGAAGCCGCAGCGAGAGGCACGGCAGTAATGCAGCTACGGTCACCGGAGCTCAGTGCACACAAATTGGGTGTGAGTTCTGGCAAATGTTATCGTTGTGGAAAGACAACGCATGATCAGAACCAGTGTTGGTTTAAAAACCAAGAATGTAGAACTTGTGGTAGGCTTGGACATATAGCTAGAGTATGCAGGTCAGGGAAGAAGACCAGCAACAAGAAGTCACCGCAAGGAAAATACGCAAAGGTACACAAGGTGACCGAACAGGAGTCCGATTCAGACGCTAGCAGTAATGAACTGGCTAGCTTAAGCTGTAATGAACTGGCTAGCTTAAGAGTACTCAACGCTGGTAAGGGTGCAGACCTCCAGACAATTTGGGTCACTCTTCAGATAGAAGGAGTCCAAGTAAAACTGGAATTGGACACTGGATCGGCATTGACGGTCATAAATAAGAAAGATTACGGAAAGTTATTCCAACATGTTCCCCTACAGGATACGGGGATTATATTGAAAACATACACGGGGCAAAGAGTGTACCCCATCGGGAAAATAGAGGTTGCAGTGGCCCACAAGGGCGAAGACAGTCAAATAATGGACTTATATGTGATATCTGAAGGAGGTCCTCCACTACTAGGACGGGAGTGGATTAGGAAAATGAATATGGACTGGCATTTCCTACAAACAATAACGAGTGAGAACTCGGTGAAGATAGTCGGCCCAGACTCTGGAACGGATGATGGTAAGCCCAACTCAGGTGCAAAAGACAAAGTTTCAGCACAGAATTCCACTGAGCAACAACAACATAGTTTAACTGTGGATTCTGAGTCTGGCAAGTCTACTGATGTGCCCATTTCTGAGGGACACCGGGCTCGAACTCAACTCCATTTCAAACTACAACAGCAATTAGAACAAATGCTTCGCCGTTTTGAGCAAGAGTTGAATGCAACGAAAGAGTTCTTTGATATAGAGTTGGAGAATCTGGAAAGACAACAGAAGCAGCTGATGGAGAAAATGGAGCAGGAGCACACAAAACGTCTGATGTCAGAGGAGTTAACGGTCAGCCAACTCCTGCATATGCTGAAGGACAGGACTCTGAAATGGGAAAAACTTGAACATGAACTTCAATATTCAAACGAAAGGGGTTCGGAGCTCTCAAAGGTTATTGGAAGAGCTGAGGTGGCAAGACAGACTGAGATGACTGCAACAGAGCAGCCCTTGGATGCCAAAAGTACGCTGACTCACGTCAACGTAGAACAACAGACCGCTGAAACAGCTGCTCCGGTAGAGGGATTGCATAGTCCGATCAATCAATCTCCAAAGGAAGTTGAAGTATTAAAATCACAAATGAGGTCACTAGTAAACGACTTGCTGAAAGCCCAGAAAAAGCTGGATGCAGAGGTACACATGAAGAAGTCTCTTCAGGAAAGATGTCTGGATTTGGAACAAGAGCTGGCTAACGTCCAGCTAGGTATGGAGGAAATAGACGACCCTCTCACTGGTCTAGCTCAGGACGACACCGAATATTACGATGTCCTGTCCTGCCCAGCTTGTAACTTCGACTCCCAAAGTGCAGAAATCATGGAGGAGCACCAAAAGTCTACGGAACATCGGGAGAAGCTGGCTCTACGACGGAAACAGGAGGAAGAGAAGGAGGAACTGCGCATGCAGCTGGCAGCTGTGGCAGCTGACAATGGAGCCCAGAGAGTCTCCAAGAAGCAGAAAAGGAAAAGTAAAAACAGAAGATGACCCATCTGAACCATTATCACCTCTACCAGATCACACACGTGGTCCCTCCGAACGGAGCCAATTCAGTTCGGAAGTTCAAACTGTTAAATCCATGGAAGGACTATTGAATGAGTCACTCTAGCAACGTGAACCGACTACACCACAGAGATTGAATCTGTGAACTGTTTTCCGCAGAGACTGAATCTGTGATCTGTTTTTGACATGAAGTTATCTATGTATCTATGTTATTCTGTTATGTAAACCTGAAGTTATATATGTATATATGTTATTACGTTATGTTAAATGGGGAGATGACTGTAAAGCTAGGAAGGGAGGAATGTTGTGTATGTAATATGTGTGCTACTTTGAACCTATGGACAGGACTGCACTACTTGTTGGGCGTAGTGATACGCAGTACCACTCCTGGCCATAGGGGTATAAATAGTACTGTGGGTACTGATCCCCCTCAGTTCCCGCCTGTGGGCATGAAGTAAAGACCTATGTGCAGTCCCTACCTCCAACCAGTAAAGGCCTGTTTGAGTTATACGTTTAAGTCTTTGTGTTAATTGTTCAATACAATACACATACTTAACAACTGACACACCCACAATACACACACACTGACACACCACAGTACACACACACTGACACACCCACAATGCACACACACACTGACACACCCACAATACAAACACACACTGACACACCCACAATACACACACACTGACACACCCACAATAAACACACTGACACATCCGCAATACACATGCACTGACACACCCACAATACACACACTCACACCCACAATACACACACACACTGACACACCCACAATACACACACACTGACACACCCACAATACACACACACTGAGACACCCACAATACACACACACTGACACACTCACAATACACACACACTGAAACACCCACAATACACACACACACTGACACACCCACAGTACAAACACATACAGACACACCCACAATACACACACACACTGACACACCCAGAATAAACACACACTGACACACCCACAATACACACACACACTGACACACCCAGAATAAACACACACTGACACACCCACAATAAACACACACACTGACACACCCACAATACACACACACTAAAACACCCACATTACACACACACTGACACACCCACAATACACACACACTTACACACCCACAATACACACACTGATGCACCCACAATACACACACACTGAGACACCCACTATACACACACACTGACACACTCACAATACACACACACTGACACACCCAGAATACACACACACACTGACACACCCACAATACAAACTCACACTGACACACCCACAATACACACACACACTGACAAACCCAGAATAAACACACACTGACACACCCACAATAAACACACACACTGACACACCCACAATACACACACACTAAAACACCCACATTACACACACACTGACACACCCACAATACACACACACTGACACACACACAATACACACACACTGACACACCCACAATACACACACACTGACACACCCACATTACACACACACACTGACACACTCACAATACACACACATTAAACACCCACAATACACACACACACTGATACACCCACAATACACACACACAGACACAGCCACAATACACACAGAAACTGACACACCCACAATACACACACACACACACTGACACACCCACAATACACACACTGAGACACCCACAATACACACACAGTCTGACACACTCACAATACACACACACTGACACACCCACAATACACACACACACTGACACACCCACAATACAAACACACACTGACACACCCACAATACACACACACTGACACACCCACAATACACACACACACTGACACACCCACAATACACACACATTAAACATTCACAATACACACACACACTGATACACCCACAATACACACACAGTGACACAGCCACAATACACACATAAACTGACACACCCACAATACACACACACACACTGACACACACACAATACACACACACTGACGCACCCACAATACACACACACACACCCACAATACACACACACACTGAAACACTCACAATACACACACACACTGATACACCCACAATAAACACTGACACACACACAAGACACACACACTGACACACCCACAATACACAAACACTGACACACCCACAATAAACACACACACTGACACACCCACACTGACACACCCACAATACACACACACACTGACACACCCACAATACAAACACACACTGACACACCCACAATACACACACACACTGACACACCCAGAATACACACACACTGACACACCCACAATACACACACACTCACACACCCACAATACACACACACTCACACACCCACAATACACACACATTGACACACCCAGAATACACAAACACTGCTACACCCACAATACACACACACACTGACACGCCCACAAGACACACACACTGACACACCCACAATACACACACACTGCCACACCCACAATGCACACACACACTGACACACCCACAATACACACACACACACTGACACACACACAACACACACACACTGACACACCCACAATACACACAAACTGACACACCCTCAATACACACAGACACTGACACACCCACAATACACACCCACAATACACACACACACACTGACACACCCACAACACACACACACTGACACACCCACAATACACACAAACTGACACACCCTCAATACACACACACACTGACACACCCACAATACACACACACACTGACACACCACAGTACACACACACTGACACACCCACAATGCACACACACACTGACACACCCACAATACAAACACACACTGACACACCACAGTACACACACACTGACACACCCACAATGCACACACACACTGACACACCCACAATATATACACACACTGACACACCCACAATGCACACACACACTGACACACCCGCAATACACACACACACTCACACACCCACAATACACACACACACTGACACACCCACAATACACACACACTGACACACACACAATACACACACACACTGACACACCCACAATACACACACACTGACAAACCCACAATACACACACACTGACACACCCACAATACAGACACACTGACACACCCACAATACACACACACACTGACACACCCACAATACACACACACACTGACACACCCACAATACACACACACACTGACACACCCACAATACACACACACACTGACACACCCACAATACACACACACTGACACACCGACAATACACACACACTGACCCACCCACAATACACACACACTGACACACCACAGTACACACACACTGATACACCCACAATGCACACACACACTGACACACCCACAATACAAACACACACTGACAGACCCACAATACACACACACTGACACACCCACAATACACACACACTGACACACACACAATACATACACACACCCACAATAAACACGCACACACTGACACACCCACAATACACATCACACTGACACACCCACAATAAACACACTGACACATCCGCAATACACATGCACTGACACACCCACAATACACACACTCACACCCACAATACACACACACACTGACACACGCACAATACACACACACTGACACACCCACAATACACACACACACTGACACACCCACAATACAAACACACACTGACACACCCACAATACACACACACACTGACACACCCAGAATAAACACACACTGACACACCCACAATAAACACACACACTGACACACCCACAATACACACACACTAAAACACCCACATGACACACACACTAACACACCCACAATACACACACACTGACACACCCACAATACACACACACTGACACAGCCACAATATACACACACTGAAAAAACCCACAATACACACACACACTGACACACCCACAATACACACACACTAAAACACCCACAATACACACACACACTGATACACCCACAATACACAATGACACACCCACAAGAAACACACACTGACACACCCACAATACACACACTCTTACACACCCACAATGCACACACACTCTGACACACAAACAATACACACACACAGACACAGCCACAATACACACAGAAACTGACACACCCACAATACACACACACACACACTGACACACTCACAATACACACACACTGACGCACCCACAATACACACACTGACAGACCCACAATACACACACACACTGACACACCCACAATACACACACACTGACACACACATAATACACACACACACTCACACACCCACAATACACACAGATTGACACAACCACAATGCACACACACTGACACACCCACAATACACACACACTGACACACCACAGTACACACACACTGACACACCCACAATGCACACACACACTGACACACCCATAATACAAACACACTGACACACCCACAATACCCACACACTGACACACACACAATACACACAGACACTCACACACCCACAATAAACACACACACACTGACACACCCACAATACACATCACACTGACACACCCACAGTAAACACACTGACAAATCCGCAATACACATACTCTGACACACCCACAATACACACACTCACACCCACAATAAACACACACACTGACACACCCACAATACACACACACTGACACACCCACAATAAACACACACTGACACACCCACAATACACACACACTGACACACCCACAATACACACACACTGACACACCCACAATACACACACACACTGAGACACCCACAATACAAACATACACTGACACACCCACAATAGACACACACACTGAAACACCCAGAATAAACACACACTGACACACCCACAATAAACACACACACTGACACACCCACAATACACACACACTAAAACACCCACATTATACACACTGACACACCCACAATACACAATGACACACCCACAATACACACACACTGATACACCCACAATACACACACACTGACACACCCACAATACACACACACACTGACACACCCACAATATACACACACACTAACACACCCACAATACACACACACACTGACACACCCACAATACACACACACAATGACACACCCACAATACAAACTCACTGACACACCCACAATACACACACACTGACACACCACAGTACACACACACTGACACACCCACAATGCACACACACACTGACACACCCACAATACAAACACACACTGACACACCACAGTACACACACACAGACACACCCACAATGCACACACACACTGACACACCCACAATACAAACACACACTGACACACCCACAATACACACACACACTGACACACCCGCAATACACTCACACACCCACAATACACACACACACTGACACGCCCACAATACACACACACTGACACACCCACAATACACACACACACTGACACACCCACAATACACACACACTGACACACCCACAATAAACACACACTGACACACCCACAATACACACACACTGACACACGCACAATACACACACACACTGACACACCCACAATACACAGACATTGACACACCCACAGTACACACCCACTGATACACCCACAATGCACACACACACTGACACACACACAATACACACACACAGACACAGCCACAATACACACAGAAACTGAGACACCCACAATACACACACACTAAAACACCCACATTACACACACACTGACACACCCACAATACACACACACTGACACACCCACAATACACACACACTGACACACCCACATTACACACACACTGACACACCCACAATACACACACACACTGACACACCCACAATACACACACATTAAACACCCACAACACACACACACACTGATAAACCCACAATAAACACTGACACACACACAAGACACACACACTGACACACCCACAATACACACACACACTGACACACCCACAATACACAAACACTGACACACCCACAATATACACAGAAACTGACACACCCTCAATACACACACACAGACATACCCACAATACACACACACTGACGCACCCACAATACGCACTGAAACTGACACACCCACAATACACACACACACACTGACACACCCACAATACACACACACTGACGCACCCACAATACACACACTGACACACCCACAATACACACGCATACTGACACACCCGCAATACACACACACTGAGACACCCACAATACTCGCACACACTGACACTCCCACAATACACACACACACTGACATACCCACAATACACACACACACTAACACACCCACAATACACACACACACTGACACACCCACAATACAAACACACACTGACACACCCACAATAAACACACACACTGACACACCCAGAATACACACACACTGACACACCCACAATACACACACACACTGACACACCCAGAATACACACACACTGATACACCCACAATACACACACACACTGACAAACCCACAATACACACACACACTGACACACCCACAATAAATACACACTGACACACCCACAATACACACACACACACTGACACACCCACAACGCAAACACACTGATGTTGTGTATGTAATATGTGTGCTACTTTGAACCTATGGACAGGACTGCACTACTTGTTGGGCGTAGTGATACGCAGTACCACTCCTGGCCATAGGGGTATAAATAGTACTGTGGGTACTGATCCCCCTCAGTTCCCGCCTGTGGGCATGAAGTAAAGACCTATGTGCAGTCCCTACCTCCAACCAGTAAAGGCCTGTTTGAGTTATACGTTTAAGTCTTTGTGTTAATTGTTCAATACAATACACATACTTAACACTGGCGACGAGTCAGGCTCTTACCCTGCGGCAGTTATTCCAGGCGGCTTCGTCCAAAGACAGGACGTTGAAGAGAAGTTTCAATCCTCAACACCCCACTCAAAACTGAAGGGCAGCAGAAATCCTGACAGCTTCCAGCGACTGGAAGGGACAGGCATTAGGACCCTGAAGCCTCCATCAGCTTGTGAACCGGAGTAAAGACAGGACTGGGGAAGAGAGAGAGGTAGGGCGATAGCGATCGGCAGATAAGGGCCGGGCCGCTTTGAAGTGAGGGGCGCAGCCGGGCCAGCGATCGGGACCAAAGATAAGAGCCGCACTCGGACTGAAAGGCGCGGCGGCTGCAGAAGCTCAAGGTGCGAGAGTCGCGGTGCACAGCGCGGGCTATCGATCGCGGCGAAGATAAGGGCCGCACTCGAGGGCTGAAGGGAGACGGCGTCGGGGGACGGGTGAAGACCGCCAAGCGCGGGAAAACCGCCATTTTGTGGGCGGAGGACGACGGCAAGAGCGGGAAGCTGCCATCTTTGATAACAAGTAAAGAAAATAAAATCTGAGAAATTGCAAATCTACAATGCCTAAACACGGGAATATTAGCACCTTTGATAGTGACCTCGAAGATTGGGCCATATATGTTGAAAGAGTAAAAAATTATTGTAAGGCCAATAAAATTCGTGACCAAGATAAAGCTCTAACATTATTAAATTTAATGGGTGCGAAGACGTACGGGCAATTGAAACACCTGTTATCACCAGATGAACCGGCGGATAAGACGTTCGATGAGATTGTTACTGTCCTGAAAGATCATCTAAACCCCACGCCGCTGATGCTAGCGGAACGATTTAAATTTTACGACAGAAGGCAGCTACAGCATGAAAGCAATGCTGAATATTTGCTGGAATTGCGTAAATTAGCGAAATATTGCCAGTTTGGAACGGGATTGACAGATGCACTACGAGACAAATTTGTGTGTGGTTTATTTAAACAGGATACACAAAAGCGACTGCTCGAGGAGAATGAGCTGACGCTTGAGAAGGCGGTCACTATGGCAGCAGCACACGAAGCCGCAGCGAGAGGCACGGCAGTAATGCAGCTACGGTCACCGGAGCTCAGTGCACACAAATTGGGTGTGAGTTCTGGCAAATGTTATCGTTGTGGAAAGACAACGCATGATCAGAACCAGTGTTGGTTTAAAAACCAAGAATGTAGAACTTGTGGTAGGCTTGGACATATAGCTAGAGTATGCAGGTCAGGGAAGAAGACCAGCAACAAGAAGTCACCGCAAGGAAAATACGCAAAGGTACACAAGGTGACCGAACAGGAGTCCGATTCAGACGCTAGCAGTAATGAACTGGCTAGCTTAAGCTGTAATGAACTGGCTAGCTTAAGAGTACTCAACGCTGGTAAGGGTGCAGACCTCCAGACAATTTGGGTCACTCTTCAGATAGAAGGAGTCCAAGTAAAACTGGAATTGAACACTGGATCGGCATTGACGGTCATAAATAAGAAAGATTACGGAAAGTTATTCCAACATGTTCCCCTACAGGATACGGGGATTATATTGAAAACATACACGGGGCAAAGAGTGTACCCCATCGGGAAAATAGAGGTTGCAGTGGCCCACAAGGGCGAAGACAGTCAAATAATGGACTTATATGTGATATCTGAAGGAGGTCCTCCACTACTAGGACGGGAGTGGATTAGGAAAATGAATATGGACTGGCATTTCCTACAAACAATAACGAGTGAGAACTCGGTGAAGATAGTCGGCCCAGACTCTGGAACGGATGATGGTAAGCCCAACTCAGGTGCAAAAGACAAAGTTTCAGCACAGAATTCCACTGAGCAACAACAACATAGTTTAACTGTGGATTCTGAGTCTGGCAAGTCTACTGATGTGCCCATTTCTGAGGGACACCGGGCTCGAACTCAACTCCATTTCAAACTACAACAGCAATTAGAACAAATGCTTCGCCGTTTTGAGCAAGAGTTGAATGCAACGAAAGAGTTCTTTGATATAGAGTTGGAGAATCTGGAAAGACAACAGAAGCAGCTGATGGAGAAAATGGAGCAGGAGCACACAAAACGTCTGATGTCAGAGGAGTTAACGGTCAGCCAACTCCTGCATATGCTGAAGGACAGGACTCTGAAATGGGAAAAACTTGAACATGAACTTCAATATTCAAACGAAAGGGGTTCGGAGCTCTCAAAGGTTATTGGAAGAGCTGAGGTGGCAAGACAGACTGAGATGACTGCAACAGAGCAGCCCTTGGATGCCAAAAGTACGCTGACTCACGTCAACGTAGAACAACAGACCGCTGAAACAGCTGCTCCGGTAGAGGGATTGCATAGTCCGATCAATCAATCTCCAAAGGAAGTTGAAGTATTAAAATCACAAATGAGGTCACTAGTAAACGACTTGCTGAAAGCCCAGAAAAAGCTGGATGCAGAGGTACACATGAAGAAGTCTCTTCAGGAAAGATGTCTGGATTTGGAACAAGAGCTGGCTAACGTCCAGCTAGGTATGGAGGAAATAGACGACCCTCTCACTGGTCTAGCTCAGGACGACACCGAATATTACGATGTCCTGTCCTGCCCAGCTTGTAACTTCGACTCCCAAAGTGCAGAAATCATGGAGGAGCACCAAAAGTCTACGGAACATCGGGAGAAGCTGGCTCTACGACGGAAACAGGAGGAAGAGAAGGAGGAACTGCGCATGCAGCTGGCAGCTGTGGCAGCTGACAATGGAGCCCAGAGAGTCTCCAAGAAGCAGAAAAGGAAAAGTAAAAACAGAAGATGACCCATCTGAACCATTATCACCTCTACCAGATCACACACGTGGTCCCTCCGAACGGAGCCAATTCAGTTCGGAAGTTCAAACTGTTAAATCCATGGAAGGACTATTGAATGAGTCACTCTAGCAACGTGAACCGACTACACCACAGAGATTGAATCTGTGAACTGTTTTCCGCAGAGACTGAATCTGTGATCTGTTTTTGACATGAAGTTATCTATGTATCTATGTTATTCTGTTATGTAAACCTGAAGTTATATATGTATATATGTTATTACGTTATGTTAAATGGGGAGATGACTGTAAAGCTAGGAAGGGAGGAATGTTGTGTATGTAATATGTGTGCTACTTTGAACCTATGGACAGGACTGCACTACTTGTTGGGCGTAGTGATACGCAGTACCACTCCTGGCCATAGGGGTATAAATAGTACTGTGGGTACTGATCCCCCTCAGTTCCCGCCTGTGGGCATGAAGTAAAGACCTATGTGCAGTCCCTACCTCCAACCAGTAAAGGCCTGTTTGAGTTATACGTTTAAGTCTTTGTGTTAATTGTTCAATACAATACACATACTTAACAACTGACACACCCACAATACACACACACTGACACACCACAGTACACACACACTGACACACCCACAATGCACACACACACTGACACACCCACAATACAAACACACACTGACACACCCACAATACACACACACTGACACACCCACAATAAACACACTGACACATCCGCAATACACATGCACTGACACACCCACAATACACACACTCACACCCACAATACACACACACACTGACACACCCACAATACACACACACTGACACACCCACAATACACACACACTGAGACACCCACAATACACACACACTGACACACTCACAATACACACACACTGAAACACCCACAATACACACACACACTGACACACCCACAGTACAAACACATACTGACACACCCACAATACACACACACACTGACACACCCAGAATAAACACACACTGACACACCCACAATACACACACACACTGACACACCCAGAATAAACACACACTGACACACCCACAATAAACACACACACTGACACACCCACAATACACACACACTAAAACACCCACATTACACACACACTGACACACCCACAATACACACACACTGACGCACCCACAATACACACACACTGAGACACCCACTATACACACACACTGACACACTCACAATACACACACACTGACACACCCAGAATACACACACACACTGACACACCCACAATACAAACTCACACTGACACACCCACAATACACACACACACTGACAAACCCAGAATAAACACACACTGACACACCCACAATAAGCACACACACTGACACACCCACAATACACACACACTAAAACACCCACATTACACACACACTGACACACCCACAATACACACACACTGACACACCCACAATACACACACACTGACACACCCACAATACACACACACTGACACACCCACATTACACACACACACTGACACACTCACAATACACACACATTAAACACCCACAATACACACACACACTGATACACCCACAATACACACACACAGACACAGCCACAATACACACAGAAACTGACACACCCACAATACACACACACACACACTGACACACCCACAATACACACACTGAGACACCCACAATACACACACAGTCTGACACACTCACAATACACACACACTGACACACCCACAATACACACACACACTGACACACCCACAATACAAACACACACTGACACACCCACAATACACACACACTGACACACCCACAATACACACACACACTGACACACCCACAATACACACACATTAAACACTCACAATACACACACACACTGATACACCCACAATACACACACAGTGACACAGCCACAATACACACATAAACTGACACACCCACAATACACACACACACACTGACACACCCACAATACACACACACTGACGCACCTACAATACACACACACACACCCACAATACACACACACACTGAAACACTCACAATACACACACACACTGATACACCCACAATAAACACTGACACACACACAAGACACACACACTGACACACCCACAATACACAAACACTGACACACCCACAATAAACACACACACTGACACACCCACACTGACACACCCACAATACACACACACACTGACACACCCACAATACAAACACACACTGACACACCCACAATACACACACACACTGACACACCCAGAATACACACACACTGACACACCCACAATACACACACACTCACACACCCACAATACACACACACTCACACACCCACAATACACACACATTGACACACCCAGAATACACAAACACTGCTACACCCACAATACACACACACACTGACACGCCCACAAGACACACACACTGACACACCCACAATACACACACACTGCCACACCCACAATGCACACACACACTGACACACCCACAATACACACACACACACTGACACACACACAACACACACACACTGACACACCCACAATACACACAAACTGACACACCCTCAATACACACAGACACTGACACACCCACAATACACACCCACAATACACACACACACACTGACACACCCACAACACACACACACTGACACACCCACAATACACACAAACTGACACACCCTCAATACACACACACACTGACACACCCACAATACACACACACACTGACACACCACAGTACACACACACTGACACACCCACAATGCACACACACACTGACACACCCACAATATATACACACACTGACACACCCACAATGCACACACACACTGACACACCCGCAATACACACACACACTCACACACCCACAATACACACACACACTGACACACCCACAATACACACACACTGACACACCCACAATACACACACACACTGACACACCCACAATACACACACACTGACAAACCCACAATACACACACACTGACACACCCACAATACAGACACACTGACACACCCACAATACACACACACACTGACACACCCACAATACACACACACACTGACACACCCACAATACACACACACACTGACACACCCACAATACACACACACACTGACACACCCACAATACACACACACTGACACACCGACAATACACACACACTGACCCACCCACAATACACACACACTGACACACCACAGTACACACACACTGATACACCCACAATGCACACACACACTGACACACCCACAATACAAACACACACTGACAGACCCACAATACACACACACTGACACACCCACAATACACACACACTGACACACACACAATACATACACACACCCACAATAAACACGCACACACTGACACACCCACAATACACATCACACTGACACACCCACAATAAACACACTGACACATCCGCAATACACATGCACTGACACACCCACAATACACACACTCACACCCACAATACACACACACACTGACACACGCACAATACACACACACTGACACACCCACAATACACACACACACTGACACACCCACAATACAAACACACACTGACACACCCACAATACACACACACACTGACACACCCAGAATAAACACACACTGACACACCCACAATAAACACACACACTGACACACCCACAATACACACACACTAAAACACCCACATGACACACACACTAACACACCCACAATACACACACACACTGACACACCCACAATACACACACACTGACACACCCACAATACACACACACACTGACACACCCACAATACACACACATTAAACACTCACAATACACACACACACTGATACACCCACAATACACACACAGTGACACAGCCACAATACACACATAAACTGACACACCCACAATACACACACACACACTGACACACCCACAATAAACACACACTGACGCACCTACAATACACACACACACACCCACAATACACACACACACTGAAACACTCACAATACACACACACACTGATACACCCACAATAAACACTGACACACACACAAGACACACACACTGACACACCCACAATACACAAACACTGACACACCCACAATAAACACACACACTGACACACCCACACTGACACACCCACAATACACACACACACTGACACACCCACAATACAAACACACACTGACACACCCACAATACACACACACACTGACACACCCAGAATACACACACACTGACACACCCACAATACACACACACTCACACACCCACAATACACACACACTCACACACCCACAATACACACACATTGACACACCCAGAATACACAAACACTGCTACACCCACAATACACACACACACTGACACGCCCACAAGACACACACACTGACACACCCACAATACACACACACTGCCACACCCACAATGCACACACACACTGACACACCCACAATACACACACACACACTGACACACACACAACACACACACACTGACACACCCACAATACACACAAACTGACACACCCTCAATACACACAGACACTGACACACCCACAATACACACCCACAATACACACACACACACTGACACACCCACAACACACACACACTGACACACCCACAATACACACAAACTGACACACCCTCAATACACACACACACTGACACACCCACAATACACACACACACTGACACACCACAGTACACACACACTGACACACCCACAATGCACACACACACTGACACACCCACAATATATACACACACTGACACACCCACAATGCACACACACACTGACACACCCGCAATACACACACACACTCACACACCCACAATACACACACACACTGACACACCCACAATACACACACACTGACACACCCACAATACACACACACACTGACACACCCACAATACACACACACTGACAAACCCACAATACACACACACTGACACACCCACAATACAGACACACTGACACACCCACAATACACACACACACTGACACACCCACAATACACACACACACTGACACACCCACAATACACACACACACTGACACACCCACAATACACACACACACTGACACACCCACAATACACACACACTGACACACCGACAATACACACACACTGACCCACCCACAATACACACACACTGACACACCACAGTACACACACACTGATACACCCACAATGCACACACACACTGACACACCCACAATACAAACACACACTGACAGACCCACAATACACACACACTGACACACCCACAATACACACACACTGACACACACACAATACATACACACACCCACAATAAACACGCACACACTGACACACCCACAATACACATCACACTGACACACCCACAATAAACACACTGACACATCCGCAATACACATGCACTGACACACCCACAATACACACACTCACACCCACAATACACACACACACTGACACACGCACAATACACACACACTGACACACCCACAATACACACACACACTGACACACCCACAATACAAACACACACTGACACACCCACAATACACACACACACTGACACACCCAGAATAAACACACACTGACACACCCACAATAAACACACACACTGACACACCCACAATACACACACACTAAAACACCCACATGACACACACACTAACACACCCACAATACACACACACTGACACACCCAAAATACACACACACTGACACAGCCACAATATACACACACTGAAAAAACCCACAATACACACACACACTGACACACCCACAATACACACACACTAAAACACCCACAATACACACACACACTGATACACCCACAATACACAATGACACACCCACAAGAAACACACACTGACACACCCACAATACACACACTCTTACACACCCACAATGCACACACACTCTGACACACAAACAATACACACACACAGACACAGCCACAATACACACAGAAACTGACACACCCACAATACACACACACACACACTGACACACTCACAATACACACACACTGACGCACCCACAATACACACACTGACAGACCCACAATACACACACACACTGACACACCCACAATACACACACACTGACACACACATAATACACACACACACTCACACACCCACAATACACACAGATTGACACAACCACAATGCACACACACTGACACACCCACAATACACACACACTGACACACCACAGTACACACACACTGACACACCCACAATGCACACACACACTGACACACCCATAATACAAACACACTGACACACCCACAATACCCACACACTGACACACACACAATACACACACACACTCACACACCCACAATAAACACACACACACTGACACACCCACAATACACATCACACTGACACACCCACAGTAAACACACTGACACATCCGCAATACACATACTCTGACACACCCACAATACACACACTCACACCCACAATAAACACACACACTGACACACCCACAATACACACACACTGACACACCCACAATAAACACACACTGACACACCCACAATACACACACACTGACACACCCACAATACACACACACTGACACACCCACAATACACACACACACTGAGACACCCACAATACAAACATACACTGACACACCCACAATAGACACACACACTGAAACACCCAGAATAAACACACACTGACACACCCACAATAAACACACACACTGACACACCCACAATACACACACACTAAAACACCCACATTATACACACTGACACACCCACAATACACAATGACACACCCACAATACACACACACTGATACACCCACAATACACACACACTGACACACCCACAATACACACACACACTGACACACCCACAATATACACACACACTAACACACCCACAATACACACACACACTGACACACCCACAATACACACACACAATGACACACCCACAATACAAACACACTGACACACCCACAATACACACACACTGACACACCACAGTACACACACACTGACACACCCACAATGCACACACACACTGACACACCCACAATACAAACACACACTGAGACACCACAGTACACACACACAGACACACCCACAATGCACACACACACTGACACACCCACAATACAAACACACACTGACACACCCACAATACACACACACACTGACACACCCGCAATACACACACACACTCACACACCCACAATACACACACACACTGATACGCCCACAATACACACACACTGACACACCCACAATACACACACACACTGACACACCCACAATACACACACACTGACACACCCACAATAAACACACACTGACACACCCACAATACACACACACTGACACACGCACAATACACACACACACTGACACACCCACAATACACAGACATTGACACACCCACAGTACACACCCACTGATACACCCACAATGCACACACACACTGACACACACACAATACACACACACAGACACAGCCACAATACACACAGAAACTGACACACCCACAATACACACACACACTGACACACCCACAATACACACACACACTGACACACCCACAATACACACACACACTGACACATCCACAATACACACACACACTGACACACCCACAATACAAACACACTGACACACCCACAATACACACACACTGACACACCACAGTGCACACACACTGAAACACCCACAATGCACACACACACTGACACACCCACAATACAAACACACACTGACACACCCACAATACACACATACTGACACACCCACAATACAAACACACTGACACACCCACAATACACACACACACTGACACACGCACAATACACACACACTAAAACACCCACAATATACACACACACTAATACACCCACAATACACAATGACACACCCACAAGAAACACACACTGACACACCCACAGGACACACACACTTACACACCACAGTACACACACACTGACACACCCACAATGCACACACACACTGACACACCCACAATACAAACACACATTGACACACCCAGAATACACAAACACTGACACACCCACAATACACACACACTGACACACCCACAATACACACACACACTCACACACCCACAATACACAAACACTGACACACCCACAATACAAACACACTGACACACACACAATACACACACAGATGCACCCACAATACACACACACTGACACACACACAATACACACACATACTCACACACCCACAATAAACACGCACACACTGACACACCCACAATACACACACACATTGAAAAACCTACAATATACACACACACTCACACCCTCAATACCCACCCACTGACACACCCATAATTCACACACACACTGATACACCCACAATACCCACACACACTGACACGCCCACAAGACACACACACTGACACACCCACAATACACACACACTGACACACCCACAATGCACACACACACTGACACACCCACAAAAAATACACACTGACACACCCACAATACACACACACACACTGACACACCCACAACACACACACACTGACACACCCACAATACACACACACTGACACACCCTCAATACACACAGACCCTGACACACCCACAATACGCGCACACACACTGACACACCCACAATACACAAACACTGACGCACATACAATACACACACTGACACACCCACAATGCACACACACACTGACACACCCACAATACACACACACTGATACATCCACAATACACACACATACTGACACACCCACAATACACACACACTCACACACCCACAATGCACACACTGACACACCCACAATACACACACACTGACACACCCGCAATACACACACACTGACACACCAAAATACACACACACACTGACACACCCACAATACACACACACTGACACACCCACAATACACACACACTCATACACCCACAATACACACACACTCACACACCCACAATACACACACACACTGACACACCCGTAATACACACACACTGACACACCAAAATACACACACACACTGACACACCCACAATAAACACACACTGACACACCCACAATACACACACACTGACACACCCACAATACACACACATTGACACACCCAGAATACACAAAAACTGACACACCCACAATACACACACACTGACAAACCCACAATACACACACACACTCACACACCCACAATACACACACACTGACACACCCACAATACAAACACACTGACACACCCACAATACACACACACACTGACACACCCACAATACACACACACACTGACACACCACAGTACACACACACTGACACACCCACAATGCACACACACACTGACACACCCACAATACAAACACACACTGACACACCACAGTACACACACACTGACACACCCACAATGCACACACACACTGACACACCCACAATACAAACACACACTGACACACCCACAATACACACACACACTGACACACCCGCAATACACACACACACTCAAACACCCACAATACACACACACACTGACACACCCACAATACACACACACTGACACACCCACAATACACACACACACTGACACACCCACAATACACACACACTGACACACCCACAATACACACACACTGACACACCCACAATACACACACACTGACACACCCACAATACACACACACACTGACACACCACAGTACACACACACTGACACACCCACAATGCACACACACACTGACACACCCACAATACAAACACACACTGACAGACCCACAATACACACACACTGACACACCCACAATACACACACACTGACACACACACAATACACACAAACACCCACAATAAACACGCACACACTGACACACCCACAATACACATCACACTGACACACCCACAATAAACACACTGACACATCCGCAATACACATACACTGACACACCCACAATACACACACTCACACCCACAATACACACACACACTGACATACACACACACACTGACACACCCACAATACACACAAACTGACACACCCACAATAAACACACACACTGACACACCCACAATACACACACTCTAAAACACCCACATTACACACACACTGACACACCCACAATACACACACACACTGACAGACCCACAATACACACACACTGACACACCCACAATACACACACACTGACACACACACAATACACACACACACCCACAATAAACACGCACACACTGACACACCCACAATACACATCACACTGACACACCCACAATAAACACACTGACACATCCGCAATACACATACACTGACACACCCACAATACACACACTCACACCCACAATACACACACACACTGACACACCCACAATACACACACACACTGACACACCCACAATACACACAAACTGACACACTCACAATAAACACACACTGACACACACACAATACACACACACACTGACACACCCACAATACACACACACTGACACACCCACAATACACACACACTGAATAAAACCACAATACACACACTCACTGACACACCCACAATACACACACACTAAAACACCCACAATACACACACACACTGATACACCCACAATACACAATGACACACCCACAAGAAACACACACTGACACACCCACAATACACACACACTTACACACCCACAATGCACACACACACTGACACACACACAATACACACACACAGACACAGCCACAATACACACAGAAATTGACACACCCACAATACACACACTGACAGACCCACAATACAAACACACACTGACACACCCACAATACACACACACTGACAAACCCACAATACACACATGCACTGACACACCCACAATACACACACACACTGAAACACCCGCAATGCACACACACTGACACATCCACAATACACACACACTGACACACCCTCAATACACACACATACAGACACACCCACAATACACACACACACAGACACACCCACAATACATACACACAGACACACACACAATACACACACACACTGACACACCCACATTACACACACTGGCACACCCACAATGCACACACACAGACACACCCACAATACACACACACTGACACACACACAATACACACACACACAGACACACCCACAATACACACACACTGACACACCCAAAATACACACACACGCTCTCCCACCCACAATTCACACACACACTGACACACCCACAATACACACACACTGACACACTCACAATACACACACACACTGACACACCCACAATACACGGACACTGACACACCCACAATACACACACACACTGACACACCCACAATACACACAGACATAGACACACCCACAATACACACAGACTGACACACCCACAATACACACACCCACAATACACACACACACTGACACACCCACAATACACACACACACAGACACACCCACAGTACACACACACACCCACAATACACTCACACCCACAATACACACACACTGACACAGCCACAATACACACACACTGACACACACAAAATAAACATACACTGACACACCCACAATACACACCCACTGACACACCCACAATACACAGACACACTGACACACCCACAATACACACACACACTGAAACACCCACAATACACACACACTGAAACACCCACAATACACACACACAGACACACCCACAATACACACACACTGAAACACCCTCAATACACACACACATAGACACACCCACAATACACACACACAGTGACACACCCACAATACACACACACATAGGCACACCCACAATACACACACACTGACATACCCAGAATACACACACACACTGACACACCCACAACACACAGACACTGACAAACCCACAATATACACACACTGACACATGCACAATACACACACACTGACACACCCACAATACACACACACACTGACACACCCACAATTCACACACACATACACACACCCACAATACACACAGACGGACCCACCCGCAATACACACACACACTGACACCCCCACAATACACAAACACACTGACACACCCACAATACACACATGCACTGACACACCCACAATACACACACACTGACACATCCACAATACACACACACATTGACACACTCACAATAAACACACATTGACACACCCACAACACACACACACACTGACACATCCACAATACACACACACTGACACATCCACAATACACACACACACTGACACACCCACAATACACACACACACTGACACTCCCAAAATACACACACATTGACACACCCACAAAACACACACAAACACACACTGACACACCCACAATGCACACACACACTGCCACACCCACAATACACACACACACTGACATACTCACATTACACACACACTGACAAACCCACAATAAACACACACACTGAAACACCCACAATACACACACACTGACAAACACACAATACACACACACTGACAAACCCACAATCCACACACACTGACACACTCACTATACACACACACTGACACATTCACAATACACACACACACAGACACACCCACAATACACACACACACTGACACACCCACAATACACACACACTGACACTCCCTCAATAAACACACGCACTGACGCACCCACAATACACACACACTGACACATCCACAATACACACACACTGACACACCCTCAATACACACACACACTGACAATCCCACAATACACACACACACAGACACACCACAATGCACACACACAGACACACCCACAATACACACACACTGACACACCTACAATACACAAACACACTGACACACCCACAATACACACACGCTGACACACCCAAAATACACACACACACTGACACACCCACAATACACACACACACACTGACACACCCACAATACACACACACACTGACACACCCACAATACACACACACTGACACACCCACAATACACACACACACTGACGCACCCACAATACACAGACATTGACACACCCACAGTACACACCCACTGATACACCCACAATACACAGACACACTGACTCACCCACAATACACACACACACTGACACACCCACAATACACACACACTGACACACCCACAATACACACACACAGACACACCCACAATACACACACACACTGAAACACCCTCAATACACACACACATAGACACACCCAAATAATTGAGATCCACTCAGAAAATCAAAAACAATAAAATTTAATGAACAAACGAATCTGTACAGGAAACTGTAGGATACAATGCAAATAGGTCTGGTCTGTTTGAAAGCCTCTCTGGAAACTGCTAGAAGGTTCCGAGCTCAACTGCTAGCAGGTTCCGAGCTCTACTGCTGGAAGGTTCCGAGCTCTGACGTCATGACGTCATCACGTTCTTCCCGCCGTTGAGAGATCACGTGATGGATGGCATGACGTCATCACGCGGAGTACAGGAAAGAAGCCCTAGTACAGTTAACAGATACATTAAAGGTGCAGCCCCCAGCTGTACTACATTGCTGTAAAAGGAATTATATACAATTGTCCGTAATCCTCTGGTGGTTCCGCCACACTAGAATAAATAACTACCCATTGTATTATCAATAGTCTTCTCTACGCCAGACTTTAGAAATATGTAGAAACTTAGTTAAGGATTGAAGAACTCTTTGTCCCTTTGTCTGACTTGAAAGACACATGATGAAACCATAACCTGTTTACTTTACTGTATAAATATGTTGTTAATCTGTACTTCTGGAGAGAGTCTCTGCTTAGCCCTTTGACTGAGCGGGACGCTCTCCTTGCGGCAAGTAAAAATGTATTAAAAGAACATCTACCGGAGCCGATCGTTTCAGAGTCTCATTGAGAGTCGAGATTTCGACAGTTACTTCTTGGAGGTTCCACCGAGATCGCTTACTCTCTAGTCTGTGCGTGAACAGATACCGGCATAGTGCCTCTTCAGTGAAGGGCTTAACTGGCCAGAAGAAGTTGAGCCTTTTTGCTCACAAAGAGTCTCTTTACTGTTGAACCGCATATGTAATCTGTTGTCCACAGCGGAGGTACTGCGATCTACGAGACTCGAAATCTAAGATCTAAAGTTAATTTTGTAATCATTTCCTTTTCAGCCTATAGGCAGAAGGGATCTGATCCTGAAAATATCCGGTCTTTAAACAGCCCGGGGAGATTTTCATTAGTAGAAGGTAAGAAGAGCGCTATAGAAATCGATCGATTATCCTTGTGTGATAGGATAATTATCCTTGTGTGATAGGATAAGACAAGTCCGTGAAGGGACAGGATCCTTGTTTGATAGGATCATAGAGATGAATAAGATTTTTTAATAAATTAGGATAAGTTAAGGACTTGGTCTGTAGTGGCGTACAACGCAGACTGAGAATTGACTATTTGTTTAGATAGAGTTTAAGGCTATAATTTGTATACCCACGTGGATGTTGTTTGTCCTAGTTGTCCTTGTTATACTGTTGTGTTCAATACTTTTGTGCGACATTGCAATTTAAGAAATGGGAAGAGTCACTAGGGAAAATTGTGATTCGGAAAAACATTCTTTGATTGAGAAAGGAAGCAGTGCCTAATTGATCGACTACGGTTGGTTCATGTCAACACATCTCACACACTCAGACTGAGCCTGAATTAAGAGCCTTTTTAGGCCACGTGACGGCCAGTAGAAGTGGGCGTAGAGAACTCAGTTGACCGAAAAGGATTGTGAGATCAGAAACTGTAAAAACTCTCAATCAATCAGAATGGGTGCCGGAGCAAGTAAAACACCACCAAAGGGCACGCCAGCCTATTTTATGCTCCGGAATTGTGGTCAGTCTTCAATTGACCACTTACAAAATTGGACAAAATGGACTAAGGATGGAAACAGGCCATTTCCACCTGATGGTTTCTTTAATTTAGAAAGAATAACATGTCTAGAGGAGTGTCTTATAGACAGAGACCCAGGCAGAAGAGGTCAAAAGAAAGTAAATTGGTCGGCATTTGGGGATTGGAAAAGGGAAGCTGAAAAACGACATGAGAAAAGCCTGCAGGTCAGCAAGCAGTGTACTAAAGGGAAAAAGCAAGCAAATAAACCAACAAAGCAGGTAAATTGTCCTAGACATGGTAAAAACCCATTTATGATGGTTGCTAAAGAAACAAAAGGACACCCGCCAAATGCCCCTAAGGATCGGGAAAAAAAGATGAGGATGAGGATTGGGATGAGAATTGGACTCCCTACGGCAGGCCACCACCATATGCTCAGCATGCTCCAGACCAAAATGAAGGTGATCAGGCCGTTCCACCTGTAGTTCAAGCAGAGCCTGTACTTCAGGCTCTTGCACCCCCGGCTGCCCCACAAAATTGCCCATCAAAACAGCAGCAACCAAATTATAACTGGACTCAACAGGCTGGTAACGGGCCACCTCCTCCACCTCCAGAACCCAATCCGTATGTGACCCGAGCCCAGGTACATGCTAGACCTCAAACTAAATTTTCTGTTCAAAATCCATTTGGACCACAAAATCAAAATTCAAATCAATTCGGCCAAGGATTCACTTGTCCGTATAAGCAATGACTAGTTGCTCCATATCCAAGTGCTGCAAGCAAACAATTACCCGTTATTTCATTAAATGCCACACGCGAGCCTGAAGTAAAAATCACATACAGGCCACTTGGATGAGGTAGCACTTGGAAATGCCAGAGCTGACATTGCAGCTAAATCAGCAGCTCTGTCAGACAAAGGGGAACAAGTATCAGCGTTCCCAGTAAAGGAAAATAATTCCACAGATCAACCGCCCACTATTAATGATGTGCTGGCCTTTCAGTCACAGGCCAGTATGGATGAGGTATTAACCTGGGCAAGGGATCAATGTTGTAAAACTCAAGAAGGAATATAGGTTTACCATGACAGCCGCATGGTGGCACCCAAATCCTTACTTCCATGGATTTCCCGATGTGTTCATACATTCACACATGCGGGCAAAGGGGGGATGGTGGATTATATTTTGGCAACTTGGTATGCACCAGGTATTTCGGCAATTGCAAAACAAATTTGTGAAAATTGTGTTACCTGTCAGACAATGAATCCGGGTAAGACGGAAAAGGTAAAACCTGCCTCCCACCCAAACCCAACGGGACCTTTTGTACATTTACAAATGGATTTTATTGAATTACCTATGTGTATGGGATTTAAGTATGTATTAGTTATTGTAGATGTGTTTTCTAGATGGATTGAAGCTTTTCCTTGTAAAAAGGCCGATGCCACAACTGTTGCTAAATATTTGTTGAAAGAAATCGTGCTGCGCTTCGGAATTCCTGTTAAACTTTCAAGTGCTAATGGGTCTCATTTTACTGGAACTGTTATAAAAGAAATGTGTAAAGCCTTACAGATTAACCAACATTTCCATTGCAGTTATCATCCACAATCAGCTGGACTTGTTGAGAGATATAATGGAATGCTTAAAAACAAATTGGCGAAACTATGCAATGACACTGGACTAAAATGGGTAGAACTGCTGCCTTTAGCCTTGATGGTAATGAGATCTGCAACTAACAGAACAACAGGCCTGTCACCGCATGAGATAGTTATGGGACGTCCCCAACGGCTGCCTTTTACAGCACCGTTTACTGCAAAACAAATGGACATCCATAAAATGGAAGAAAATATGTTGAATTATTGTATTGCACTAACCAAATGTATTTCCAGCTTTCATTCACAGGTAAAAGAAGCTCAAGTCGAACCAGCAGAAGGGAAGTACCATAACCTGGAGCCCGGAGAATTCGTTTACATCAAGATTTTTAAACGAAAAAGCAGTCTACAACCCAAATTTGAAGGACCATACCAGGTTTTGCTGACAACTAATACTGCAATCAAGATAAAAGAAAGACCAACATGGATCCACGCGTCCCATTGCAAAAAAAGCACCCGATCCGGAGGAAAAGGAGAAGGAACCAGAGGGAGAGAAAGAGATTTACACAGACTATGGGGACTGACAGTACTATGCTTAACAGGATTATGCTTTGTGTTACTGATAGCACCAGAGATACAGACACGAGAACAAAGGGAACTACATATAAATGTATTCATGGCACTAAGTCATGAGTATGCACAAGAAAGAGATTTATCCAACTGTTGGGTATGTGCACATGTGCCCATTCACTCGAAAGGAGGCATCCCTCTAAGACCCATTCCCTTTAACGAATCAGACATGACTGAGTGGATAATCAGTCAGAACGATACACGCGGTAATACTTCCCAGAAAAGGCACACATCCTATAGGGGCACTACTAGTACAGAGGATTGGAGGCCGGAATAGGAATCAGCAGGCTATAATCTCACTACCTTCCAGGGGTGGTACCAACCCAAATATAATCGGACTCGGCAGCCCCCATTCCTAGTTCTTACTAATACCTCAGGTATAGGGGCCCCAATGGGTAAAATATGTTTAGTAAGGAACATAGCAGGGGGCGAGAACGTGGGTAAAAGCAAATGCGCCCAGGATTTTACCATAACTCGACCCCACAACTGGCGCGATGTGGGTCAGTTTAACATGACAAATGTCCGTAATAAGACGAGTGGGGGTACCTGGACCGGTTCCAACCCTATGATGACAAAGAAGAAGTTGCAATTCACTTCTTATAATGGAACCTATTTTATCTGTGGTCATAAGGCCTACCCCTGGTTACCACAATCATGGACGGGATCCTGTTACTTAAGATATGTGATACCCTTTATTAGAACAACAAAGACCCTGAGGGACGCCTATGAAAGCCATCGACCTAAACGGGATTTGACATGGTTGAATGGAATGTTCAAGGTAATGATACCACCCTATGGGACAATGTCAAATGAGTGGGAAATACGGGAACTGGCTAAATTAGTAGAATCAGTAGCCAACGCAACCTCACAAACCTTCGAAAGGGTAAATGACGAAATGGTAGCCAGTCGGACAGTGGCTCTCCAAAATCGTATGGCCCTAGATTATCTCCTAGCCAAGGAAGGAGGGACATGCGCTTTGATTGGTGAGGAATGCTGTACGTACATCCCGGATCACTCAGAAAAGATCAGCAGTCTGGCAGAACTTATTAGAGAGAAGGTAATAGAGTACAAACAAATTACTGGCCTAGGCGGTACCACTTTGTGGGGTTGGGCATCCGGATGGCTAGGATCCCTGGGAAAATCCCTGGTACAGGGCCTGATTATATTCTTGCTGATAATCTTTTCCCTATACCTTCTGTTTGTATCAATCAAATGCTGCTGTGTCAGAGTGGGAAAAACAGTGTTACCAACAGCAACCACTACTAAGGTTATGGTAGCAACAACTACTGAAGGATTCTGCGCGGAAATGGAAATAGAAAGACTAAGCAGGATTGGAATGGACTAAGTTGTCCTTGTAAAGGACAAAAGGGGGAATGTGGAAATGCACCTTTTAAAGCTGAATATAGTTACATGTGCCCCTTTTTGACAAACAAAATGGAGTCCCGGTCCTCCCAGAAGCCTCTGCAGAAATGTCCTCTATTCCTTCCTTAAACATGTTAACCTTGACTAAACACTGTAAACCGTTGCTTATCTGCGTTGTAAACAAAGACCATTTACATGAGTAAAGGGAACCTTACGCAAGCCACCTGGCCAGAGGCTTGGCCACCAGATAGTCTTAATTAAATAGTTTAGAATAAATAACTACCCATTGTATTATCAATAGTCTTTCTCTATGCCAGACTTTAGAAATATGTAGAAACTTAGTTAAGGATTGAAGAACTCTTTGTCCTTTTGTCTGACTTGAAAGACACATGATGAAACCATAACCTGTTTACTTTACTGTATAAATATGTTGTTAATCTGTAATTCTGGAGAGAGTCTCTGCTAGCCCTTGACTCAGCGGGACGCTCTCCTTGCGGCAAGTAAAAATGTATTAAAAGAAAATCTACCGGAGCCGATCGTTTCAGAGTCTCATTGAGAGTCGAGATTTCGACACATGCCACTCTCTTCTTTAGTAAGTTATATAAGGGTTTTGCCAGTAAAGAGTAGTCCTCAATGTGGTCCCGGCAATATCCCGTGATCCCTAAAAGGGACCGGAGGGATTTTACATCTGTGGGGGTAGGCAACTTGGAGGCGAACCTTTTTCGCTCTTCCGTTACCTCCCTTAGTCCCTCTGTGACTTGCATTTCCAGGTAATGCACTGACCATTTCGCAATCTGCGCCTTTTTAGGGTTTACCTTTCCCCCAATCTTGTGGAGGGTTTTAAATAGTTCCTGTAACAGGACAAAAAAAAACTTAAGAACATAAGAAGTAGGAGCAGGAGTAGGCCATACGGCCCCTCGGGCCTGCTCCGTCATTCAATAGGATCATGGCTGATCCGAACCTAGACTCACGTCCACTTCCCTGCCCGTTCCCCATAACCCCTAATTCCCTTATCTGCTGGGAAACTGTCTATCTCCGTTTTAAATTTATTTAATGTCGCAGCTTCCACAGCTCTCTGAGGTAGCAAATTCCATAGATTTACTACACTCTGAGTGAAGAAGTCTCTCCTCATCTCAGTTTTGAAAGGGCAGCCCCTTATTCTAAGATTATGCCCCCTAGTTCTAGTCTCACCCATCAGTGGAAACATCCTCCCCGCATCCACCCGATCAAGCCCCCTCACAATCTTATGTTTCGATAAGATCGCCTCTCATTCTTCTAAATTCCAATGAGTAGAGGCCCAACCTACTCAACCTTTCCTCAGAAGTCAACCCCCTCATCTCTGGAATCAACCGAGTGAACCTTCTCTGAACTGCCTCGAAAGCAAGTATATCTTTTCTTAAATATGGAAACCAAAACTGCACGCAGTATTCCAGGTGTGGCCTCACCAGTACCCTGTATAACTGAAGCAAGACTTCCCTGCTTTTATACTCCATCCCCCTTGCAATAAAAGCCAAGATTCCATTGGCCTTCCTGATCACCTGCTGTACCTGCATACTAACCTTCTGTGTTTCATGCACCAGGACCCCCAGATCCCTTTGTACTGTAGCACTTTGCAGTTTCTCTCCATTTAGATAATAACTTGCTCTTTGATTTTTTCTGCCAAAGTACATAACCTCACACTTTCCAACATTATATTCCATCTGCCAAATTTCTGCCCACTCACTTAGCCTGTCTATGTCCTTTTGCAGGTTTTTTATGTCCTCCTCACTCACTGCTTTCCCTCCCATCTCAGGACCTTATGTTCCTCCATGGTGTCAGTTTGGAGGAGGACATCATCTACGTACTGAATGAGTGCTGAGGGCTGGGAAAATCCCTTCAAACTATTTGCCAGTATGTTTGAGAATATTGAGAGGCTGTTGTGGAAACCTTGAGGCAACCGGGTCCAAGTGTACTGCTGTCCCTTGTGAGTAAAAGCAAATTTGTACTGGCATTCTTTTGCTAAGGGTATGAACCAAAATCCATTACTGATGTCCAGGACAGTAAAGATTTTTGCAGTTGGGGAAAGTTTTGAAGCGATCTCTGGGGCAGTGGCAACAGTGGGTGCCACGGAAGGCATAACCTTATTCAAGGCTCAGTAATCTATAGTCATTCTCCAGGACTTATCGGGTTTTTGAACGGGCCAAATGGGTGAGTTATTGGTAGAAGCAATGGGTCGAAGCACGCCTCGATTCAAGAGACTGTGAATAATATTGTCTAAGTCCTTTTCTGCCTCTACGGGAATTTTATACTGCTTCTGGGGCAGGGGATCGGGTTCCAAGATTGAGACCAGTCCTGCCATCCGGCCACACTCGTGTTTGTGGGTGTCAAAAACGTTTGAGCTTTGGGTTAAAATATCCTGTATTTCTGGGTCGTCTGTTATGGTAGAAGGAACAAAAGTAAAAGGTTTTCATGCAGCATACGCGCACGTCATACGTCCCCGTGGGTATTAACCCGTCAACACAAGTTTTACACATTCTCCAAATACATCGGTTTGCTGGGTCATAAGCCAAATTATATATTCTCATGAAGTCAATACCAATTACTGCCGATTCCCCCTGCATCTGTGGCACCAACAGGCAGGCATGCTTAAATTTGAAACTTCCCAATTGAATCTCCAATGGCTTAGTGATTGTAGCGGTCTGCCCATGACCGGTAAAGCCGCTAAGGAGAATTTCTTGATTAGTTAAGTCATTGTGCGAGAGAGGGTACTGGTTTCCCAGACATGTTCTGGATCCATCTGTGTCCCATAAAAATGTGGTATCGCGACCTCCTACGACACCCGAGACTATAGGTCGTCCATGATTGTCATATCCTGCCTTGCACAAGACCTCCGAGGTCGGACCCCGTCATTGTTGGCCCCCGGGCACGAGTGCCAGTTGCTCATGGAAGGGTGCCATTCGCCCGGTGCATCCCACAGCGCCGGACTGGTTACTTCTTTTTGGCTCCTGACACTCCCTTTGCCAATGTCCTGTCTTTCCGCAGTTATAACAGGGTCCCCTTAGTGGTCCATATCCCCAATCTCCCTGGTTTGCTACCAGATACCTTGGAGATCCCTCAATCCTCCAGGCTGGCGGGTCATTTCTATCTGGGCCTGAGCGGAAAGCGTGGATTTTATCTTTTGGTTGGGGAGAGGATTGATTTTGATCGTCCTGCCAAGCCCTGGTCATACGCCTTAAGATCCAGGCCTCATTATGAGTGTCGTCGGTAGGGTCGAAGAGCTTACATGCCCTTTTACCAGAATCGGAGGCATGGGAAGTGAGGGACTTAAACCAGGTGGCACGAGGACCATCATCCAGATTGTCACGGTTCAATGTTCCCATCAGGTTACAGAAAACCACACACAAGCGTTCTGCATAAGCTCGGGGGTGTTCTTCGTCACCCTGTTTAAAGTTTGCTAGTTCCATAACAGGGTCCTTGCTGTTAACGCCTGCCGCCTCCTTAATGGCGATCCACATTTCAGCTATGGTGCCCTGCCCTGTTCTCTGGGTTTGGGGCATGGTCCCGAATATAATGGGTCCCAAACACAAAGTCACTAGTTTCTTCAGCTCTCCCTCATCTAGTCCCTGAGTCTCAGAGGCCTGGAGAACCGCGGCCTTCCATAATTCAAAATTAATCTTGCCATCGAACTTGGGTACGTTTTTGGCAATATCATTCAATTGGGAGAGAGTAAAGGGGTGGCATAATTGATGGGTCCATTGGGCGCATTGCCTACCGCTTGACCGTCGGCCCTTTCCTGTGTCCGAACAGTGACCATAGGGTTCATGGGTAGTGGGGGTGGCGGCTCCTCTGGGACAGTAGGACCTTTATTATTTCTATAGGGTGATGGGGAATCGTACCATGATGGGTCAGGGGGGCCATAGTCCCTTTCTCCTGATCGGTCCTTCTCATAGTTCTGGGCCGCCTCGGCCAGACTGAGTAGGCGATACCCTCTCCGCCTCCGTCAAAGAAAGCGCATATTATGCCTCTGTGTGAGGATAATTGTGACTTTAATACTTCTATTTCTTGACGACAGTGGGTATGATCCGTTTTATCGTATTTTTCCTGCTGGTGAGACTGTTGTATAACCTTGAGGGCTGATTTTAAATCCTGACACTTTTCCTCTAGGGCACAGCGATCCCTTATGGACTCGCCTAATTGTTCCTGCATTCAGTGTAATTTTGGATTACTTGTTTCAACTGCAGTCATACTAGAGGCCATATGGAAAGTGTGCAATCTTTTATCACTACGTAATTCCTCATTTTCCTTTTGCAAATTTTTACCCTGATTCCAGAGCTGGTCTAAATCAGACTGCAATTGGTTTTGGGTCTGACCCTGACGGTGTGTTAATGCTCGCTCGCTCATTAGTTCGCATAGTGGTTAGCACTGTTGCCTCACAGCGCCAGGGACCCGGGTTCAAATCTGGCCTCGGGCGACTGTCTGTGTGGAGTTTGCACATTCTCCCTGTGTCTGCGTGGGTTTTCTCCGGGTGCTCCGGTTTCCTCCCACAGTCCAAAGATGTGCGGGTTAGGTTGATTTGGCTATGATAAATTGACCCTTAGTGTTAGGGGATTAAATACGTGGGGGTTACGGGGATAGGGTGGGATATGTGTCGGTGCAGGCTCGATGGGCCGAAATGGCCTCTATCTGCACTGTGAGGATTCTGTGATTCTGTGAACAGGCTGCCATCAGCAAATATTTACATTTTTTTCATTTCATTTTTCCCTTTTTATTATTTTGCTCAAAGAAGGTCTGACCTCCTTTGAAATTTGGACCTGCGATCGTCACCACCCAGTCCTTATATTTTCCTACCATTAACTGATTAAACTGTTCTAACCAATCCTGGGAGGTCTCCCCTTTAGACGCATTATGTTCCACCATAGTTACTGCTTTAAAACCTTATCCGACTCTAACAGATATTCCTTATCCGACTCTAACAGATATTCCTGTCACTTGTTCAGCCCCTTACTGTGGTATATTTTGTCCAAAACAAAGTTCTAAAGTCCCATTTGGGTTCGCCAATGGTTGCTCTGAATTCGCTAGATGTTCGAAAGATCGAACAATAGGTTCACAATTTTCCTTTTAGGGTTCAAATGAAAGTTTAGTCTGAACAAACACACAGGCAACAGATTTCATGTACAAAGATTTATCTTTAATAAATGCTTAACAAACACTGTTCATTATTTAAAGTACAATTCCAAAATATAAGACTCCCAACTTAAATTGATATTATCCGATTTGGTCCAAGGTGATCAATCTCTGTCCAAACCTCTGCGTAGGGTTTCTGTCCCCAGGTCCCTGCTGTCAAGTGTTGCTCCTAGGTCCTCGCTGCCAGATTCTCGCTCCCAGGTTGTCGCTCTCTGTTGTCGCTCTCTATCTGGGGTTTTCCCTCCTGGTTTATACTATCCTATAATCTGTCCCATACTGGTCTCTGAGTGACTGGGCAGATAGGGGCTCTGGTAGTCAATGCCTCTCCTCCTCCTCCTCCTCTTCCTACATGGATTTTAGCAAGGCTTTTGACAAGGTCCCACATGGCAGACTGGTCAGAAAAGTAAAATCCCATGGGATCCAAGGGAAAGTGGCAAGTTGGCTCAGTGGCAGGAAGCAAAGGGTAATGATCAACGGGGGGTTTTGTGATTGGAAGGCTGTTTCCAGTGGGGTTGCACAGGGCTCAGTACTGGGTCCCTTGCTTTTCGTGGTTTATATCAATGATTTAGACTTAAATATAGGGGACATAATTAAGAAGTTTGCAGATGATACTGTGGTAAAACCACCAATGAACTCCTGTACAAATGAATAACTGTCTTTAAAGCAATGTTACAGCACCTATGTCCGTTTGCTGAGTGTAAACAAGCTTTCTGTAAAAACCCTGAAACAACGCGATGACGTCATCACGTTGGTCACGTGGTGCCCCGAGTGGCGGGAAACGTGGTGACGTCATGACGTCAGAGGTGGGAGGTTCTGAGTTCAGACCTCGTGGAACAAGCTACTGTATAGGCCTGTTTGCTGTTGCTCCTGCATGTTTTTGTTTTGTTCACCAGTTTAATTAAATTCGGTTAATTTACTGAACTGACTCGACCTCAGTGATTTAGATAGGAATCCGTTGATTCCTACAATACAAAAATTGGCCGTGTGGTTGATAGTGAGGAAGAAAGCTGTAAACTGCAGGAAGATATCAATGGACTGGTCAAGTGGGGAGAAAAGTGGCAAATGGAATTCAATCAGGATAACTGTGAGGTAATGCAGTTGGGGAGGGCTAACAAGGCAAGGGAATACAATATAAATGGTAGGACACTGAGAAGTGTAGTGGAACGGAGGAATCTTGGAGTGCATGTCCACAGATCCCTGAAAGTAGCAGGCCAGGTAGATAAGGTGGTTAAGAAAGCAGACGGGATGCTTGCCTTTATTAGCTGAGGCATAGAATATAAGAGCAGGGAGGTTATGCTTGAACTGTATAAAACACTAGTTAGGCCACAGCTAGAGTACTGCGTGCAGTTCTGGTCACCATATTACAGGAAAGATGTGATTGCACTAGAGAGGGTACAGAGGAGATTTATGACGATATTGCCGGGAGTAGAGAACCTTAGCTATGAGAAATGATTGGATAGGCTGGGTTTTTTTCCTTGGAACTGTGGAGGTGGGTGTCTGCAACTCACTAACTGAAAGGGTGGTATTTAAAAAGTACTTGAATATTCAGTTGAAGTGCTGTAACCTACAAGGCCACGAACCAAGAGCTGGAGAGTGGGATTAGGCTGGAGAGCTCTTTTTCGGTGGCACAGACACGATAGGTCGTATGGCTTCTTTCTGTGCCATAAACGTCTATGATTCTTCCTCTTCCTCTCCCTCCTTCTCCCCTTCCCCTTCTTCCTAAACTTCCTCCTCTTCTTCCCTTTCTCCTCCTCCTCTTCTTCTCCTTCCTCCTCCTCCTCTTCCCCTTCCTCCTCCTCCTCCTCTTCCTCCTTCTCCTCCCCTTCCTCCTCCTGCTCTTCCTCCTCCTCTTCTTCCTCATTCTCCCCTTCCCTTCCTCCTCCTCCTCGTCTTCCCCTTCCTCCTCCTCCCCTTCCTCCTTCTCCTCCCCTTCCTCCTCCTGCTCTTCCTCCTCCTCGTCTTCCTCATTCTCCCCTTCCCTTCCTCCTCCTCCTCGTCTTCCCCTTCCTCCTCCTCCCCTTCTTTCTGCTCCTCCCCTTCCTCCTCCTCCACCTGCTCCTCCCCTTCCTCCTTTTCCTCCCCTTCCTCCTGCTCTTCCTCCTCCTCTTCGTCCTCATTCTCCCCTTCCATTCCTCCTCCTCGTCTTCCCCTTCCTTTCCCCCTTCCTCCTCCTCCCCTTCTTCCTGCTCCTCCCCTTCCTCCTCCTCCGCCTGCTCCTCCCCTTCCTCCTCCTCCTCCCCTTCCTCCTCATCCTCCCCTTCCTTTTTCCCTTCCTGCTCTTCCTCCTCCTCCCCTTCTTCCTCATCCTCCCCTTCCTCTTCCCCTTCCTCCTCCTGCCATTCCTCCCCTTCCTCCTGCTCCTCTTGTACTTGTTGCTGCCCAGATAGTGGTAAGGGCTGGTCCCTCATGGTGGGGAAGTTGTGGAGCGTGCAGTAGATGACCACAAATCTGGATACCCACTAACGGTTGTACTGCAGGGCTCCTCTGGAGTGGTCCAGGCAGTGGAAGCATTGCTTGAGTACACCGAATGTTTACTGAATGAGGTTCCTTGTGGTAGCTTGGCTCTTGATGTAGGCCTGCTCTGCAGCTGAGCACAGGTTTCTGACTGGAGCCATGAGCCATGTCCAGAGGGGTCATCCCTTGTTGCCCAATAGCCAGCCTGGAACTTGGCGGTCTGGTTGGATTAAAGGCGGCACAGAGGACTGCCGCAGGATGAAAGAGTGGTGACTGCTGCCAGGATAGCGGGCACAGACTGCGTGATGCATTGCCTGCGGACGCTAACTAGCTGTATGTTGAGAGAGTGAAATCCTTTTTGATTGATAAAGATTGCAGGGTTCTCATGAGGAGCACACAAGGCAATGTGGGGGCAGGCTATGGCACCCTGGGGGCAGGCTATGGCACCCTGGGGAAGCCTAATGCTCTCTCATCCTGCTTCACTCTGTCCATGGGGAAGGAGATGTAGGGCTTCCTCCCAGTGACTTCACTGACACTGGCACTGCAAACCAGGAGATGTTGCTGATGTTACCTGTTGCAGCCTGAAAGGAGCCCGTGGCATTAAAGTTGAGAGTCACGGTGATCTTGACAGCCACAGGCCGTGCTGTCCATGTCCTGGTGTGAGGCTCAAGTTGTGACTACAGCGGAATAAGTTTCTCCCTACCTACCCTATCAGTTCCTTTCAAAATCCTAAAAATCCTCAATCAAATCACCCCTTAACCTTCTCTATTCCAAGCCTAGTTTATGTAATTTCTTCTCATAATTTAACCCTTGGAGCCTGGTAACATTCTGGTGAATCTGTGCCGCACTCTTTCCAAGGCCTTTCTAAGGTGCAGTGCCCAGAACTGTACACAGTGCTCCAGATGTGGTCTAACCAGGGCTTTGTAAAACTGTAGCAAAACTTCCTCCCTTTCATATTCTAGCCCTCTCGATATGTGACCTCTACCTAATTGGCTGCTGTCAGTTCTCTGATCTTACTGTGAAGCAGTGTTCCTGCTTTTTGACTGGGTGAGTCCGTCCCGCATCCCCTCCCCCCCACGGCTGGGGCTGACTCACTGCTCCTGGCTTAACTCCAGACACGACGATCATTCCAATATGTTGAATTACAGCAATTCTGGAGAATTTGTTGTAAGTCGGGGGTTGGGAGATGCGGGAGGTTTGCTGATCTGTTTACTGGCTGCTTTATTTGGCGAATTGTCTTTTGGAGAAGAGCCAAGAGTTTATTGGAACATTGCACTCATTCTGAATTTTCCCACGAAATGGAAGATTTGCAGCTTGCTGTGAACCCCAGTGAGAAAATACAGTGACTAGCAGGCTGTGAACCCCAGTGAGAAAATACAGTGACCAGCAGGCTGTGAACCCCAGTGAGAAAGTACAGTGACCAGCAGGCTGTGAACCCCAGTGAGAAAATACAGTGACCAGCAGGCTGTGAACCCCAGTGAGAAAGTACAGTGACCAGCAGGCTGTGAACCCCAGTGAGAAAGTACAGTGACCAGCAGGCTGTGAACCCCAGTGAGAAAATACAGTGACCAGCAGGCTGTGAACTCCAGTGAGAAAATACAGTGACCAGCAGGCTGTGGGGACTCAATGCCTGACCAGCAGGACGTGGGGATTCAATGCCTGACCAGCAGGACGTGGGGATTCAATGTCTGACCAGCAGGACGTGGGGACTCAATGCCTGACCAGCAGGACGTGGGGACTCAGTGCCTGACCAGCAGGATGTGGGGACTCAGTGGCTGACCAGCAGAATGTGAGATCTCAGTGCCTGACCAGCAGGACGTGGGGACTCAGTGCCTGACCAGCAGGACGTGGGGACTGAGTGGCTGACCAGCAGGATGTGGGGACTGAGTGGCTGACCAGCAGGATGTGGGGACTCAGTGGCTGACCAGCAGGATGTGGGGACTGAGTGGCTGACCAGCAGGATGTGGGGACTGAGTGACTGACCAGCAGAATGTGAGGTCTCAGTGCCTGACCAGCAGGATGTGGGAACTCAGTGCCTGACCAGTTGGTTGTGGGGATTCAATGGCTGACCAGCAGGTTGTGGGGACTCAATGCCTGACCAGCAGGCTGCGGGGACTCAATGCCTGACCAGCAGGACATGGGGATTCAATGCCTGACCAGCAGGATGTGGGGACTCAGTGCCTGACCAGCAGGATGTGGGGACTCAGTGCCTAATCAGCAGGATGTGTGGACTGAGTGGCTGACCAGCAGGATGTGGGGACTCAGTGGCTGACCAGCAGAATGTGAGATCTCAGTGCCTGACCAGCAGGACGTGGGGACTCAATGCCTGACCAGCAGGACGTGGGGACTCAGTGTCTGACCAGCAGGATGTGGGGACTCAGTGCCTAATCAGCAGGATGTGGGGACTGAGTGGCTGACCAGCAGGATGTGGGGACTCAGTGGCTGACCAGCAGAATGTGAGATCTCAGTGCCTGACCAGCAGGACGTGGGGACTGAGTGGCTGACCAGCAGGATGTGGGCACTCAGTGGCTGACCAGCAGGATGTGGGGACTCAGTGCCTGACCAGCAGGATGTGGGGACTCAGTGGCTGACCAGCAGAATGTGAGGTCTCAGTGCCTGACCAGCAGGATGTGGGAACTCAGTGCCTGACCAGTTGGTTGTGGGGATTCAGTGGCTGACCAGCAGGTTGTGGGGACTCAATGCCTGACCAGCAGGATGTGGGAACTCAGTGCCTGACTAGCAGGTTGTGGGGACTCAATGCCTGACCAGCAGGATGTGGGGACTCAATGCCTGACCAGCAGGATGTGGGAACTCAGTGCCTGACTAGCAGGTTGTGGGGACTCAATGCCTGACCAGCAGGTTGTGGGGACTCAATGCCTGACCAGCAGGATGTGGGAACTCAGTGCCTGACTAGCAGGTTGTGGGGACTCAATGCCTGACCAGCAGGATGTGGGGACTCAATGCCTAACCAGCAGGATACGGGGACTCAGTGGCTGACCAGCAGGACGTTGAGACTCAGTGGCTGACCAGCAGGATGTGGGGTCTCAGTGGCTAACCAGCAGGATGTGGGGACTCAGTGGCTGACCAGCAGGCTGTGGGGACTCTCTCTGCGATTGGGGGAGCTGCGGATTCCCAGACCTCCCACCACCCTTGTCCTCCTTGCCCGCCTGTATTAGGACGCTGATAGTTTTTTTCAAAGAAGAATACAGCCATTTGTTTTGAATCAAGACCCCTCCCCCGGCTGGTGGGACCTGCCTGCATCAATCTGGGTTCTGTACTCATCCCGGCCAGCAGTTCGGTCGTCAGAGATAAGCCAGATCGCGACTGAGCCAGGCAGACGGAGCTCCAGTGGTATGGAGACCCAGCCCTTACTTCCATTGCCTCACTCTATTTGCATTTAAGGGTGGAGGCAAAGGAGACCCGGGGTAGCCTCTGTGCCGAGGACCTATTTTGAACCTTCTCTCCTGCTCTCTGAAGGTGCTGACTCGGGCTGTGGTACAGGCTCATCGGCCTCCCTCAAGTGGACATTCCTCATCTGTGAGCATAGCCAGTGCATTACGGCAGCCATTCAACCACAGGGAGCATACTTCAAGCTCAACCTTGATCTCTCCTGCTGTCCACACACAAATCCTCGAGCAGCAGTGACCAGGAGAGAGAATCAAGGCCGTTGTCGGCCCTTCCAAACCCAGCAGCACTGTGGCTGAGCACATTAACAAACAGAGCACAGCACAGAGCAGTTTCTGGTACACACAACTTTTCAGACACACAAGACTCTCTCACTCTTTCTTTCTCATTTGTTCTCACTCACGCATTCTCACTCATTCGTTCACCAGAATGATACTTAGAGGGTTAAATTATGAGGACAGGTTGCATAAACTTGGATTATATTCCCTTAAGTATAAAATATTGAGGGGTGAACTGATAGAGGTGTTTAAAATGTTAAAATGATTTGATTAGGTAGATAGAATCTATTTCCTGTGGTGGGGGAATCAATAACATAATCTTAAAATGTTATACTCAGGGGAATACAATCACATACAAGCTCTGCTGCAGAGGGCCCAGCCTACAAAGCAGGCTGATAGGCTGAGGCACCCGTTTAACACCCAATCAAATTTCTGGGCCTCTCCTCCACTTGCAGTTGTTTGAAAGGCGGCTGAACAAGTTCATGACATTTCAAGTTCTACAATGTGGTGTGTAATGTGGCTCAGATCAAGGAGGCCTGTGAGTCATAGTTCTGTCCTCAAGCCTCTGGGGGCAGAGAGAATTTACCCACATTCTGCATGGAATGAATCCTAGATTACTGAGGGATGTAGGGTTGAAATTGCTGAGGCTCTGGCCACAATCTTCCAATCCTCCTTAGTTATGGGGGTGATGCCAGAGGACTGCAAATATTACACCCCTGTTTAATAAAGGGGCAGGGGGGGAAAACTCGGCAACTACAGGCCAGTCAGCCTAACTTTGGTGGTAAGGAAACTTTTAGAGACAATAATCCAGGACAAAATTAATTGGCACCTGGAAAAATATGGACAAATAAATGAAAGTCAGCACCGATTTGTTAAAGGCAAATCTTGTTTGGCTAACTTGATTGAAGTCTTTGATAAAGTAACGGAAAGGGTTGATGAGGGTAGTGTGGTTGATGTTGTGTATATGGACTTTCAAAAGGCATTTGACAAAGTACCACGTAATAGACTTGTTAGCAAAAGTAAAGGGACAGTGGCAGTGTGGATACAAAATTGGCTAAGGGACAGAAAGGGAAGTATACATTGGTGTTCCCCAAGGGTTGGTATTAGGACCACTGCTCTTTTTGATAATTATTAATGATCTGGTATAAAGGACATCATTTCAAAGTTTGCAGATAGCACAAAGCTTGGAAATGTAGTGAACAATGAGGATAGTAACAGACTTCACTAGGACATAGATCGACTGGTGAAATGGGCAGACACATGGCAATTGAAATTTAATGCAGAGAAGTGTGAAGTGATACATTTTGGCAGGAAGAATGAGGAGAGGCAATATAAACTAAATGGTACAATGTTAAAGGGGGTGCAGGAACAGAGAGACCTGAGGTGTATGTACACAAGTCTTTGAAGGTGGCAGGACAAGGTGAGAAGGCTGTTAAAGCATGTGGGATTCTTGGCTTTATTAATAGAGGAATAGAGTACAAAAGCAAGGAAGTTATGCTAAACCTTTATAAAACACTGGTTAGGCCTCAGCTGGAGTATTGTGTCCAATTCTGGGCACCACACTTTATGAAAGATGTCAAGGCCTTAGAGAGGGTGCAGAAGAGAGTTACGAGAATGGTACCAGGGATGAGGGATTTCACTTATGTGGAGAGACTGGAGAAGCTGGGATTGTTCTCCTTAGAGCATGAAGGTTAAGAAATTTGATAGAGGTGTTCAAAATCAAGAAGGGGTTTGATAAGAGTAAATAAGGAGATACTATTTCCAGTGGTAGAAGGGTTGGTGACCAGAGGACACAGATTTAAGGTGATTGGCAAACGAACCAGAGGCGACAGGAGGAAACACTTGAAGGAGAAACAATTGCAGGGCTTTGGGGATGAGTGGGACTAGTTGTATAGCTGCACCATTCTATAATCTTTCTGAAACTGGCCTCAAGTGTTTCCTGTGGTTTTATTTCCCCTAGGAGATAGCATGAGTGGGGGAGGGGCGGAAACGTCAATGGTGAACAAGTCTTCCTCGTTTTTGGATGGGATAGTCCTGATGAAGGTGATATTTTCCTGGGAACAAGTGTAGAAGGCCTGTTCCGCCATTCGAGTAGATCATGGCTGATCTGTATTTTAACTCCATCTACCCACCTTAGCTCCATATCCCTTACCCAACAAACATTTATCGATCTCGGTCTTGAAAGCTTTAATTGACCCAGAATCTATTACCTTTGAGAGAGCGAGTTCCAGATTTCTACTACACTTTGTGTGAAAAAGTGTTTTTTGATTTCTCTCAATGGCTTAGCTTTCTTTTTAAGATTGTGCCCTCTTGTTCTAGATTCCTCCACCAGAGGAAATTGTTTCTCTGCATCTACCTTATCAAATCCCCTTATTATTTTAAACATCTCAATTAGAGCCACCTCTCAACCTTCGAAACTCAAGGGAATACAAGCCAAGTTTCTGAAACCTGTCCTCAGAATTTAACTGTTTTAGCTCAGGTATCATTCTAATGAATCTGCACTGCACCCACTCCAAAGCCAATATATCCGTCCTGAGGTGTGGAACTAAAAGCAATACTCCAGATGGGACCTAACCAAGGCTCTGTACAATTGAAACATCACTTCATCCACTTTTTATTCCAACCCCCTTTTTGATTACTTTTTGTATCAGTGCACTAGTTTTGAGTGATGTGTGTGCACGGACACCCAAATCCCTTTGCTCCCCCAGTTTCTATAGTCTCTTACCACTAAGAAAATATTCTCATGTGGTCTTTTTCAGATCCAAAGTGGATGACCTCACACTTCCCCACATTTAATTCCATCTGCCATAGTTTTGCCCACTCACTTAACCTATCTATGTCCCTTTGTAATTCCCTGCTCACAACTTACTATGCCTCCTAACTTAGTGTCATCTGCAAACTTGGATATACAATTCTCTATTCCTTCATCTGAGTCATTGATAAATATGATAAAAAGTTGAGGCCCCAGATCAGATCCCTGGGGAACACTAGTCACATCCCACCAGAGTACATTCCCTTTATTCACACTTTCTTGTCTCCTAACTCCCAACCAATTACCAACCCATGTCACAAGGTTATCTCCAATTCCATGCACTCTCAATTTTGCTAATGATCTCTTGTGCTGAACCTTATCAAATGCCTTCTGGAAGTCCATATAGATAACATCAATAGACATGCCCTTATCCACCATGCTAGTGACCTCCTCATAAAATTCAACTAGGTTAGTCAGACATGACCTACCCTTCACAAATCCATGCTCTTTTAATCAGTTCATACTTGTTCAAATGCTCAGTCATTCTGTCCCTGATGAGATTTCAGTAACTTCCCCATGTTTCTCCCTCCCTCCTTTCTTCAATAATGGGAGTCACATTTGCAATTTTCCAATCCAAGGGCACAATTCTTTGAAAATTGATGTCAAATGCCTCTGTAATTTCCCCACCTATTTCTTTGTACCATGGGGTGGAAACAATCAGGTTCTGGAGCTTTGTCTACCTTCAGTCCGATTATTTTCTCCATTACCATTTTTGTTTGCTCATATGGAATCCACTAAGTTCCTCCCCTTGATTTATTTTTATGTTCCTTGTACCTCAGGTATGTTGTCCTCCTATACTGTGAAAATGGATACAAGTATTCCTTTAAAAAGCTTGCCATTTCCTTATTAACCATTATAGTCTCACCTGCATCTATCTTTAATAGACCTGATTCCTCTTTGCCACTCTTTCTCTTAATATATTTATAAAAACTTTTGATGTTAGCTTTAATTTTGTTTAGTTTTTTTCCAGACTCCCTTACTCTATTACTTTCTTTATATCCCTTTTGTTGTTTTTATAGCTCTCAGTCTGCTGGATTACCACTTCTCCCTGCATTTGTGTGGGCTTTTTCTGTTCGCATGATGCTCTCTCTTACCTTGTTTGTTGACCATGGTTGCTTAACTGCACAAGTGGAGCTTTTGCCTTTATGGGGCATGTACTGATTTTGTGTTGTACCAAATAATTCTTTGAATATTTCCAATTGCTTGTAGGTTTATCCATTAACAGCTCATGGATAAACCTTCCCTTTTGTTCTTTCCTCCCCTTTCCCCAGCCCTGAGTTGCTTAAAAACCTGTTCCATCTCCAGCTTTTTCCAGTTCTGACGAAGTGTCATCGACCTGAAATGTTAACTCTGTTTCTCTCGCCACAAATGCTGCCTGACCGGCTGAGTATTTCCAGCATTTTCTGTTTTTATAACAGCTCAGCCCAGTCTGTGGTCAAATGATTCTCATTGATTTGAAGTGGAGGGTCAATTCAATACAATCCTATCAGTAAACAGTGGGATCAATGCAGTACTGCGCCGCAGTAATTAATGTGATTCATTTACTGCAGGTACCATGTATACATGAGAGTGCGATAGCTATGCCCACAGGTACCAGGCAGGGAGTGGAGCTGTACCCACAGGTACCGGGCTGGGAGTGGAGCTATACCCACAGGTACCGGGCTGGGAGTGGAGCTATACCCACAGGTACCAGGCAGGGAGTGGAGCTATACCCAAAGGAACCGGGCTGGGAGTGGAGCTATACCCACAGGTACTGGGCTGGGAGCAGAGCTATACCCACAGGTACTGGGCTGGGAGTGGAGCTATACCCACAGGTACCAGGCTGGGAATGGAGCTATACTGACAGGTACTGGGCTGGGAGCAGAGCTATACCCACAGGTACCAGGCTGGGAGTGGAGCTATACCCACAGGTACTGGGATGTGAGTGGAGCTATACCCACAGGTACCAGACTGGGAGCGGAGTTATACCCACAGGTACCGGGCTGGGAGTGCAGCTATACCCACAGGTACCAAGCTGGGAGTGGAGCTATACCCACAGGTACTGGGCTGGGAGCAGAGCTATACCCACAGGTACTGGGCTGGGAGCGGAGCTATACCCACATGTACTGGGCTGGGAGCGGAGCTATACCCACAGGTACCGGGCTGGGAGTGGAGCTATACCCACAGGTACCAGGCTGGGAGCGGAGCTATACCCACAGGTACCGGGCTGGGAGTGCATTTTTACCCACAGGTACCGGGCTGGGAGCGGAGCTATACCCACAGGTACTGGGCTGGGAGTGGAGATATACCCACAGGTACCAGGCTGGGAGCTGAGCTATACCCACAGGTACTGGGCTGGGAGTGGAGCTATACCCACAGGTACCGGGCTGGGAGCGGAGCTATACCCACAGGTACCGGTCTGGGAGTGGAGCTATACCCACAGGTACCAGGCTGGGAGCGGAGCTATACCCACAGGTACTGGGCTGGGAGTGGAGCTATACCCACAGGTACCAGGCTGGGAATGGAGCTATATCCACAGGTACTGGGCTGGGAGCAGAGCTATACCCACAAGTACCAGGCTGGGAGTGGAGCTATACCCACAGGTACTGGGATGTGAGTGGAGCTATACCCACAGGTACCAGACTGGGAGCAGAGCTATACCCACAGGTACCGGGCTGGGAGTGCAGCTATACCCACAGGTACCAGGCTGGGAGTGGAGCTATACCCACAGGTACCGGGCTGGGAGCAGAGCTATACCCACAGGTACTGGGCTGGGAGCGGAGCTATACCCACAGGTACCGGGCTGGGAGCGGAGCTATACCCACAGGTACTGGGCTGGGAGCGGAGCTATACCCACAGGTACCGGGCTGGGAGTGGAGCTATACCCACAGGAACCGGGCTGGGAGCGGAGCATTACCCACAGGTACCGGGCTGGGAGTGAATCTATACCCACAGGTACCGGGCTGGGAGCGGAGCTATACCCACAGGTACTGGGCTGGGAGTGGAGCTATACCCACAGGTACTGGGCTGGGAGTGGAGCTATACCCACAGGTACCAGGCAGGGAGTGGAGCTATACCCACAGGTACTGGGATGTGAGTGGAGCTATACCCACAGGTACCAGACTGGGAGCGGAGCTATACCCACAGGTACCGGGCTGGGAGTGCAGCTATACCCACAGGTACCAAGCTGGGAGTGGAGCTATACCCACAGGTACTGGGCTGGGAGCAGAGCTATACCCACAGCTACTGGGCTGGGAGCGGAGCTATACCCACAGGTACCGGGCTGGGAGCGGAGCTATACCCACAGGTACTGGGCTGGGAGCGGAGCTATACCCACAGGTACCGGGCTGGGAGTGGAGCTATACCCACAGGTACCGGGCTGGGAGCGGAGCTATACCCACAGGTACCGGGCTGGGAGTGCATCTATACCCACAGGTACCGGGCTGGGAGCGGAGCTATACCCACAGGTACTGGGCTGGGAGTGGAGCTATACCCACAGGTACCAGGCTGGGAGCTGAGCTATACCCACAGGTACTGGGCTGGGAGTGGAGCTATACCCACAGGTACCGGGCTGGGAGCGGAGCTATACCCACAGGTACCGGGCTGGGAGCGGAGCTATACCCACAGGTACCAGGCTGGGAGCGGAGCTAAACCCACAGGTACTGGGCTGGGAGCAGAGCTATACCCACAAGTACCAGGCTGGGAGTGGAGCTATACCCACAGGTACTGGGATGTGAGTGGAGCTATACCCACAGGTACCAGACTGGGAGCAGAGCTATACCCACAGGTACCGGGCTGGGAGTGCAGCTATACCCACAGGTACCAGGCTGGGAGTGGAGCTATACCCACAGGTACCGGGCTGGGAGCAGAGCTATACACACAGGTACTGGGCTGGGAGCAGAGCTATACCCACAGGTACTGGGCTGGGAGTGGAGCTATACCCACAGGTACCGGGCTGGGAGTGGAGCTATACCCACAGGTACCGGGCTGGGAGCGGAGCATTACCCACAGGTACCGGGCTGGGAGTGAATCTATACCCACAGGTACCGGGCTGGGAGCGGAGCTATACCCACAGGTACTGGGCTGGGAGTGGAGCTATACCCACAGGTACCGGGCTGGGAGCGGAGCTATACCCACAGGTACCGGTCTGGGAGTGGAGCTATACCCACAGGTACCAGGCTGTGAGCGGAGCTATACCCACAAGTACCAGGTTGGGAGTGGAGCTATCCCCACAGGTACCGGGCTGGGAGTGGAGTTATACCCACAGGTACCGGGCTGGGAGTGGAGCTATACCCACAGGTACCGGGCTGGGAGCGGGGCTATACCCGGAAGCACCAGGCTGGGAGCGGTGCTATGCCAACCTTTAGATCCTTTTTGTAATACGGTGACCAGAACTGTAGACATTACTCTAAATGTGGTCTATATCACATTCAATATAAGTTTAACACAACCTCACTTGTTTTCAATTGTATTCATCCAGAAATGAACACAAGCGCTTTATTTGACTTTTTATGGCCTTCTTAACCTGCATTGTTACTTATATTAATTTGTGAGACTGTACCCCTAGATCCCTTTCTTCCTCTACCCCATTTAGACTATTTCCCAAGGAGTATGCACCACCTCACATTTACATGCCGATTCTACAAGTTTATTAACATCTTCTTGTATTTTGTTGTAGTCCTTTAATTGTACTTCTTATTGCGAGTCCAAATCGTTGCTGTAATTGATGAAGAGTGGTGCCAGCTCTGATCCTTCTGGAGCACCACTTTGCACCATCCACCAGTCTGGAGAGTACTATGCTATCAGTAAATGGGGTCAATTCAATACAATATCAGTGATACTGACTTTAAAAGTAATTTAAAGATGAGATGTTAATTTCAGTTCTTTATTTATTGAATAAAAATAATCCAGACTGCAGGTTAAAGTAGATTAATTTACTGTACAAAGACTGCAGGTACTGGGTATCGTAGGTGTACTCGCAGCTGGGAAGCGGAGAAAGTACCGGCCTGGGGTCGGAGCTATACCGACACCTATCGGCAGTGAGCGTAGCTACACCGGCAGGTACCGGGCAGTGAGTGGCGCTATACCAGCAGGTACCGGCCTGGGGGCGGAGCTATCCCGGCAGGTACTGGCCTGGGGATGGAGCTATACCGGCAGGTACTGGCCTGGGGGCGGAGCTATACCGGCAGGTACCGGCCTAGGGGCGGAGCTATACCGGCAGGTACCGGCCTGGGGGCGGAGCTATACCGGCAGGTACCGGCATGGGGGCGGAGCTATACCGTCAGGTACCGGCATGGGGGCGGAGCTATACCGGCAGGTACCGGGCAGTGAGCGGAGCTACGCCGGCAGGTACCAGGCAGTGAGCGGAGCTACACCGGCAGGTACCGGCCTGGAGGGCGGAGCTATACCGGCAGGTACTGGCCTGGGGGCGGAGCTATACCAGCAGGTACCGGGCAGTGAGCGGAGCTATACCGGCAGGTACCGGCCTGGGGGCGGAGCTACACCGGCAGGTACCGGGCAGTGAGCGGAGCTATACCGGCAGGTACCAGCCTGGGGGCGGAGCTACACCGGCAGGTACCGGGCAGTGAGCGGAGCTATACCGGCAGGTACCGGGCATTGAGCGTAGCTACACCGGCAGGTACCGGGCAGTGAGCGGAGCTATACCGGCAGGTACCGGGCAGTGAGCGGAGCTACACCGGCAGGTACCGGCCTGGGGGTGGAGCTACACCGGCAGGTACCGGGCAGTGAGCGGAGCTATACCGGCAGGTACCGGGCAGTGAGCGGAGCTATACCGGCCTGGGTGCGGAGCTACACCGGCAGGTACCGGGCAGTGAGCGGAGCTATACCGGCAGGTACCGGCCTGGAGGGCGGAGCTACACCGGCAGGAACCGGGCAGTGAGCGGAGCTACACCGGCAGGTACCGGGCAGTGAGCGGAGCTATACCGGCCTGGGTGCGGAGCTACACCGGCAGGTACTGGGCAGTGAGCGGAGCTATACCGGCAGGTACCGGCCTGGAGGGCGGAGCTACACCGGCAGGAACCGGGCAGTGAGCGGAGCTATACCGGCAGGTACCGGGCAGTGAGCGGAGCTACACCGGCAGGTACCGGGCAGTGAGCGGAGCTACACTGGCAGGTACCGGCTTGGGGGCGGCGCTATACCGGCAGGTACCGGGCAGTGAGCGGAGCTATACCGGCAGGAATCGGCCTGGGGGCGGAGCTACACCGGCAGGTACCGGGCAGTGAGCGGAGCTATACCGGCAGGTGCCCGGCAGTGAGCGGAGCTATACCGGCCTGGGGGCGGAGCTGCACCGGCAGGTACCGGGCAGTGAGCGGAGCTATACCGGCCTGGGGGCGGAGCTACACCGGCAGGTACCGGGCAGTGAGCGGAGCTATACCGGCAGGTGCCCGGCAGTGAGCGGAGCTATACCGGCCTGGGGGCGGAGCTACACCGGCAGGTACCGGGCAGTGAGCGGAGCTATACCGGCAGGTACCGGCCTGGGGGCGGCGCTATACCGGCAGGTACCGGGTGTCTGCTCTGTAGCGCGGATTGTGAAGAGGAGCCGAACTGTCCCGCAGAACATCGGATGGTGAGCCGTTTGTCGCTGCTGGGGCTGTCCCAGGGCCGGGATCGCTCGGCTCTGTGAGTGGAGAATGAGCCAGAGTCGGTCGGGACTCGGTCGCGTCACAGCCGAGGCGGGCTGGCAGGAAACAGACTCTTCCTGTGGACTTGTTGGGAGAGAAGAATCATCTTAGACACCAGCCGGAGGGAGAGCGGAGCGGCGGGACCTGGACCGGGACACAGAGAGGGACCCCCAGACCCGGACCGAGAGGGAGAGATCCTGGACCGGACCGAAAGACACGGGTAGGAAAAGATAGGGACGGGACTAGTGGAGGCAGCGGCAGAGAGAACGGAAAGCTGGCACTGAAAGAAACTGGGACACAGGAACTGGCAGACAGGATAGAGAGAGAGAGACGGTGACCGAGACAGAGAAAGGAATACACAGGCTCAAAGGGACAGACAGAGGGTGATCAGAGGGACAGAGAGAGGATCAGAGCGACAGAGAGAGAGAGAGAGAGGATCAGAGAGAGAGAGAGGATCAGAGGGACAGAGAGGGGATCAGAAGGGCAGAGAGAGGATCAGAAGGGCAGAGAGAGGATCAGAAGGGCAGAGAGAGAGAGAGAGAGGATCAGAGAGAGAGAGAGGATCAGAGGGACAGAGAGAGGATCAGAAGGGCAGAGAGGGTGATCAGAGGGACAGAGAGAGGATCAGAGCGACAGAGAGAGAGAGAGAGAGGATCAGAGAGAGAGAGAGGATCAGAGGGACAGAGAGAGGATCAGAAGGGCAGAGAGAGGATCAGAAGGGCAGAGAGAGGTGGGATCAGAGGGACAGAGAGGGGATCAGAAGGACAGGGAGGGGATCAGAAGGACAGAGAGGGGGAATCAGAGGGACAGAGACAACAACAACTTGTATTTCTATAGCGCCTTTAACATAGTAAAACTTCGCAAGGCACTTCACAGGAGTATTACAAGACAAATACATTGACAGGGGCAGAGAGAGAGGTTCAGAGACAGGGCAGAGTGACACAGAGTCAGTGACAGAGGGCCAGTGACAGGGGGACAGTGTCAAAGGGCCGGGGGCGGTGAGCGGGACTGAGCCTGGACCCCGGGATGTGGCTGGCCGGGCTGTGTGTGTTGCTGCCGGCCGTGCTGCCCATGGAGGTGCGCGACACCTTCCACAGCCCCACGGCCACCAACAACCTGGCGGTGGTGGAGGGCCCGGTGGCGGGCTGGGGCCCCGAGCCGGGGCCTCGGGTTTACCTGGGCGCCGTGAACGCGGTCTACCAGCTGGGGCCGGGGCTGCGGCCGGAGGCCCGGGTGAGGACGGGCCGGTGGAGGACAGCGCCCTGTGCCACGCCCCGCAGCTGCCGCACAGCACCTGCGAGCACCCGCGGAGCCGCACCGACAGCCACAACAAGCTCCTGCAGGCCGACCCGGCCCAGGGCCTGCTGGTGGTGTGCGGCTCCGTCCACCAGGGCTTCTGCCAGCTCCGGGCCCTGGCCAACATCAGCCGGCTGGCCGTGCCCTTCCCGCTGCCCGGCCCCGACCTGGTCTTCCCCAGCATGCTGTACGTGGCTGCCAACCACCCCGAGGCCTCGACCGTCGGCCTGGTGCTGCGGGGCCTGGGGCCCGGGCCCGAGCCGGGCACTCGGTTGCTGGTGGCCGCCACCTACACCGGCCTGGGTACCCGCTACTTCCCGACCAACAGCAGCCGCGAGGACCTGCGCTTCGAGAACACGCCGAGATCGCCATCCGAGCCCTGGACGCCGGCCGCCTCTCCCGGCTCTTCACCTACGACATCAACCCGTCCGAGGACAACGTCTTCAAAATCAAGGCCGAGGCCAAGGCCCGCAACCGCCTGAGCTTCGTGCGGGCCTTCAGCCGCCGGCCCTACACCTACCTGGCGCTCAACAACGACGCCAACTCGGGCGCTAAGGGCGGCCGGCCCCGCAGCCTGCTGGCCCGCATCTGCGCCGGGGTCCGGGGCCCGCGGCCGGCCGAGAACCGCAAGTTGACCGAGTCCTACATCCAGCTGGGCCTGCAGTGCGGCGCCTGGCCCCGGCTCTACGGCCGCCTGTTGTCCGCCTGGCCCGGGCCCGGCCACAGCCTGTACGGTCTGTTCGACAGGCCCGAGGACAGCGGCGGGCGGCGAGCGGCCCTCTGCACCTTCAGCTTCCCGGCCATCGAGCAGCGCATCCGGGAAGCCCGCAGGAAATGCTTCGAGGAGGAGCGGAGCCAGGAGGTGGCCGTGCTAGACAGCGTGATCCAGGGCAGCGGGCCGGCCTGCATCCGACGCAACATCACGGTGAGTGCAGGGGAGAGGGAGGAGGAGGAGCGGGAGGGGGGAGGAGCGGAGGGAGGAGCGGGCGGAGGGGAGGGGGGAGGAGCGGGCGGAGGGGAGGGGGGAGGAGCGGCGGAGGGGAGGGGGGAGGAGCGAGGGGAGGAGGGAGCGGGGGGAGGAGCGAGCG